>NC_133659.1:263053054-263386804 GCF_037893015.1 Macrotis lagotis | reverse complement strand
GGCTGAGCGACAATGCTGGAGGCTGGCCAGGCTGCATGCTTCCTAGGTCCTGAGTACAGGCAGCTATCAAGGGTGGGCTTTGTGACTGGAGCTTTGGGGGAAAGTGGGGCTCTTCATGTGTATCTGAATTTTGTGTAACCTCTAGATAATTTATTTAGTATTCTTCTCTTTTTAAAAAATTTTTAAATTTATTTACGGCAATGGGGCTAAGTGACTTGCCCAAGGTCACAGAGCTAGGTAATTTTTTTTTTGCAAGGCAATGGGGTTAAGCAGATTTGAATTCAGGTCCTTCTGACTCCACGGCCGGTGTTCTGTTCTCTGTGACACCTAACTGCCCCATTTAGAATTCTTTAAAGCAAATCTACTTAGTGGCATAAGACATTGCGTGTGTCTGTGTGTGTGTGTGTGTGTGTGTGTGTGTGTGTGTGTGTGTGTATCCACACACATAGGTTAGATGTACATATTATTTATATATAAAGAATATGTATGTAATGAATAATAGAGGGAAATAAATGGGAATAAAATGGCTTCAAACTGGAGAGGCTATGTTATTAACTTATATTTAAATTTGTTTTGGTCATTCAGAATTCCTACAGGCCATAAGACATTGCAGAGCCATGATTCCCCAAAAAAAGCAGAAGGGCCATCTTTGACAACACGATGCCAGAAAGATAGTACAGAAAAGTTGGGTGTGTTGAATGCTCCCACCTTCCCTGTTAGAAGAAAACTGGCCTGGGGTGAAGGCAGTGCTGGTGATCAGATCCATAACTGTGAAAGAAGAATGGAAGAAGAGAAAAATGAAAAGAACAAGTCAGATTTTGTAGAGGAGGCCAAGGAAATAGAAGAAAAAGATAGTGATGCCAAGAGAGACAGAATCCAAGAAGGGTGAGGTTTTTAATTGCCTGTTATAGCAAATCAGTTTTTCTCTCATTGGACTTCGTAGTTATGTATGTATTTAGTTTGATTAGTATGTAAAAGACAAAAGATTTATTAGACATTACATTTTATTAGTAATCAAGAAAAATGACAGTTAAGTTTTGCAGTTTGTAGACCAATTGCGGCATATTTTGCATAAACATTTTCAAATAGGTCTTTTTATACGACACTGCTAAGGTTAAGAATTTGACTCAATTATTTTCTGTAGAGCCCAGAACTTCCCTCAAGTTGGTAGTGTTGTGACCCCTTCCCTGTATTCAGAGTTTAGATCAGTGTGTTGTCCTGGCCAGGGGCATTTCAGGATAGCTGCTTGGCAAAGGGCTCAGCCTCCTCTGGCAGGGTGAGTCAGTTATCTGTACTTTATGGCATCAGGTCTCTTTGGTGTGAATGATCTAGATTTGATTACATTTGATACTGGAAACAGCCCTCTTATACGTTTAGAATGAACCATTGCATAGCTGTGGCAAATATCTTTGCTCATGTTTTACAGGGAGACTGCTTCCCTCCCAAGTGCTTCAGCAGACCTGTCAGATTCTTCTTCTGTGTCCTCAGGAAAAGGGGGCCGGCTCCCCACCCCAAAGCTGAAAGAACTTGGTGGAGCCCCCAGGACTCATCATGATCTAACCACTCCTACTATTGGTAATAGGGAGAGAAGAACTAGCAGAATATTTTCTGCCTAATGATGTCCAGTTTACTTTAAATCTCTTGGCTTCTGCATTCTTCCAGGGGGTGCTGTTTTAGTGTCTCCATCTAAAGTGAAGTCTTCATTCCCAGAACACAGGGAAAAAAAGCCCTCTCCAGATTTCTTAGGAGAAACTTCAAAAAGCAACTCTAATAGGGTAAGATAAAGTCAGTGTTGGAGGGAGTGGGAGAGCAAGGGAGCCAAATCTCTTCCTAGTTTAAATAAATATGTTAACACTGTGCAGTAAATGCCTAACAACTTTAGCTCTTTCCTAAATGAAGATGACTGGTGAATTGTTGTTAGTGAAGTATATACTTAAAATGGTTTTTCTAGTAATGGCAATGAATTTGCTGACTATAATCCCTTACCTGCTGCCATTTGTGAATGAGGAAGTAAACATTAATGAGATTGCTTATTGGGGTTTAGGGCAAATAGTTTATGGTCTAGTTTAGAAATTGAAACTGTTACTTTGACCTTATTAGCTCAGTGTGTATGATCAAGTAAGCTGATTACACATAAATGAAACATGTATAGTCAGGATAAATAAGGGTGGCTTCCTAGTAACTTAATTTTTATTCTTATATTTATTTAATATTGGGGAATAGAAAATACCAGAACAGTATCTTTCCAAGCAGATTAGTATCAAATATTTTTTAGTTTTTCAGGTTCAAAAAACAGAATTGGTCATAGTAATTTCAGACTTAAACAGTTTTAACTCCATTCATGCATCATTTCAAAAGAGAATGTCCTTAACAGTTAAGTGCAGATCTGACTTGGTCAGAAGTAAAATTTAGACTCAGTCCTTGAGAACCAAATGTGGCTTGGACTGTGTGGCTCAGCTTGCTCAGCCACATTGATGACTGCTTTTGTTACAACTGCACTGACTAATTAATATAACAGCAAGAGGAACAGGGAACGAAAGCTAAAGATTATCTTGTGGTTTATATAAATTTCTCTAGAAGCTTCTGATTTGTTTGTGATGCATTAATTTTAAAAACTACATGTTATCACTGATAATAGAATTGTGGAATTATAAGACTGTTCATTTTATGTTTACAGTTATAAGACTACACTTAATGTCTTGGGGTCTCTGTCTGCATCCCAAAGTATTACTGAGCAACATTAGTGCTGAATGTATATTCTGTGGCACAACTCTGATTTCTATAGTTCATTTTTATTATGGTCAGATTAGAAATTTTTGAATATTGTGAAATAAATGAATACTTCACTAGTTTCCAAGCAATATTCCAATAGGCCAAATATAAGAGGTGAAGAATAACTTTGAATTTGAAAATATTTAGATGCTACAGATTGCCAGGGGATTTTAAGCTACTCATTGAGTAAAATCACATTGAATAAAAATGACCCTGTTCTATAAGAGTCCAGGAATTCTTAATCTTTTTTGTGTCTTAGGTCAGGGATGGGGAACTTTGTTTTTGCCAAGGACCATTTGGATATTTATAACATCATTCAAAGAACATACAAAATTATCAACTTAAAAATTAGCCCACTATATGGTCAAACATTTAATGCACCCCCCCCAAAAGCTCCTAGATTTATTGAATTTCAAATCCTGCCTGTGATTACTATGGCAGTGCCAGACCAAATGTTTGAGTGAATTTGGTGAATGGATCCTTATTTCAGAAGAATGTGTTTAACAGAATAAAATAAAATCTGTGGGATTACAAAGGAAGTCAATTAGATTGCAATGTGGTTATCAGTATATTAAATAATATTTCCACAAAATATTACTTCAAATTTTATTAAATGTAAATATTATAGCATGCCATCAAATATTTAAAGTTTTTAAAAAAAATTTTAAGTAAACTTTTTAAGTTTATGGGCCCTAAGTTAACAACTCCTATGTTTATGTTAGTAATTTGTATTAATATTTAGTAGTTTTAGCAGTTAGTTTGAGGGAACTCTGTTGATCAAGTGATTTGCAATATAGGGAAGCTCTTTCCATTGTTTGACAAATCTTAGTTCAAGAAAGGGAGTTAGTGTGTATAGATTTAAATCCCATGTAGATATTAAGCCCATGAAGTTTATTTCCAAAAGAGATAAAAGTAATAGCTAAAGAAATAGAAAGTTTCTCAACCCTTGACTTGTGAATGATGGCCTCTAGAGCTACTAAGGTCCCTTATGTAGTTGTAATTTTTCTATTTCTGTTTTTCTCTGATATGCAAATAAGAAATAAAGTCTAGAAGCACAAAAGTGAGATAAGTCAAAGCTTTTCATATGGTTGATTTAGGAACACTTATGGAAATTATTTGATTCATCATCACTAGGAAAATAAAACCTATAGAGAGATAAGAAAGATTGGTAGGACTTGGCTACCATCTGAAGCAGGGAAACAGTGAATTAGCCTAGGGCTTTTAATATTGAAGTGGAATAGATGAGAGAAAGCACTAAGTATGTTGGTTTGAAGATGCAAGAAGAAAGAAATAGGAATTTCAGTGGTTAAGAATGAGGAAGGTAGGGGCAGCTAGATGGCCTTGGAGTCAGGAGGACCTGAGTTCAAATATGACCTCAGACACTTAATAATTACCTAGCTGTGTGGCCTTGGGCAAGCCACTTAACCCCATTGCCTTGCCAAAAAAAAAAAAAAACAAAAACCCAAAAACTTAAAAAAAAAGAATGAGGAAGGTATCAACTTTATCTTTTTTAAATTTTTTAAAATAAATCATACTTTCTAGAAATTACCTACTTTAATTTTTTCTGTGTTTGGCTGTTTTAACAGTTGTGAGTTTTTTTTTTTTAAGGATGAGAGATGAATGCACTTTAGTCTGGATCTCATATAAAGCTTGAGCTTTTTTAACTTGAACTACAGTCTTCTAACTGATAGAGGTCCCACCACTACCCAGGGTCAGCATACTTTTAATGTAGGAAAAACAGAATCTAAGGGAGAGAAACAATTTAGCTCTAAATCTAAAGAGAACAGAAATCACAGGAAATCGCTTAGGAATTGTCAGGCAGGATTGGAGCATCGGTGAGCAGCAGTTCAATAGGTGTTATTTAAAGCGTATTTATATGTATTTATATGTATTCAGAGTCTGTTTTGTTCTTCCTAATCAGAAGGTATAACTATGCCATACTGCTTCCATTCCAATTAGCATTCACTTCTCTCTTGCATCAACATAAGTCTTTCATAATATATTTTTTTACCTTTTAGAAAGAACTTGGGCCAAGACCCTTGCTGACTCCTCTAGCTGCTGGTTTGAAAACAATGGATCCCCTCCCTTTGAGAGATGAGATTGAAGTCAGTATTTCTAAACCCGAGGTTGTTCCTACAGGCCAGAAGCTTCCTGAGCATTCCATAAAAGTCCCGGTGCTGGGGCCGCGGCCTCTTGGTGCCCCGTCCTACTGGAATCCGTCCTGTCGCATTCAGGGGGCGCTCCGCAATGCAGAGTTCCAGCATAATGGTGAAATTTGATTTACTCTACTATAGCCCGCAGAGATAAGCATACACACACACACACACACACACACACACACACACACACACACACACACACACGTATGTGTAGATACACCTGTCCACACATGCATACATGGGTTATATAACGTGTTAATTGAATTGTTTATGAAGGTGTCTCATAACTGAAGTAGTAAGATTAATGACTGGGAGTGACGCACAGGACATAGACATAAATTGTGAAAATGATGTGATTGAGTAGTATTGCAAAGGCTGTTAGTTTCTATATTCCATAACTGATATTTAAACCACAGAAGAGACAATTAGTTCAAATTGGTAGCAACAGCAGCTGAAGATGCCCCCATCCCTCAGTAAATCAAATGAATGATGAACTTTGTCCAGTTGTGCGCATGTCTAGCTTAACTGTTATCCTCTTGGTCCTATTACTCTGACAGTCTGTCCACTATTTGTTAGTGGATACTTTAGATAGCTGTATGATATTTATGAAAATGATAAAATTGATATTCTTTTATAATCTGCTTTCTCTAAGTACTTGTTTTTAAAGGAGTCAACTATTTGGAGCCAAAATAAATCTATTTTGCTTTTTTTTTCCCCTCCATAGGAAACCTTGAGAGCCCAAGAACAGGCCATTACCATTTACCTTACCAAGAAATCAATAATGATGAAGGTAATTTACTAAAAATGGAGTAAGACTTGATAAAATGTAAGGTTTCTAAACATAGTAATTCCATGGATCTATAATAATAATATTTTTAATTTTTTAAAATTGTTTTACTTGTATATTTTCCCCTCAAAAATTCCTTCCCTAGTTGAAGAATAAATGCATCTTTTTTTTCTCTGCATAGTTTTCACCCTATCAGATTGTTATTTCTTAGCACCAGTAGGAAGAACTTTGAAAACTTGATGTGAATATTTGAAAGTGTAAATGACTATTAACAAAATATGCTTGAAATTTTCAATTATTAATTTAATTGCTAAAATGCTTGAGGCTTTGATATTTTCCCCCTGCATTATTAGCCCTCTGAGATCTCTCTTTGAAGATCTAACAAATGGTCATTGAATTATCATACACTAAAAAATCCAAATATCTAGGGCAGCTAGGTGGTGCAGTGGATAGAGCACTGGCCCTGGAGTCAGGAGGGTCTGAGTTCAAATCTGGTTTCAGACACTTAATAATTACTTAACTGTATGACCTTGGGCAAGTCATTTAACTTGATTGCCTTGAAAAAACCAAAAAAAATTGCAAAGATTTCTTAATACACATGGTTTAATAGGTAGATTTTTTTTGACCACTAAGCCTTCAGTCAAATTTTCCTGAATAGATTACTATAAGAAATCTGAGTGCTTAAAAACTGTAAAACTCAAATAATATCTTTAATAAAAAAAATAAAAAAAAGAAATCTGAGTACTTAGATGAATTTGTTGTTGGTTGTTCAGTTGTTTCCAGCTCTTTGTGACCCCTTTTTCTTGGCAGAGATACTGAAATGGTTTGCCATTTCCTTGTCTCTAGCTCATCTTATGTATGAGGAAACTGAGGCAACCAGGGTGAAGTGACTAGCCCAGGATCACTCCAGTCACACATGTCTGAGGCCAGATTTGAATTGAGGAAGATGAGTCTTCCTGACTCCAAGCCTGGCACTCTATCCACTGCCTAGCTGCCCTATTCAATTGAATAACAAGCTCAAAAATTAGAGGCAGTTTCTCTTTCTCTAAATCAGGGGCAGGGGAACCTCTGGCTTGCAGGCCTTATTGGTCTGGCATTAATAAGGCAGGGACTTGAAATTCAATAAATCTAGGAACTTTTTAGGGGGTGAATTAAATGTTTGACCAAATATAGGCTGCTATTGATGTTAGAAATTTTCCATTGAAAAATGGTCCCCTACCCCTGCTCTAAATTGTCTTAAAAGTTTTAAAGCTGTGTTGATACTCAGAGTAAGGAACATTTTCCTATATGTTCTGCTTCTAAGGAGACTGGGGTCTGGTCCCACCTTTTCAGTTTTCCAGTCTGTTGACCTTGTGCTGCATCACTTCACATTTCTGGGACTCAGCTCTCCTCTATCACAAGGGCTTGGCCTGTTAAGTCCCTGGAGATGCTGGTTCCTCTTCTGATCCTTTTACATCAAAATATCTAGTTGTTATAAACACATGCAAGGGCTGATAGGGTTTGGTTGCCCTGCTTTGTTAACGTGGATTTTCCTTTGTAGATGATGACAGAATGTCCCAGATCTCTGCTCGGTCCGCAGCCTCAAGTCTGATGGCTTCTCAAACATTGGCACGTGCTCAGAAAAGGAAAGAGAGCTTTTGGGGCAAAAAGTAGTGTTCTTTGTGTCTAGCACTTTCCATTTTGATGACTTTCTGTGATTACTTTTTTAGTTTTCGTATAGGAAGTTGAGGTTTTTGAGTATTTGGGATTCTTGTATTTTGGGGCAAATGGGTAGTTTGACTTTGTCTAGGAATATTCTAATAACCTTCAGTTCAGTCATTTTAATTTTTTTCCTTATGTAGATAAATTGAATTTTAATTTTAAATTAGTTGCCATTTTAGGCTTATCTAAAAAGGTACTAATGGATTTGCCTAGTCCTTCACAAGTTCTGAACTTAACTATTTGTCATCAAGCATAGATGGTAGAATTGAGAATTAGATCCATGTTACCAAGAGTATTCTGAAAAGTTAACTGTGTAAAAACTAAGAATTAAGTTTGAGGTAATGTTTTTGTAGGGTTGGTTACCTATATTTATAAATTAAAGATGTCATAAATTGAATTTGTACTCATAATATTCACTTCTAGTTT
The DNA here is from genome assembly GCF_037893015.1 of Macrotis lagotis. Lineage (NCBI taxonomy): Eukaryota > Metazoa > Chordata > Mammalia > Peramelemorphia > Peramelidae > Macrotis > Macrotis lagotis. Next base: position 263,378,959 of record NC_133659.1, on the reverse strand, counting down.
TTCAAATTTTTAAAAAATTACCTTCAGAATTTTGTTACTGTTAGTATGATGAAAATAATTGTACTTAGGTAAAAATATTAACTATATATATTTTTATCTTATATAAGAAATTTTGCTTTAAAATATGTATATTTTTGGTCTCTTGTGTTTTCCATTTGTTTAAGAAGAATCTTACATTTTAATAATGTTTAAAGGTGAATAAATTATTTGTACTTTGGTATTGAAACTTTTTAGACATTTTCAAATTAAAAAAAAAATCGAGTACATTTAGTTTCTCCAGGAAGTTATTTCATGGAACAGTGGTGATCTTTTTACTGGGTTTTTCCTCCCAGAACAAAGTGACCAAAGTTTTCCATACTTCCTTTAAAGCTTTTGTTAGAATACAATAGAAGATGAGTCCACATCTTTTTTCCTTTTTGTGGTGGGGGTGGGGCTGGGAGGAAGGTAATGCTGGGGAAGACATTAGTTAGAGAAACAGTATTTTTGATCTCTCCTTTTTACTCCTGGGTGCAAATGCAAGGGAACTCAATCTATGCTAGAAACTGTCCTAAGTAACAAACAAAAATAGAAATAAAAACAGTCTCTACTCTCAGGAGGGCTCCACCTTCTAAAGGGAGGGAAGGGGATGTATATGGAAGACCCAAAGGTAGAGCAGAGAGAAAAGGGGAAGTATGTATAAGGGAGACCTGAAGGTAGAGCAGACAGAAGGGATGTATAAGGGCGACTCAAAAGTAGAAACAACCAGACCCAGCAGCAGATCACATGTAGGGTTGTGTGGGTGAGAACTGGGTTGACTGGGAGGATGGTGATAGCATAGAATAGGTAGAAGAGAGGAGGGTTGGAAGGTGGAGTGGGAGAAGATAATCCATCCCTATAGTTATTCATATTACCCATCTTTATAGTATTAATGTTTTTCTATATGCTGGTAACTCAGAATTTTCATTATTTAAAATCTGTACATAAATCAGTACAACTTGATGGTGCAGTGTATATTTTAACCCTTTCCCATAAAACACTAGCACCTGTTACAGAGAATAGTGAAATCACCAATGTCTTAACATTGATCTTGAATGCATGGTTTTATCTGGTGTGCTGTTCAAAAATTACAATTTTCCCCCCAAGAAATCATAACATGGACCAAGGTATCTATTTTCTACCCAAGTCTCAAGTTCTTATTAAATTGAACTTTTTTTCCTCATTTAAACCATATTTGATATTGAAAATTCAAGTGAATAAAGGAGATATTATTTTTGATGAAATTTAAGCTTTAAAACACAAGAACCAACTCTGTATTCTATCCTAGTGACTTGAGACATCTAAGATCTATCCATAATGACCTACATTAAACAAAGGCATTTCTGGGTGGAGGTACTGAAATGATTTTTCTGTTTCTGGTATGTGGTGAGACATTTTGTTTCTGACTAGAGCAGTGACTCAGCACTCCACTGTGTGGAATTAATTAACTTTTATATGCAAAATATGTTAAAGCAACCATGATCCTATCGCCTGGAAATCCAGAGGTAAAACACCCACAGTAATCAACCTGATGTGTGATAAAGGAAAGTTAAACTAGCTTTCCCTCTGAAGGTAAGCTTACTAGCAAAGAATTATTTTGCTAAGCTGCAAAATTTTTGACTGTTCTAAGACAGGAATAAAACTTCTTACACTAAAGTCTGTGTAGAGATCTGGAATCAAGAAGACCCAAGTGCCTTACACATTTACTATTTATATAACCTTGGGCAAGTCACTCTCTTGCCTCAGTTTCCTCAAATGTAAAATGGGATGAATAGAAGTAACTACCTCCTAGTGTTGTGAGAATCCAATGAGAATAAAAATTATAACCAGCTTCGAAAAATGTCTGACATAGATATAAATATTAACTACTATGATATTACATGTAGATAAAAATGCCAAACAGAGGACTCTTTAGAGAAGTTACGCTATCAATCCAGAAAATGAACTGAAGCAAGAAGAGACTTGAGACCAAAAGACCAGTTAGAAAGTGATTGTAATTGTCCAAGCAAAAGGTGAGTTTCTCAAAGGCCATGCCAGCTTGGCACAAACTCTGGCAAGTTTTACCAGTCCAAAAAAGGCTTTCTAATAAGTCACCTAGCTAAATCTAAAGATACTCATTCCTGGAAAATTGAGTTTCTACAATGCTAAAAATATTGAAGAAATACTAAATATAGCTGGGAATTGGAATATAATATGATTAAAGAAATTAAGATAGTACAAATGTACAGGCTAAGAGCAATTATATTCCATTCATTTCTATATATTTCTCTCTCTATATATATATTTCCATTCATTTTAAATTCTATTTTGTATTTCTTCAATTGTTAGTCCTTCCTTAGGTTAAACCCAAAACACACACACACTCACACACACACACACACACACACACACACACACACACACACACAGACAAAATGATTTTTTTGTCTTTTGCTTTTGGATTTGTCAAACTATATGTTTCTGTGTTCAAAAACTGTTCTGTTCATATATCTTAGGAAAGAAAAAAAAGGAAAACCTTAATAAAGCCAGTTATAAAATCCCTTAGAAGCCTATGACAGCTTCATTAAGAATCCTATTCATCATGAGAGTGGAGGAAGTCAGAGAAACTTTGCAATATCCAGTTTCTTGTTTGTAAAAATGAGGGGGTTGGACTGCAGTCCCTTTCAGACTGAACTCAAGAGTCTTGTGATCTTCTAACATCCTAGGTGGTTTACCAGGAAAAACCTTTTCCCAGTTGGAAGAGAAGAAGCATGTTCAATGAAAGCATGCTGCCTTTTTCTTTAATAAGTTTTCTCTTTAACCAAGATGCATGGAACTGAGGGTAAGTAAAAAAAGATTTTGCTCCCTGCAAAGAGATTCAGAGGAAAGTGACTGAAAAAGAATAGTCCCTGAGTTAATTGGATGTACCCAGGAAGACTTAGCATCCTCTCTCTGTTAAGTGACAAACAGAGTAATTAAAAGGCCTCTAAGCTGCTTCTCAGTACATGTTGCCAGAACCTTCCAGAACCAACAGCATTGAAATGATGAGGAGCCATATTTAAAAGGTTATCAATATCCAAAGATTGATGAGAAAAACCTTAAATGTCCTCCTTAAGGCATGATAAGACCAACCAGGGTTGGAACTCTAATCTGAGAAAGTTACCATATTATATGTAGATAAAAATGCCAAACAGAGGACTCTTTAGAGAAGTTATGCTATCAACCCAGAAAATGAACTGAAGCAAGAAGAGATTTGAGACCAAAAGACCAGCTAGAAAGTGGTTGTAATTGTCCAAGCAAGAGGTGAATAGGGAGAAGAGGATCATGAAGTTCCGAGTTGGGAAGGTAGAAAGAATAGCATTTGGCAATGGATTGGATTTGTAAGGTGGGAGCAAGCAGATAATACTGAGGAAGTGGGTCTTGGGAGACTTAGAGTGACTTAGAACAGTGAATTGGACACAAATAGTGTCAAATTTACATAGAAATGGGCTATTAAACCATACCAAGATCCCTGTGGGTCACAGACTGACTTTGAAAATCATATATTAATTTTCTGTTTTCTAATAGTTTTATTACATATTTCCCAGTGATACTTTACACTCTATAGAGTGTTATAGGCAGCAGTTAAACTAGAATATTTGATAATTCTGGCCTAGACAATAATGAGGTTAGGAAAAAAAGGAATGTGTGGAGAGCTCTTTTGGATGTGGTTGAATTTTTAAGTCTTTAGTATTATAAAATGTTGATTGTCCTTCAAAGAAAAAATATGTAAGGTATAATTTTCGGGTTAGGTATATTTGAATACAAGGCAGTTAGACTCAGTGAATAGAGTGCTGGATCTCAGGAAGACCTGTTGGCCTCACATATCTACTAGTTGTGTGACCCTGGGCAAGTCACTTAAACTTTTGTTTGCCTTAATCCACTGCAGAAGAAAATGTCAAACCACTCCAATATCTTTCTTTAGGAAACCCCTTGAACCTTCTTGACTTTCCATGGTTTATGGGGTCACAGAATTGGACATGTAGGAACAACACAATTTTAGGGGGTCGGCTAGGTGGCACAGTGAATAGAGCACCAGCCTTGGAGTCAGGAGTACCTGGGTTCAAATCCGACCTCAGACACTTAATAATTACCTAGCTGTGTGGCCTTGGGCAAGCCATCTAGCCCCATTGCCTTGAAAAATCTAAAAAAGAAAGAAACAACACAATATGTTGTGGAATATGGTTTCCTCATATATTCTAATATAAGTAACCATAATATTTAAGTAGGATACCTCAAGTCTTTGGACAATAAGGATAAATGACACTTTATGTTAAAAAGAAATAAAAATGCTGTTTTCTTTTTAATGGCAATCAAAATTTCATTGGCTAATAGTGGGGAGGTCAACTTGACCTAGTGAAAAGTCAATTATAGATTTTTTTAAAAAACACATTTTGTTACTTTCTAGTAATACATAATTATATATGTGCATATATATTTATGCATTCACACACACACACACACACACACACACACACACACTAGTCTCCCTCCCACCACTTCCCTTGCCACCTAAAAGGAATAGTAAGCCTATGCCCACCTTTGCTCATTCTATAACACCCCTTGGAATCTGTGAGTTTCACTATTCATCTCCCACCCATTATTATGCTTTTTTGCTGCTCCTCAGTTTCTATATATCCTTTTGTTAAATCTTTCACTGAGAGGAGGTAACTAGCCCCATTTTCCTCCTCCCAATCTCTCATCTCCCTACTCAACCTTGTTTCACTATGGCCCACTCCAATCCTGCCTACCCCATTATGCTTCTGGAATTCCTGTTTCATGTTGACCAAAGTCCTTTTCACCCTGGATCTCTCTCAGAATCACTGAGACCAGAGTTTCCTCTGGTGATAACCACATCCCCAACTCTTCTCTCCAGTCAGTCCCGCTCACTCAAATCCAATCACTTGCTTATTGCATCACCTCCTTGATATCACCTGTAGTTTCTTCCACAACTTCCTCTCCCCCTTCTCCTAGGTCCTGAACAGTGAGTCAGAATACTCTGTCATTTCCAGTCTCTCTGTTTATCTCCACTATCCAGTAACCTCTTCTTTCAAGTCCACTCCAACAAAATTTTCCTCCCATATTAAATTATGATGGCCAGTAAACAAGTCATTCTTTCTCAAGGAGTTTAGCATCTGGTTTGCCACTTTTCTCTCCTCACCTAACACCTGTCCTCATATTTTGTTGTTGCTGTTGAGTTCTTCATGACCTTGTGGACTCCAGCACACCAGGTCATTCCCACATGAGAAGCTCATCTTCTGATGTCATATCTTGTAGCATTTTAATACTTTCCATGTGTTTTTGTTTGTTTGATTTTTCCATTTCCTTCTTCATTGGATCACCTTTTGTCAGAGTTCGCCACTGTGACCTGTCCTGAATCACAATTTGGTTGTGGCAGAGGGGCTTGCCCAGTTCAGTGAATCTAGAAGTTATGTCTAGAGGGATTGCCCATCTATTAGGTGACTTTAATATATACATAGACATCACTCATCCTTATCGTCCCAATTCCCCAGCCTCCTTAAGCTTCATGATCTACTCTTAAACTTCACCTTTCACTCATAGGCATGGTCAAACACAAGATCTCTCCATTAGCCACAAGTGTTCCACTTCCCCAATTAGAATCTGCCATTCCCTTATCTAATCATAACCTTTCATCAGTTCAAACTCTCTATGCCTCACTCCTCTTAACCTTAGTCTTCATCTTTATTGGGAAATCAATCTCTCTACCCCTAATTTCTCTCTCAGGAACCCCAACCCAACAATTAGCCTTTTCAACCCTTCAGTTTTCCTGCCTTCCTACACATTCTTTGAATCCCTTGACTTTTTGCTTTTCTCTTGCCAAACCACAACCATCTGCCTTCTCTGCTCCAACTCAGGAGCTTTTGAATAGAACTGAAAGTAGTCTTACAAACATACTGATTGGTATTAGACCCTACCACTCAAGCTATTGTTTTATTTGTCTCATTTCTTTCCCAGTCAAACTCCAACAGGGAGAAAAAAGAAATCATCTCCACTTTCTCTCTTCTCCTTTAACTCTTTGCAATCTAGTATCTGACCTGAAACTGATCTCTCTAAAGTTGCAAAGTCTCTTAACTACCAAATCTGATGATATTTTTCTCAATCTTAATCCTTGATCTCCCTGCATTATTTGGCATGGCTGACCACTCTCTCTACCGTGATCCTATTTCCCTTTCTGGGTTTTTATGACAGTAATCTCTCCTGGTTCTCATTCTATCTGTCTGCTCCTTCTCAATCTCTTTTGCTGATTCAAATTTCAGATAATTCCTCTCTTCTTCCCTCTATGGGAGATGGTACCTAAGATACTTTATTTCCAGCTCCATTTTTCCCCCTGAACTCCAGTCCTGTATCATCAATTGATTACTGAATATTTAAAATTTAAATTATTATATCTTAAGATATCTTAAACTCAACCTTTCAGCTTAATTTCCATACTTTCTTATTTTCATTCAGATTTCAAATTAGTTTTGAGTAATTTTTGTTAAAGGGACTCCCATTCTCTCATTCTCCAAGGTTTACAAATTGGCCTCATCCCTGACTCCTCCCTCCACTTTATGCCATATAACCAATTAGTTTCAAAAATCTTATGATTTCTATCTTCACTATATCTCTCATCCAACTCCTTCTCTTGCTCATTAATTATTGATTAAAATTGATTATTGATTGATGCTAATCTAATAGACTCTTGCACAGGATAGCTTAGGAGACCTGCTTTATTGAACAAATAAGAATAGTCTTTGAATCATATCAGTTTTCATAACTGATGCTATGACATAGTTTAAGAGCAAAGTCATTTGTTCAGCATGCTAAGAAACTAGAAGTTGAAAAGAAAGCATTGACTTAACATTTGATAGGGTTTCCTTCCCCTGGTAGTTTCTTATTCCAATGAAATTATAGATCCAGCCCTTTTGTTCACTTTTTAAACATTTCATGGGAATATTTATTATACTATAAATTGTTTTCATGTATATTATAGTTTAAAGGTGAATTTCAAATTAGTTTTGAATTATCCTAAATCCTTAATTTTAATAAAGTCCAAATTAATGAAGTAAATTGGTCTATAGTTTTCTTTTTCTGTTTTGATTCTTCTTTGTTTAGGTATCAAAACCACTACTGAATTAAATAGTGGATTGATATAGCCATATCTAATTTCTTGCTGAGGTGGGATGTTCTCTGGGTGTTGAGAATGGAGACATTCCAAGGTTCCTAAGTTAGGGGTCTGACTCTGTGGGTCAATATCTGGTACTCCTATCTCTGCCCCATCCATTTCCATTAAGCAGTTAAATAGTTAGCACTGGCTGGGAAACAATTATTATTAAATAATTAAGGTGGCTGAACTGTTCTTAGAAAAATCTATTACAAATGTGGAAGTGATAATTATAACTATATAGAAAGCTCTCTCTCTCTCTCTCTCTCTCTCTCTCTCTCTCTCTCTCTCTCTCTCTCCCTCCCCCCCACCCCCACCCCCATCTCTCTGTATTGTTTCATTGAATCCCTAGAATAACTGTGTGAGATAGGTAATATAGATGCTATTATACCCATATTAAGGATGAAGAAATTGAGGTTCAGAACGCCTCAATACTGTATCATCACAGCCAGGAGGGATTTGAGGCAAGTCTCTCTAGGCTCTAGAATCATTGTTCTTTCTATTAGCCTACAATTACGCTTAGTTTTTATGGGATTTTTTTTGACCCCTCTTGTGATTTCATTGTCAGAGGGAATTCTCAAATGAGGGAATTCTTTTTCTATAACTTACTGTTTTAGAGAATTGTTTGAAGATGCTGAGAGATTAAGTGACTTATGTGTGGTCAAATAACCAAGTTCAAGTAGGACTTGAACTATACCTAATTCTAAGGTCAGTTTTGCCTCTTGCCAACTCAGTTGCCATATTCAGTTAGATTTTGTGTATTGTCTATCTTCGTGCCCTCTTAATCTAGATGGATGCAGTAGATAGAGCATGGGGTTTGTTGTGAGAAACAACTTGGCCTCAGAGACTTGCTGGTTCTGTGACTCTAGCAAGTCACTTAGCTACTGCCTGCCTCAGTTTCCTCAGCTGTAAAATGGGGATAATAACAATGCCTACCTCCTAGAAATATTGTGAGGATTAAGTGAGATATTTGTAAAGCACATGGCATTGTACCTGGAACAATGGGTATTCCCTCCTCCCCTGTAATCTGTTTAAGTGGTTTCAAACATTTTATTTTTTGGTTGTATTCTACTCTTCATGATCCCATTTAGGTTTTTCTTGGCAAAGATATTGGAATGGTTTGTCATTTCCTTCTCCACCTCATTTTACAAACTGAATCGGTAATCTAATTTAACAAAGACCCAGACCCAGAATTGTAGCTCTGGGTTTACATGAATGAAACCAATCTTGGGGGATCCCTCAAAAATCTTTCTTTTCAGCTCTTTTATTTTTATTTGAGATCTCTCTTGGATTTCAGAATTCGATACATTTTCATGAATTTTGTTAAGTTCCTGGGCCAATTTTTCAGAAGAGAAAAATACCTGGATTACTTTGAGTATTGATGTTATGCTATAGACCAAGTAGGAGCTGGAGCTTAGGTGTGGTAGAAGAAAGAACCATGATGTGGAAGAGTAAACCCTGACCTTGCTGTCTACTAAATGAGTTTCCTTATGTGTAAAATGAAGTGACTGAATTTGATGGTCTTGATGGTTCCTAACCAGCTCTAAATCTATGATCCTATAAGTCTGTATTGTTATATCAGTCTCTAAGGGACTTTTCTTGGGGGAAAAGAGTATTGTTTTGACTGTCTGTGAACTGAGATGCAAATTTTTTATTTCTCACTTTTTTTTTGAAAATAAAGTATCCAATATATTGTTAACTTGAAGGCTCCCAAGGGAACCGAGGTCCCTTTTACTTTTTCTTCAGATCCCTATACATAAGCTCATTTCTGATTTTCTTAGAGTAGATTGAGTAGACCATGGCTGTTATGCCCATGACTGGGATATTAGGTTAGATGTGATTCAGATTAGCACAATATATCTAGTTCATGATTAGAATGAAATGAGACACTTTTAATTCATCCATTTAACAAAAAAGAAGTTTGTTGACTGTGGTGGACATAGTTCCCCTATGTCTTTCTGGAGACCAAAAGAGGTATTAAGACACAAGGGTGGTTGATACATATGCAAGTGGGACAGCTGTCGAGTTTGAGGGGCACCAATTCCCCCTGGACTGACATAATGTGGAAGCCATATCACTACCATTAGTCCTAGTCCTCTCTAGTTATCAAGTCTCAGTAACAATTTCTTTATCTTTTAGAGAACAATTAGTTCTGCCTACATGGGAAGAACCCCAGTTGATCTTACTCCCCTCACATGGTCTAGGGATTATTCCTAAATACCGTTGTATAATAATGATGATTGTTGTTTTACTTGGACAGTGGGGTCAAACCATGTGGTCTGGCATATAATTCAAAATGAGAAATGTACTTAAAGGTAATTTTTAGGACTCATGAAATGATCAAAATCTCCAGATAACTAGATAAGGCCTTATCTCTTAGTATGGATGGAGGGATGACCTGGTAGATATCAATCAGATGTTTGGTTTATCAAGATTTTCCTCAGGGCATTGTTATCCTTAGAGCATGAAGGCGACCAGTACCTTGATGTTACCTTGATGTTCCCTTGACTAAAGGACATTAAAATAACCAGAAAAGAATTTGCTGACTTACTATTGATCCCATTGCTGCTATAAACAATGATAAAAGGTTGCAATACTCCTACCATATAGTGTTTTAACAGTAGTGACCACTGTTTTGGAGAAAGAGACCAAACCACTTCAAAGAGGAGCATTTGACCGATTTCTGCATTTAAATGACAGCTCCCACAATACGTTTTAGTTCTGAAGATGAAGAAATTGCTGATGATGTGATTTATTCTGAATATGTAGGTAAAACTGGCCAAAAAAGACATGACATCTAGAATCTTCTGAGTGGAATAACTAATTGATTTAATATAGAATCAGATATCACAGATCCTACCATGACTTTTCTTATGCTAAGGGTATGAGTTTGTGTATTAAGGAGAGAGGAAGGTGAGTGACTATTTCCCCCAATGGTGTGCCCACTCAAACTAGCTGGAAAGAACCAAATGTTAAATTTTCAGTGTGAGTACTTATTTTTTTGTAAATGAGCAAATGTTACAAAAATGGAATTTTTGATTTGTTAATTATCCAGACTTAAGAAAGCAATTGAGGCGGCTAGGTGGCGCAGTGGATAGAGCACCAGCCCTGGAGTCAGGAATACCTGAGTTCAAATTCGATCTCAGACACATAATAATTACCTAGCTGTGTGGCCTTGGGCAAGCCACTTAACCCCATTGCCTTGCAAAAACTTAAAAAAAAAAGCAATGGAGAAAATGTTAATAATGCAGACTTAAAAGTGTGAACTGTGCACTTTTGTTTCAGAGAACTGGCTATTAATTTCAGACAGCTGATTGTTAAACATTTATCAGTATTGCATTGCAGCATCATATAAGACTCTAAGACTGCCCATAGCATTTTTTTTAGTACTTCTCCCAACATGTATCATATGTTAATGGGTATTAGAATCAACTGTGTATGTGTTTCTTGTGATTAACTTCACAGTCTGTTTTGTCTAAATTTAAAATTCTTAAAGCTACTTAATAGCTCCATGGGCAGTAGGTATATAATAAATGTTTGCTGAATTGATTAGTATTGACTTTCAGTTCCTAGTTTTTCTTTTTTTAACTCCATCCCCAAAGGAAAGATAATGGACTTGAGAGCTCAGTCTGTACTTTCAATAATCTGTTCACATATATAAATTTAAGAGGCTAAATTCTAATAGAGAAGTGCATAGTAGATATGATTGGGCAATTAACAAAGAGGGAATTTCAAGTAAAATTGGGAAAAAGAAATCACCAAAGAAATATCATACGTGAACAAGAAGACGGACTGGTCAGGGCACCTAGGTGGTGCATTGGTTAGAGCACTGACCCTGGAGTCAGGAAGACCTGAGTTCAAATCCAGCCTTGGACACAATAATTACCTAGCTGTGAGACCTTGGGCAAGTCACTTAACCCCCCACTGCCTTGCAAAAAAAAAATGAACTGGTCAAAGATGACTAGAGGAGGGCATAACCAATAGAAAACTTGTGTATTCTTTTGATGTCAGAGAAGGAAAAGAAGGGCCTCAACTTATTGTGGTGAATTTGTTGCCGTTGGTTGTTTCTTGAGTTCCATAACTACCTCACCATGAATCTGGGTTTTGGAAAGAAGATAGAGATTTATTAAAAGAAGTTACAACACATAAGAAGGGGGATAGAAATGTTAAGAAGAGTTTAAAGAGTAGACCATGCGGCTTGCTGATTGAACTGGTGAGGCCAGCTGACCAGGGTTTTCAGCAGGAGTCTGGAAGGTCAAAGAGAGGGAGTCCCTTCCTCCATCTCCTTAAATTTTCCCTCAGAGTCCATGGGAGGGGTGGTGACCTAGGAGTGACCCAAGTCCCACATTGGAGATTTTGCCTTTTGGGAAGGGGTCTATTTTGGGTGGTTTGGGGTGTTTCCAATACCTGAGCTCCCTGGCAGCCCCACCAGAAGACAATGCAACCCAAATACGGTTGAAGATCAGGCCCTCAGGCCATAACCTAAATTAGATGATAAAGGAAGATTCCCTTAACAATGCAAACAAAACATTTACAAAGTTTGTCTCCAACTGTTCTCATCACCCCCTATGCCTTTGACATCAAATTTATATAGAATAATATGGAAAATGTGTGCATAGGATGGAGAAATATGCATGGGTTTCTGTCTATGTGTGTGGCAGAAATACTCATATGAATGAGATCTGAGGAAACTGGAAATGATTTATGCATTGCTACTGCCCCTAATTCCTTTACCCTTCTATCCCTCAAGGAACAGAGAATGTTCTTCTTTTAAATGTCCATAATAGATGAAAACAAATTGTGGTCATCAAATATAGAGAATTCAATAAGTACTGTACTTTATGCTAACCACTTAACTAAAGGATGGGGATATAAATGCAAAAGCACAGTGAAGTGGTGATTCTATAGAGAGGGATACTTTATTCTTGACAGTTATGGGGATGATGAGTGGGGCAATTACTGGAAAATATGGTGGGAAGAATGTTGCTTCTGTATACCATGAATTACAAAAACAAGGTGTGAATATCGGCAGCTCGAAACCCCCAGCTAAAGGCATATTTCCAAATCTGTCCTGGTCGTGACCAGCTGAAATAGACTAAAATTGATTTTGCAATTAGACACATTACTGGAAAATTCTAGGGAATATGAACAAAGATGGCATGGGATCAATAGGGGGTAGGGGCAATGAAATGTGAGGAATAGGAGAGGTGAATGGCAGGGGGGGCAGAGACTCATGTGGGTGTCTTGGGTACTCTAGATAGCCTGTCAACTGCACCTGGTCACTGAGAAAACAAAGGAAGAGACTGCCTATAGAGAATAAGGAATAAAAGTCTGAACACTTCACCTGAATGGGTGTGTCTACTGGTTGGACACCCACCTTTGCACAGATGTTAAATAAAGTACCTTCCTGATTCACCCAAGGCCATGTGGAGTTCTTGGTAAGGGGCTTGTTAATTACATATAAAGGCTTTTTTGGGGTCCTGACATCCTGAGTAGGGGGCACTGGCAGCTGAAGGACATGTACTGTTGATTTAAATGGTCCTGCATAGGGTGCTCCCAGCTAATGGACTGTTCAAGATCCCTGCCCAACATTAATAGATGAGACTGCTATGAATCAAGCAATGCAAAGGAGAAAAAGAAAGTGGGCACCAAGGCAAATGACTCTGGGCATGGACCAAGGTAAGGAAAAAGTACTGCTTTGGTGGTTAGGGGCATCCTTTTGGGGAGACTGAGTGTGTGAGTGTGTGAGACATACTGGTAAAGTAGGAAGTGAGTGTATAGTCCAGATTCATAGTTCTTTTGGTCCCATGAGGGAAACAGAGAAAGATAAAGCATTTGGTTTTAACAGAAGAAAGTCTTCAACCAAGGATGGGGAATAAAAACATGAAGCTTGAGGGAAAAAGAGGGAATAGTGACAATAGTCCCACAAGCATTCCTCAGGACAGTCTCTTAGCAAGGATGTGGAGATGATGATGGAAGATACAAACTGTACCAGTTTGATAAGAAAAAGATGATAAAATATTGCTGTTTTATCTGACCAAAGAAGAGTATACAATGGGGCAGATAAGGATTGGTTGGGCCAAGTCCTTAATTTATATGTAAATGAAAAGGGATCCCTTTCCAAGTGGGAATTAGATTATGCCTCCTGCTGTTGGAGGAGGGTCAGGGACAGGTGGCAGCCTCTGACTTTGCTGGATGATATCAATGTAGGAAACTTGGTCATTTTAAGAATGAATATCCAGAATTAGGAAGGGACTAAAAAGGAATTCCTTTATGAGCTTTAGAGGGATTAGAGGGATCAGGGGTTCTTCAGCTCCAGGCCCCACTGGGAGCCCTTGATAAATTTGAAGGTGGGGCCACAAGAAGATTAATCAATAGTAAAGGAAGGGAACTGGTCCATGGTGAATTGGTAAAGCAGATATTAGCAAACTTACTATTGCCAAAAGAGGTTACAGTGGTCCATCTAAGTGAAACCAGAGAGGAAACACTAAGCAAAGGGGAATGGATTAGTCCATGAGAATAGTTAAGGAGGTCACCTTAAAAGTGGGACTCAAAGAATTATATGTCCTGGTTCCAAAAGTCCCTGGAACAAAGGTGGTTCTGTTATTCACTAAATTAGAAGAAAAGGACCTGACTGAACTAGGAGTGATAAAGATATATTGCCAAGGGTATTGGGCATTCAAGCAATGTGTGAACTAGTGTTAAGAAAGTATGGATGTGTAGGAATATACACAGTGGCTAAACAAGTATATGAAGGATGTATAATCTGTAAAATTTTTTGTGATTAATAATTAGGCCTATTATTTTCAAATCCTCAAAATAATTTATTGCAATAATGTGATGATATTTCTTATAGTTTTCATAGGGAATTGGAAGTTACCATTGCAATACAAAGTTAATTGGTCATTGGATTAATATTAAAATCATTTAAAGTTACTGTAATAATTGCAAGTAGAAAAGTCTTGCTGTTTTGATCTAAATTTGTTGCTATTCCATGGCATAAGAGTTATATTTGTATTTTGAAATTAACATAGGTATAAAATATCTGTATTTTGAATTTTAAAAGAATGTCTCATTTTCTAGCCATACATTATTTTTCAGGAAGTAATGTAAAACTGGGTTGTTACTTGGGTGAATAATTTATCAAAATTTGGCTAAAATCTGAATGGATTCTAAAAGCTTTTGTAATTTGATTTTTTTTTAGGTTTTTGCAAGGCAAATGGGGTTAAGTGGCTTGCCCAAGGCCACACAGCTAGGTAATTATTGTCTGAGACCGGATTTGAACCCAGGTACTCCTGACTCCAGGGCTGGTGCTTTATCCACTACGCCACCTAGCCGCCCCTACGCCACCTAGGCACCCCCCAATAATGATAATAAAAAATGTGCTTCAGTCTGTGTTCCAACACCACCAGCTCTGTCCTGGGTGGATCACATTATGATAAGTCCATTACAAAAGTTACTTCCATATTTTTCTACCATTGCCATTGCTGATCACAACTCCCTCCATTCATACTTCTCTACTACCATAAACTATATTTTCTCTCTCCTTTCACTCTGACACTGCTGTAGGGTAGCTGAGTGGTGCAGCAGACAGATCCCTGTTCCTGGGGCCAAGAGGCCCTGAGCCCACATACCACCCCTTAGGCCCAGAATCCACCTGACCCTATGGTCCCGGACAGGCCATCCAATCCACGCCCCTTGCAAGAAATAAAAAAGAAAATGTGTTATATCTGAGCACTCTCCCTGCCATGGTCCATCCTCTCCTCCATCACCCACATCCCCTCATCCCCCTGTCCCCCTTCTCTCCTTCTTACTACAGATGTCTATACCCCATTGAGTATATATGCTGTTTCCTCTCCTAGCCACCTCTGATGAGAGTGAAGATTCCCTCATTCCCCCTTGCCTTCCCCCCTTCCAAATCATTGCAATAGCTCATTGTAATAAAGAACAATCTTATTATATGAAATATCTTAGCCTATTCCTCCTCTCCTTTTTCTTTCTCCCATTACATTTTCCTTTTATCTATTGACTCCATTTTTACACCACAATGTATCTTCAAATTCAGTTTTCTCCTGTGCTTCATCTATAAAAGCTTCTACCTGCTCTGTTAACTGAGAAGGTTCATATGAGTATTATCAGTGTCATTTTTCTATACAGGAATACATGCAGTTCATCATTAAGTCCCTCATATTTTCCTCTTCTCCTCCACTCTCTATGCTTCACTTGAGTCCTGTATTTGAAGATCAAACCTTCTGTTCAGCTCTGGCCATTCCAACATGAACATTTGAAATTCCCCTGGTTCATTGAAAGTCCATCTTTTTCCCTGGAAGAGGACATTCAGTTTTCCTGGGTAGTTGATTCTCAGTTGCATTCCAAGCTCTTTTGCCTTCTGGAATATTATATTCCAGAGCTTTTAATGTAGTTGTTGCTAAGTCTTGTGTGATCCTGACTGCAGCTCCACAATATTTGCATTGTGTCCTTCTGGCTGCTTGTAATATTTTCTCTTTGACTTGGGAGTTCTGGAACTTGGCTATAATATTCCTGAGGGGGTTGGTTTTTTTTTTTGGATCTCTTTCCAGGGGAGATTGGTAGATTCTCTCAATTTCTATTTTGTCCTCTGCTTCTAGGATATCAGGGCAATTTTCCTGTAATAATTCTTTGAAAATGATGTCAAGGCTCTTTTCCTGGTCATGACTTTCAGGTATTCCAATAATTTTTAAATGATCTTTTCTAAGTCTGTTTTCCATATCTGTTGTTTTTTCAATGAGATGTTTCACATTTTCTTCTAATTTTTCATTCTTTTGGTTTTGAAGTATTGAGTCCTGATCTCTTGTAAAATCAGCAATCTCCCTGAGTTCTATTCTTTGTCTGAAGGATTTGTTTTCCTCAGAGAGCTTTCTTATCTCTTTTTCCATCTGGCCAATTTTACTTTTTAAAGCATTCTTCTCAACAACTTTTTGAACTGTTTTATCCATTTGATCTTTAAGCTGGTTTTTAACATGTTATTTTCTTCAGCATTTTTTAGATATCCTTGACTAAGCTGCTGACTTCATTTTCATGTTTTTCCTGCATCTCTCTCATTTCTTTTCCCAATTTTTCTTCTACCTCCCTCACTTGCTTTTCAAAGTCTCTGTTGAGCTCTGTCATAGCCTGAGCTCAATTTCTGTTTTTCTTGGAGTCTTTAGATGCAGGAGCTTGTGCTTCCTCATCTTCAGATTGAGTGTTTTGATCCTTCTTGGGATCACAGGCAAAATATTTCTCAATGGTGTTCTTTTTTTCTCTGCTTACTCATTTCCCCAGCCTGTGCCTCATTTTGGGGTGCTTCCTGAGCTTTTGAGTATAAGAGGGACACCCCCACAAGGATCTCTGTGTGTGAGGCTCTGTCTTCTCTCCTGGTCTGTGAATGACCATAAGTGCCCCCCTCTGCTGGGGGGCTGCTATTCTATGGGGGGCCTAGACTGGGACCAGGATCTGAATGTGTTCAGAGCCCCAGAGTCCTGTTCCAGGGACAGAGGACAGAGCTAGGCAGTCTCTCTTCACTCCCTTCCCTAGGCTCAGCACTCATGCCCTGGGGGTATCTGCTTACCAGCTTCTGCTTCCGCTTCCTCCATCTGGGCTGATGGGGCCACACTGCTTGCTGTGTGCCCTGAGGGCTGGGCTTCACATGCTCGCTCTGGCAGAGGTCCCCCTTGCTGTTCCCCCACTTTGTGCCTGGTGATCCCCGGGGTGTAGCTCAGGAAACTCCCCCTCTGCTGTGAGCCGGGGCTCCCAGTGCCCTGGGGCTGCCTGCGGGAGGCTGAAGTTTCTTCGCTCTGGCGGGCCACCCCTCTGGTGGGCCACCCTTCTGACCCTGTGGAGCCAAGCCTTTCTGCTCTTTTTCCCAGGTTACCTTGGGTTGTAGAACTACCTCACTGAATCCCTCTGTGGGCTCTGTCTCTCAAAAATGTAGTTAGAGTCCTTAGTTTATAAGTTTTGATCCAGAGCACCTAAGACTCAGTCCTCTCCTGTAGACATCTTGACTCTGCCCCCTCTTTCACCTTTCTTAACAGCAAATGTTTCAGATGCAACAACTGCTATTTTTATATTAAAAAAAAGATTAGCAAGAGAAGTTGTCTCCCTTCACATACCCCAAGTTTTCTCCATACTTGACCTTTCCAACATTGGTATTTGAAGCACCCCTCTTTAAATACAAGTGTGCTATGTAGGAGAGGCATCAGGCAGAAAAACTGATATCTACTGGGGTACCTACAACCAGCTGCTACACAGGTGCCATTAGGAAAAACCATTTTTCCTCAACCTACTCACCTTCTGTTTTCTCCTCCCTCCCACTCCTTTTTACTTTGTGGGTAAAACTGGTACCCCTCCAAGGGGAGACTTCATGCTCTGGGGCAGTATCAGCCCTGCCTCCCCTCCTCATACTTTCATTTGGGGTGAGACAGAATCAGTCACAAAGGATGAGTGAGTATTGATAGGTTGTGTAATCTGCATTGCTGATCTCATTAATTTTTTTTCTCCCCTTCCAAGCTTCCCTCTAACAGTAAAGGGCACCACCATCTTTCCAGTCACCCCGGTCCACAACCACAGTGGTGTCATCTCCCTTGACCCAATATACAATCAATTTCCAAAACTTGGCACTCCTTCTTCATATTCTTCTTTCCACGTCTTCCAAATCTATCCACTTCTCTTTATTCACCCCAGTTCCTGTTCTTTTCTTTTCTCCACTAGACTTTTTCACTAACTTCCTAATTGGTTTCTGCTTCAAGAATCTCTGTTCTCTGTTCTCAAATCTCTTTTCCACCTAAGTGAATTTTCCCAAAAGGTTTCCCAACAGTTATTTATATGCAAGGCACTGTGCTAAGTAAGCACTGAAGATACAAAGAAAGACAAAAGAATAGTCTTTGCTGATACCACTACTAGTTGTGTCCCGAAGAGATCACAAAAAAAGGGTAAAAAACTCACATGTACAAAAATATTTATAGCAGCTCTTTTCATTATGGCAAAGAATTTTAAATTGAGGGGTTGCCCATCAACTGGGGAATGACTGGACAAATTGTGGTATATGAATGTGATGGAGAACTATTATTCTATAAGAAATCACGAGGAATGGAACTTTAGAATAGCCTGGAAAGACTTACATGAATTAATCCAGAGTAAAGTGAGAAGAACCAGGAGAACATTTTACACACTAATAGCAAACATGGGGTGAACTTGTTCATTCCAGCAGTACAATAATCAAAGACAATTCTAAAATACTTGTGATGGAAAATACCATCCATATCCAGAGAAGAAACTGTGAAGTTTAAATGGAGACCAAAGTTTACTATTATTATTTTTCCTGTTTTAATTTAATTCTTTCATAACAGGATTAATATGGATCTATGTTTAGCATGGATCTACATGTAAACCCTGTATTAGATTGTTTTCTATCAGGGGGAAGGAGGAAAGGAAGAAGGTAGAGAGAAAAATGTGAATCTCAAAACCTTGCAAAAAATGATTGTTGAAAATTACCATTGCATGTAGTTGGAAAAATAAATAAAATATTTTTTAAAAAGAATGGTCTCTGCTCTCAAGGAACCAACAGTTTAATGGGGAGCCAGCATGTAAGTAAGGATGGACAAACAAGATATAGAAAAGGTAAATTGGGCGTTATCAGCAGAGGGACACCTGGTAGGAAGGGGGATTGGGGAAGATTTCTTGTAGAAAGTCAGATTTTGGATAGAGCACCGGCCCTGGAGTCAGGAGTACTTGAGTTCAAATCTGGCCTCAGACAGTTAATAATTACCTTGCTGTGTGGCCTTGGGCAAACCACTTAACCCCATTTGCCTTACAAAAAACCTAAAAAAAAGTCAGATTTTAGTAGTAGTGGTGGTATAGTGGTAGTGTTAGTAGTGGTAGCAGTAGTAGTGGTAGTGGTAGTAGTAGTAGTAGTAGTAGTAGTAGTAGTAGTAGTAGTAGTAGTAGCAGTTGTGGTAGTAGTAATAGTAATTATGGTAGTGGTGGTGGTGGTGTTAGTGATAGTGATAGTGGTAGTGGTAGTTGTGATAGCAGCAGCAGCAACAGCAGCAGCAGTAGTAGTAGTAGTAATACAAATAATTGTAGGGAGGGGAAGTTGGGAAGCCATGATGAATCAGTCTAGAAAGACAGATTGTTAAAGTTTTAAAAGTGAGACAGAAACTTTGTATTTTATCCTAAAGTTAATCACTGAAGTAAGTAGAATGATCCTGTCTTTGCTTTAAGAATGTCAGTTTGGCAGTCATGTGGAGTAAGAATAGAGAAGACTAGGGCAAAGAGACAAATTAGGAATCAACAGATTTTAAGAATGCAATCACTTTCGAATACTTGTATCATAAAATGTTATAACAGGATCATAAAATGCTCAAGGTCTTCTAGTCTAATCCCTCTATTTTACAGATGAGAAAACTAAAATTCTTAGAGATGAAATGATTCACTCATTTATACAACTTGTTAGTGGTAGAACTGGAACAAAAACTTTTCTCTTGAATCACCTTCCTTTATCTCATGCCCTTCTTGGTCCCTCTCTATTTTCTGTAGATTCTTTTACCATAAGGTGACTGGGATAAGTTGAATAAAGGTATTTAGTTGAGATCAACTATGATTTTGTCTAGAGTATGAAGACATTGTTGAGGTTTTCTGTCCCTTGCTCAACAACTTCAGATCTGGAGATGCAGCAAGGTTTGCCTTATATATCTAACATGTGCCTCAAAGGTAGTTTCAAGAGAATTCTAGGGGTGCATGCCAAAGGAATAGGATGATGGGGGAAATGAATGAGTGGCTAGAGAGTAGATGTAGCAGGTGTTGACTGCACCTTCTATGAATATGGCAAAGAAAGGATGAATAGAGATTGGGTGCTAGAATGAAAGGTGGCACTGAGATTCTTTTTTTTTAAGATAAGAAAGACTTAAGCTTATTTGAAGATTGAGAGGAAGGAACTTAAAAATATGAAACTTCTGGGGGGGAGGTTAGTTGGAGGAGTTAAGTATTAGAGGAGGTTGTAAACTATAATTCACTTCAGAAAAGAAGTAAAAATCGATCTTTCAGAGCATACTTTTATATAGAAATAGTCGTTGTATTATTGAATTTCCCAAGTCATTTAATCATATTAAACATTTCTATTTTTTAGCATTGGACCAAGAATCTCTTTATGGTGGAAGCTACTATCCCCAAATCATGAATTCTCTTTGTTGTAAGGGACTTTGGAGTTCATTTAGTCTAAGCTACAAATGAACAAGGATTCCCATTATAACTGAACTGAAAAGTGACTATTGTACTTTTGTTTGACAGCTTTTTGAGGCAGCCAATTCCATTTTTGAATGGTTAAATTTCCTTCCATCAAATCTAAATATGATTGTCTTCACTTTCCACCCAAGGTTCATTCATAGTTCAACTGTCTTGGGACCAAGTAGAACAATTCTGAACTCTCATATTGTAGCCTTTCTTATATTAGAAATCAGCTATTTTTTTCTCTTTGTCTCTGATTTAACATCTTTAATTCCATCACTGACTCTCCTATAGCAAAATCTTGAGGCTCTTCACCAGTACTAATCACTTTTTTGTTCAGTGCTCTCTAGCTTATCAATGTCCTTTCTAAAATATGGTACTCTAGATTAAGCAATACTTTAATTACCATCTATATAGGAAAACTGAACTATGACCTATCTTATACAGACACCATTCCTCTCTCTCTCTCTCTCTCTCTCTCTCTCTCTCTCTCTCTCTCTCTCTCTCTCTTTTACATTTTTGCAAGGCAAATGGGGTTAAGTGATTTGCCCAAGGCCACACAGCTAGGTAATTATTAAGTGTCTGAGGTCGGATTTGAACTCAGGCACTCCTGACTCCAGGGCCAGTGCTCTATCTACTGTGCCACCTAGCCACCCCCACCATTCTTCTCAATGTTTTATAAAATCATATTACCTTCTTGACTGCCAAATTGAATTCACATTGAAATTATGGTCCACTAAAACCCCCAGATCTTTTTTTAGGTTTTTGTAAGGCAAATGGGGTTAAGTGGCTTGCCCAAGGCCACACAGCTAGGTAATTATTAAGTGTCTGAGGCCGGATTTGAACCCAGGTCCTCGTGACTCCAGGGCTGGCGCTCTATCCACTGCACCACCTAGCCACCCCCAAACCCCCAGATCTTAAAAAAAAGATGTTACATACCACACATTCCCCAATTTGTATCTGTGAAATTTATATTTTGAACCCAAATTTAAAACTTTACATTTAGCTCTATTACATTTCATTCTTTTAGTTTTGGCCAGTTTTGTTGCCTTTTAGACTTTGTTGATCTTGATTCTGTTATCTAGAAGGCTAGTTATCTCTCCCAGCTTTCTAACATTTGCAAATTTGCATCTGTGCCTTTATCTAACTCACTGAAACAATTATTAATCTTCATAGTGACAAGGAGAGATCATCCAGTTTTCCATAGGAGGTCACCCTCTAATAGTCAACGATTAATTAATTAACTTTTTTAGTTCTGGTCATTTAATGGAGTCTGAATCCATCTACTTTTGCTATCTTCTTGTCCCTATCTCTAGCTTATTACAAAAATATCAGGGCAGCTAGGTGGTGCAGTGGATAGAGCATAGGTACTAGAGTCAGGAGGACCTGAGCTCAAATACTGGCCTAAGATACTTAATACTTAGCTATGATTCAAAGTCAAAACTATCATGGATGATTTTTTCAAGTGCTTTGTTAAAATCAAGTCATACTGTAGCTTTAATATTAATTCATTTTACCATAAGATATTTAAAATAATAAAGCTTTCTTTTTAAAAAAATTATGATTCAAACTTTTTCATTGATTTAGAATTGTCTGAACTGCCTATGTAATGATGTTGTGTTAGTTACCCTAATACAAAGATATCTTTAAAAATAATTTAAAATAATTATTATTCTGAACTGGACTGATACTAACAAATATGAATATATATATATATATATATATATATATACACACACACACACATAGGAAGAACAGCAAAAGAGAACTGAACATGATTCTATGCAGCTCTCATAAATAGCTCTTAAAATATACAATAAATTCAGTATATTAAATTCACTTTTGTTCTGCTTGTCTCTTTGTCCCTCTCATTCTCTTTTGGTTATGTTTTTCCTGGAATTTGTAATCCTTCATTCATGCTTATTGTTCTTTATTATCTCTTTTTATATTGCTATTACTGGTACCCCAAATAACTACCCCCCCCAGTAAAAACTAAAAGCCAATAAGCATAATCAAGCAAAAGAAATCCACTCTTTGGTCAGATCAAAAAATGTTTATCTCCTTCTGCACCTCTAGTCCATGCCCTCTCTGCCAGGGGATTGGGAGCATAATTTATTGGTAGTCCTCTGTAGAGTCATGGCTAAGTATGCCCCTTGATCAAAATTCTGAAGTCTTTTCAAATTATTTGTCTTTCCAATGTTGTAGTGCTTGTATAGACTTATCTTTTCATTTGGCATTGTTCCTAAAGTTCTTCCATCATCGCATTGCATCTTTCATCATATTATATCATAATACCATTTCATTATATATTCATATAGTAGCAAATATGCATATAATAGCTTAAAGTTTATAAAATACTTTATGTATATATTAATTTGCTTGAGGTATAGTTAATAGAGATGAAATGCTTTACAAATTCTAACTTGCTGTATACAAGTTAGTAACATTATATGAAAGTAATGTAATATTATTGTGCCATGATATGATGAAAAGGACAGATACAGTGAAATCTGGATGGACTTATATGAACAGATACAGAGCAAAATGAACTTGAAAATGGTCTATACAGTAATTAAAACATTATAACGACAATTTTGGTTTCTGATGAATGCAATGCAATATCAAACTAGAGGACCAATGATGAAGTATATGTATATATTGTCTAAGTCTAATACTCTATATTTCTGATCAGAAATTGTTTTTCAGCCTCTCATTGAGGTTTGTAAGTCTTAATGGTAACCTTTGCCCTGCTCAAGGTCAATGTCTCTCCAGTTATAAATATGAAGACAGGTTCTGTCTGTTTAAATAGCCTTGCTCCCATTCAATTGCATCTGCAAGTTTGGGCTTTCATAGTTATGTAAACAATCAGAGTGAAGACCATCTTAAGAAGGCAGGCAACTGGTCTGGTTACCTCTATAAAGACTGAATAAATTCTTATTCTTATGACATTTTGAAAAGGAAGAAATCCCAATGTCCATATTATATCTGATAACATAGACTATCAAATCAGAGGAGCAGACAGTAGTCCTGTTGCTATTTGGATCTTTGTCAGTTCTGACATAGAACAGATCTTATGGATGATTTGGAGAATCATAAAGTAATTAGTGACATCTTTAATGTACTAATGTGTAACATGAATGGTTAGCTGCCATTTTTATTTTTATCCATTGTGAGATTTCTATAAATATTGCTTCCTCATTAAGTTCTGGTTGGTATCTTTAATGACACCATCCACCCATGGATTCAGTAACATCCTAGAAAATAAAACTTTGTGCATAAAACTAACTTTTTGTTATTTCATTTTTAGCCTAAGAAAATTGTGATCAACAATAATGGTGCCATGACTCAGATCTAAGCATGATTTTGAAAGAGAATAGACTTTCCCTCTGGACAACAGAAAGGATCCCTAGAAAACCAGGACAGAGTTTTGAACCATGGACAATAGAATGATTTGTCTAAAGATGTGTTTATTACTTTTCAATTCAAATTGCTTTAGTTTTGAACTATTGTTTACTTTTAAGTTGAAGTTTCTCTGGGATTTTACCTCTGGTTTTGGGAATTCTCACAGGTTAGTGAGAATTGCTTGGTTATTAAGTGGCCAGGTGGATGATGAGTACTTATCCCTAGATTGAAGTGTGGTATTTCTTTGGTGAAGTTCCCTAGTGGTTAGATCTCTGGCATTTTTTTTGTGAAGTACAAGGAATTTGTATGGCATTCCTGTCATATGTTCAGTGTCTAATAAATGGGTTTTTTTAATTGTTCCTTTTGATGTTTGGTTTTGTGTATAGTAAGTAATTGCTGTTTAATTGATTGTTGTATCTGGTCATGCGACAACTCTAATGACCATGCATTTTATCAGTGTTGGTGTAAACTAGCAAGCTATGATTCTAAATGATGTTGACTAAAATTGGATCTTTTGGAAGAACTAAATTGAACTATCTTTTTTTTTTAAATTTATTTATTTAAGGCAATGGGATTAAGTGACTTGCTCAAGATCACACAGCTAGATAATTATAAAGTTTCAGAGCCAAGATGGCAGAGAAAAGACAGGAATTTAAACAAGCTCTCCCCCAGATCATTCCAAATACCTTTCAGTAAGGACTCTAGCCAAATTCTAGAGTGGCAGAACCCACAGAAAGACTGAAACAATTTTACAGCCCAAGATCACTTGGAAGATCCATGGGAAGGATCTGTTACACTGGGGTTAGATAGAACCCTTAGGGCAGTCCAGGCTGCCCTGGAACAAACTGGCTCCAACCATCCAAGAACAGTGTGCAGGGCACCTGGGTCCCTGGAGGTGCCAGGTTCTATGGCAGTGGGGCAGTCTTCAGCTATCCCAGTACATTCTTTTCTTGCCCATTCCCTCAGCTGAGGGAATGCCAAGGACAACTTGGGAGGTCATTGGAAAAACTCTACTGCATCAGAGTAAAAGGAGAGGTCAATCCAACACAGTCTTAGAGAACACCTGGTCCAGGGGGACCAGGAGCAGGCCTGGGGAGCCATCTGGCAAGGAGGCACCCAGCAGCTGTTTCCAGAGTGCTCAGCCCATAGACAGTAAGGAGGGTCAGAGGAGATTGCAGAGGTTTCTGAGGTAGGACTCTGGCTTTGTCCATACTCAGATCCAGGTCACATTCTGGTACCTCAGTCTCAGGAAAAGAAACTTTATTGCCATGGCAGAGCAGGGACCCACCCCCCACCCCTCACAGTTCCAGGGAAGAGGGGAGTGTTTGTGATCATCTGTAGAACAGAGCACAGACCACAAAAGCAGTCATAGCCTCTCATAAGATCTTGAAGGAATTGAGGTTCCTGGGGGTGGGGGAGAGTTTACCTGAGAACAACTGCAAAAACCCTCAAAAGCTTGAGACAGTGCACCATCTGCCCTAGAAGCAGAGCCCCACCTTAATAAAGAGTTAAAATCAAGTCATAGATTGGGGAAATGATCAAATAACAGAAGAAAATAATCTAACTATAGACAATTACTTTACTCTATGGAGGATCAAAATACTCACTCAGAAGATAACAAGGTCAAAGCTTCTGTATCTAAAACTTCCAAGAAAAATATGAATTGGTCTCAAACTATGGAAGAGTTCAAAAAAGATTTTGAAAATCATCTAAAGAAGGGAGAGGAGAAATTGGGAAGAGAAATGAGAGTTATGCAGGAAAATCATGAAAACCAAGTATCTCCTTAGTGAAGGAGATACTAAAGGTTACTGAAGAAAATGACATGTTAAAAATTAGTTTGGGTCAAATGGAAAAGACAGCCTATAAGGTCAGTGAGAAGAAGAATGACTTAAAAAGCAGAATTGGTCAGATAGAAAAGAAGATACAATAGCTCTCTGTAGAAAACAATTCCTTCAAATGTAGATTGGAGTTAAGAAAAGCAGATGACTTTGTGAGAACTCAAGAAGCAATAAAACAAAATGTGAAATATATCATTGGAAAAACAATGACCTGGAAAACAAATCCAGGAGAGATAAAATTATTGAACTACCTGAAAATCATGACTCAAAAAACCCCCTAAATTTCATTTTCCAAGAAATTCTCCTAGAAGCAGAGGATAAAATAGAAATTGAAAGAATCCACCTATTAGCTCTTGAAAGAGATCCCAAAATGAAAACTCCCAGGAATATTATAGCCAAAATTCAGAACTCTTAAGTCAAGGAGACAATATTATAGGCAGCCAGAAAGAAACAATTCAAATAAAGCTTTAGCAACATCTACATTAAGACCTTGTAGAACTTGGACTATAATATTCCAGAAGGCAAAAGAGCTTGGATTACAACCAAGCATCAACTTCGCAGCAAAACTGAACATACTCTTTCAGGGGAATAGGAGACTTTCAATGAAACAGGGGACTTTCAAACTTTCCTGATGAAGGAAAGAGCTGAACAGAAAGTTTGATCTCTAAGTACAGGATTCAGGTGAAGCATTAGAGAGGGTGGACAAATCATGAGGGATTTAATGATGCTGAACTGCTTGTGTTCCTACATGGAAAGAAGATACTGATATTTCATATGAACCTTCTCATTTATTCAAGCACTTAGAAGGAGCATATATAGATAAGGCACAGGAGGGAGCTGAATTTGAAGGTATAACCTTTTTAATATGGAGTTAATGGGCAAGAAAAGAGTGCACTGGGAGAAAAGGAAAGAAGAGGTAGAATGAGGTAAATTATTTCACA
The DNA here is from genome assembly GCF_037893015.1 of Macrotis lagotis. NCBI lineage: Eukaryota > Metazoa > Chordata > Mammalia > Peramelemorphia > Peramelidae > Macrotis > Macrotis lagotis. The sequence continues at coordinate 263,352,341 of NC_133659.1, read as the reverse complement.
TAAAAGAGGCAAGAAAAAGCTTTTGCAATGGAGTGGAAGAGGGGGAGTGGAAGAGGGACAGTGAGTGAACCTTCACTTTCTTCGGAAGTGGCTCAGAGAGGAAATATACATGCTCAACTGGGTATGAAAATCTATCTTACCCTAGAGAAAAATAGGAGAGGAAAGGGATGAGAGAAAGGGGACAGGGAGAGGAAAGTGGGGTCTGGGTGATAGAAGAGAGGGAAGATTATGGGAAAGGATAGTCAGATACAATACACTTTTGAGGAGGGACAGGGTAAAAGGAGAGAGAATAAAGTAAATGAGGTGGGGGGGAGGATGGAGGAAAATAAAGCTAGCAATAACAACTAGAAGAAAAACTCTTGAAGTAATTTTTCTGATGGACTTTGGTACTGATGGTGTCTGAATACAGACTGAAGCACACTTTTTTCTCATTTTATTTTGAAGTTCCTCTTTCTTTGGGGGGATTGTGTTTGTTTATATAGCATGACTATTGTAATGTGTTTCATAGCTACACATCTTTAATCTATACTAGGTAACTTGCTTTCTTTTTTTTTTAGGTTTTTGCAAGGCAAATGGGGTTAAGTGGCTTGCCCAAGGCCAGCTAGGTAATTATTAAGTGTCTGAGACCAGATTTGAACCCAGGTAACTCCTGACTCCAGGGCTGGTGCTTTATCCACTACGCCATCTAGCTGCCCCATAACTTGCTTTCTTAATAGGGGAGAGTGGAGTGGGAGGAAGGGAGAGAATTTAAAATTCAAGGTTTTGGAAGTAAATGTTGAAACTTGCTTTTGCAAATTAAAATTTAAAAAAAATAAAATTAAAAAAAAGCAACAGCTAAGGATATTCTTGGGTCTTACTAGGTAGTGTAGGTCTTGGATACCCAAATCTTCTGTTTTAGCTCATACCTTGTATAAGACTCAGCATTATCAAACTCCTATCTCCTTTTGTCTGTCTGATGAGCAATGTGTGGCTATTGAGACTATAAAGCTATCTCTTTCTCAATCTCTCACTCTAGGTCTTCCTAATCACTCACTTCCTTTTGTTCTGTTGGTAATACAGTAATAATTTTAGCACACAGACATGGGGATAGGCATAGATCAGAGGGGTATTATAGTAAACAACTGGATGCAGTAGTTAGCTACTCTATCCCATACACTACTCAACTTACATCATACCCAACATTTATCACACAGTGGTCTAGCAAAAACTGAAACCCACTTACTCACTCCCCTGTCACCCTCAAAAGATTTAATGTACTTAATCCTAAAGTCTATAAATTTAGAAACAAACCAGTCTGTGGGCAAAGACCATGAACCCGATCCTTCTGACTATGACTGTGTCCCAGTTCTGGGTCACTTACTGACTCTTAAAACCAATCTCACAGAAACACCATCCCTGATGCTGACCTTCATAGATGGCTCCTACCTGAGGAACTCTGAGGGTTGAGAGGTTTCAGGTTATGGCATCACCATAGTAAATGAGGTATTAGAGTCTGGCCAACTGTCCTCTGCCCAGCAGAATGAGTTGGAAGCAGTAGCTAGAGCCTATGAATTAGAAAAAAGAACTGAAAATTTACATTTACACAGATAGTAGGTATGTTTTTGGACTGGCTCGTGATTTGGGGATGCTGTGGAAGCAAAGGGGGGTTTTTGATTTCCACTGGGGAACCCCATTAAAAATAGTTTTGGAGTGTACTGCTGCCTATGCAGGTTGTTGTTAAAACTACTGGCCATTCAAGTGACTCCACTCCTGAGGCTAAGGGGAATCAGTTAGCTGATAAGGCAGCAAAGGAAGCAGCACTTCCTTCCCCAATTCCTATAATGATCTCTTGTCCTATTCCAGCTGCACCTCCCCCAATTGACTTAGTAGCTTTAACAGAGTCACAAGGCACCTGAGACTCAAAAACAGAATTTTGGAAACATGGACTCAGAGTAGTCCTCCCTGCCTACTACATCATCCATTGCTACAACATTTGAATCATTCAAGTTATTGGGGTGCTGAGAAGCTTTATAAGCTTGATTCAAAACACTGGTGGGGAATATCAAGGAAAGTAGTTGAGAAAATGATATACAGCTGTCAGATCTGTCCTCTGTATAATACTTCCAAACCTCTTAAACCTCCCTTAGACAGTCCCCCATTCCCCTCCTCTCCTTTTGAAATTTGGCAGATTAACTTCCTCCAGCTGCCCCCCATACAAAGAGTATAAGTAGACATTAATTATAGTTTGTATATTCTCTAGTCGGGTGGAAGGTTTTTCCCTGTAGAGAAGAATGTAATGTGAACAATATCATCCCTTATTGGGGGGGGGGTCCATGGGGAATTCATGTGATGGGGGAACTCTTTTTACAGAAAAAGGCTTAAAACAATTCTGGAAAGCCTGGGGAATTCATCAGCATTTACACTGTGCATATCATCCCCAGTCCTCAGAGATGGTGGAGAGAAGTGATGGGGTGCTTAGGGGGCCATTGGGGAGACTTACCTCTGACTTCAAGGCATCCTGGATTAAAGGGCTCCTCATTACCCTTTTAGTCCTCTAGTCCTGGGCTGTGGGCAAGACTAAGTGGTTCCCTTATGAAATTATTAGAGGGACATCTATGCTCCTTATCTTGGCTGAAATCTCTCCTCTGGTACCACATTGTCTTCAAGAAAACAGTGTTAAACTTAGCAGATTCACCAAGTCCAGGATTTTGCTTCTTAGTCTCCTTCCTTAGGTTTGCCCTCTTATCTCCCTTGGTGATTGGGTTTTCTGGAAGAGACATCTGAGAAAACACTCCTTGGAGCCTTGCTGAGAGGGACCTTTCCAAGTGTTACCACTTCCATGGCTGCAGTGCTCCAGGGTATGGATGCCTGCATTCATCTGCCACACCTGAAAACTGCCCCAAAGCTGAGTGGACATCAGAGCCTATTGGAGACCTTGCCCTGGGATTCTGAAGGAGTCAGAAAAGGATGACATCAGGGGTAGCTGAGGCCCCCAAGAATCAGAACCAGACCTGTGCGACTTCAATTATCCTCCATACTTAACTTTTTACACTTTATATTGTTATTGCCTCTTTTACTAAGTGCAGAATAGCTTGTGTAGGTATGACTGTGATTTCTTTCCTTATTGTACTCTTTCACACCTTACCCTACTTTTTGCATTCTACCAAGTTTCTCATCCCCTTTCGCATCCCCTGCATGGGTAGGTCCCTGGGTTGGTTTATGATTATTTTCCATCTTTTGAGGGATCACCCTTTTGGGATGAACCCCATCCCTTGGCTCACCTTCTAACACAGCCCATGTGGAAGCTAAGGCAGAAGGCAGTCCAGAAGGCAACCTGTCCAGTTGTTGGGTGTGTGCTCGCCCACTGGAATCACTGCGGGCTAGCCTGGCTCTGCCACCAGTTGGGGATCTGTTGAGTTGGCAGCAGGAGCCCACCCGAGCAAGGGCCTAGAACTTTCTGAGGACACTTCTCTCAACCCACAAGTGGCAGCAGAAAGGGCACCTGAGCTCAGGAAGAGGATGGAGAAGGAAGTTTCCCTGAGTTCCCCTTTCTTCCAGAAAAGACTGAGCCAGAGTCTGTATCCCTGGACTCCACCAGCAGCACAGGCTCAAGAGGTTAAATGGGCTCCAGCGGCCCCTGGATGCATTCTGGTACTGGTGAGTCACTCTGCTGGAGTCCAGGTTGGAAACCTGGAGCTGGCCCCTGTAATTGCACCTCCTGGGCCTGTCCAGGGAGGTCCCTCACCACCATTCGGGGTCGGGGGGGAAGAAAACTCCCTTTCTGTGAGCTTGGCCTCCTCCCAGAACTTAGGCCCTAATACAACTCAAGGGGGGTTGTCCACCTCCATCCACCTCCAGATTCTGTGGTGGAAGGCTGGCTGGGCCAGTCCCACTCCTGCTTTAGCAGTTTCTTCCTCATCAAAGGCCCCTATCCTGAGGTGGCTGGACAGGACCGGGATCAAGTCACCTACTGGGACCACCATCGAGGTTACGTCTGGGCAGAGAAAGGGCATGGCATCTCTAGTCACCCCTGCCTGGACCTGTTCCCATGGCATCTCTAGCCCCCCCCCCCCCCCCCCCGGACTGTTCCCATGACATCTCCAGTCACCCCTGCCTGGACCCTTCCATGGGAAGGACTGTTTCTCAGAGCTGGCTTCTATACAATGATACCTCTAGACATCCGTTTAATGGAAGATAGAAGACATGGGGTCACATCCCTAATTATAGAAGGACCCCAGGCACGATTTCATTTTCCCTCATCCTACCGTCTGCCCCAGGGATGCTCTTCATGTGTGGCTCAACCCTCCTTCAGATTCTCCCTCTACGGTGCTCAGTACCATGTACAATTGTCTGGGCAGGGCCCGATCTTCACTGTATTCCTGGGGAGACCCTCATACCCTTGCCAATCCCTCAGTCTGGCCAGTCCGTGCTCTCTGCACTTTCCCCCTTGCATTGCCTTGCCCGAGCCTTGCCTTAGCCTTGCGTTGCCTTGCCTTGCCTACCTTGCCTTAGCCTTGCCTTGCCTTGCCTTGCCTTAGGCTTGCCTTGCCTTAGTCTTGCCTTAGCCTTACCTTCCCTGAGCCTTGGCTTGCCTTGCCTTGCCTTAGCATTGCCTTTCCTTCCCTTAACCTTGCCTTACATTGCCTTGCCTTGCCTTGCCTTCCCTTGCCTTTCCTTGCCTTGCCTTGCCTTGCCTTGCCTTGACTTAGCCTTGCCTTGCCTTGCCTTAGCTTTGCCTTCCCTTGCCTTGCCATGCCTTACCCTTGCCTTGCCTTGCCTTAGGCTTTCCTTGCCTTGCCTTAGCATTGCCTTGCTTTGGCTTGCCTTAGCTTGCCGTGCCTTCACTAAGCCTTGCCTTGCCTTAGCCTTGCCTTGTCTTACCTGGCATTGCCTTATCTTTGCCTTGCCTTGCCTTGAATTAACCTTGATTGCTTGCCTTGCCTTGCCTTAGCCTTGCTTTGCCTTAGCCTTGCCTTGCCTTAGCCTTGCCTTGCCTTGCCTTAGCCTTACCTTGCTTTAGCCTTACCTTGCCTTGCCTTAGCCTTGCCTTGCCTTGCCTTCAGCTTGCATTGCCTTGCCTTGCCTTCAGCTTGCATTGCCTTGCCTTCCCTTAGCCTTGCCTTCCCTTGTCCCTGCCTTGACTTGCCTTGCCTTAGCCTTACTTTGCTTTGCCTTGCCTTTCCTTGCCTTGCCTTGCCTTACCCATGCATTTCCTTGCCTTTCCTTGCCTTGGCTTGCCTGGCATTGCCTTATCTTTGCCTTGAATTAACCTTGATTGCTTGCCTTGCCTTGCCTTAGCCTTGCTTTGCCTTAGCCTTGCCTTGCCTTAGCCTTACCTTGCTTTAGCCTTACCTTGCTTTGCCTTGCCTTAGCTTTGCATTGCCTTGCCTTGCCATAGCCTTGCCTTTCCTTGCCTTGCCTTGACTTAATCTTACCTTAGCCTTACTTTGCTTTGCCTTGCTTTGCCTTAGACTTGCCTTGCCTTACCTGGCATTGCCTTATCTTTGCCTTGCCTTGCCTTGAATTAACCTTGATTGCTTTCCTTGCCTTGCCTTGTCTTAGCCTTGCTTTGCCTTACGTTGCCTTGCCTTCCCTTGCCTTGCCTTAGCTTTGCCTTGCCTTAACCTTGCCTTGCCTTAGCCTTGCCTTGCCTTGACTTTCCTTGCCCTGCCTTGCCTAGCCATGGATTTGTTTTGCCTTGCCTTGCCTTAGCCTTGCCTTGCCTTGCCTTAGCCTTGCCTTGACTAGCCTTAGCCTTGCCTTGCCTTGCCTTGCCTTGCCTTGCCTTGCCTTGCCTTGCCTTGCCTTGCCTTAGCCTTGCCTTGCTTTGCCTTAGCCTTCCCCTGCCTTGCTTTGCCTAAGCCTTGCCTTGCCTTATCTTTTCTTGCCTTGATTTGCCATGCCTTCCCTTTGCCTTGCCTTGCCTTGCCTTGCCTTAGCCTTGCCTTGTGTTGCCTTGCCTTAGCCTTGCCTGGCCTTGTCTTGTCTTGCCTAGCCTTGCCTTGTCTGGCCTTAGCCTTACCTTGCCTTGCCTTGTCTTAGCCTTGCTTTTCCTAGCCTTAACGTTTCCTTCCCATGCCTTGCCTTGCCTTAGCCTTAGCCTTGCCTTGCCTTTCCTTACCTTTCCTTAGCCTTGCCTTGCCTTGCCTGAGCCTTCCCTTAACTTGCCTTGACTTTGACTTAGCCTTGCCTTGCCTTAGCCTTAGCCTTGCCTTGCCTTAGCCTTACCTTGCCTAAGCATTGCATTGCTTTAGCCTTGCTTTGCCTTTCCTTGCCTTGCCTTAGCCTTGCCTTGCCTCAGTCTTGCCTTACCCTTGCCTTGCTATGCCTGAGCCTTTCCTTGCCCTGTCTTGCCTTACCTTAGCCTTGGTTTGCCTCGCCTTGCCTTGCCTTAGCCTTGCCTTGCTTTGCCTTGCATTAGCCTTGCCTTGCCTTGCCATGCCTTGCTTTCCCTTGCATTTCCTTATCCTTGCCTTGACTTGCCTGGCCTTGTCTTAACCTTGCCTTGTCTCAGCCTTGCCTAGCCTTCCCTTGCCTTGCCTTATCCTTACCTTTCCTTGGCCTTGAGTTGCCTTAGCCTTGACTTTCACTACCTTGCCTTAGCTTTGCCTTGCCTTTCCTTGCCTTGCCTTATCCTTGTCTTGCCTTGCCTGAGCCTTTCCTTGCCTTTCCTTGCCTTTTCCTTGCCTTGCCTTGCCTGAGCCTTGCCTTGCCTTAGTCTTGCCTTAGCCTTGCCTTGCCATGCCTGAACCTTTCCTTGCCCAGCCTTGCCTCACCTTAGCCTTGGTTTGCCTCGCCTTGCCTAGACTTAGCTTTGCCTTAGCCTTACCTTGCCTTGCCTTGCATTAGCCTTGCTTTCCCTTGCATTTCCTTAGCCTTGCCTTGACTTGCCTGGCCTTGCCTTAACCTTGCCTTGTCTCAGCCTTGCCTAGCCTTTCCTTGCCTTGCCTAAGACTTACCTTTCCTTGGCCTTGAGTTGCCTTAGCCTTGACTTTCACTACCTTGCCTTAGCTTTGCCTTGCCTTGCCTTGCCTTATCCTTGCCTTGCCTTGCCTGAGCCTTTCCTTGCCTTGCCTTATCCTTGCCTTTCCTTGCCTGAGCCTTGCCTTGCCTTAGCCTTGCCTTGCCTTAGTCTTGCCTTAGCCTTGCCTTGCCATGCCTGAACCTTTCCTTGCCCTGCCTTGCCTCACCTTAGCCTTGGTTTGCCTCGCCTTAGCCTTGCCTTAGCCTTACCTTGCCTTGCCTTGCCTTGCCTTGCATTAGCCTTGCCTTGCCTTGCCATGACTTGCTTTCCCTTGCATTTCCTTAGCCTTGCCTTGACTTGCCTGGCCTTGCCTTAACCTTGCCTTGTCTCAGCCTTGCCTAGCCTTTCCTTGCCTTTCCTTATCCTTACCTTTCCTTGGCCTTGAGTTGCCTTAGCCTTGACTTTCACTACCTTGCCTTGCCTTAGCCTCTCCTTGCCTTGCCTTGCATTAGCCTTGCCTGGCCTTGCCTTAGACTTGCCTTGCCTTGGCCTTACCTTGCCATTCCTTGCCATGCCTTAGCCTTGCCTTGCATTTCCTTGCCTGGCCTTAGGTTTGCTTTGCCTTGCCTTGCCGTTCCATGACTTAGCCTTGCCTTGCCTTGCCATGCCTTGCTTTCCCTTGCATTTCCTTAGCCTTGCCTTGGCTTGCCTGTCCTTGCCTTAACTTTGCCTTGCCTTGGCTTGCCTGTCCTTGCCTTAGCCTTGCCTTGCCTCAGCCTTGCCTTGCCTTGCCTTATCCTTACCTTGCCTTGGCCTTGAGTTGCCTTAGCCTTGACTTTCACTACCTTGCCTTAGCCTTTCCTTCCCTTGCCTTGCCTTAGCCTTTCCTTTCCTTGCCTTGCCTTGCCTTAGCTTGCCTTAGACTTGCCTTGCATTGTCTTTCCATTCCTTGCCTTAGCCTTACCTTGCCTTGCCTTGCCTTACCTTGCCTGAGCATTGCCTTTGCTTTGCCTTGACTGAGCCTTGCCTTGCCTTCCCTTAGCCTAGCCTTGCCTTGTCTTGCCTTAGCGTTGCCTTCCCTTGCCTTGCCTGGGCTTAGGCTTCTCTTGCCTTGCCTTGCCTTGCCGTGCCTTGACTTAGCATTGCCTTGCCTTGCCTTGCATTGCTTTGCCTTAGCCTTGCCTTGACTTGCCTGGCCATGGATTTGCTTTTCCTTGCCCAGCCTTGCCTTAGCCTTGCCTTGCCTTGCCTTAGCCTTGCCTTGCCTTAGCCTTGCCTTGACTAGCCTTAGCCTTGCCTGGCCTTAGACTTGCCTTGCCTTGCCTTGCCTTACCTTGCCTTAGCCTTGCCTGGCCTTGCCTTAGACTTGCCTTGCCTTAGCCTTGCCTTGCCTTTCCTTGCCTCGCCTTAGCCTTGCCTTGACTTGCCTTAGCCTTGCCTAGCCTTTCATTGCCTTGCCTAAGACTTACCTTTCCTTGGCCTTGAGTTGCCTTAGCCTTGACTTTCACTACCTTGCCTTAGCCTTTCCTTCCCTCACCTTGCCTTGCCTTAGCCTTGCTTTGCCATTCCTTGCCTTTCCTTAGCCATTCCTTGCCTTGCCTTGCCTTGCCTTACCTTGCCTTAGCCTTGCCTTGAATTGCCTTCACCTTTCCTTGCCTTTCCTTTCCTTGCCTCAGCCTTACCCTTGCCTTGCCTTGCCTTGCCTTGCCTTGCATTGCTTTGCCTTAGCCTTGCCTTGACTTGCCTGGCCCTGCCTTGCCTGGCTGTGGATTTGCTTTTCCTTGCCTTGCCTTGCCTTAGCATTGCATTGCCTTGTCTTACCTTAACCTTTCCTTGCCTTCCATTACCCTTGCCTTGACTTAGCCTTGCCTTGCCTTGCCTTAGCTTTGCCTTAGCCTTGCCTTGACTTAGCGTTGCCTTACCTTAGCCTTAGCCTTGCCTTGACTTAGCGTTACCTTGCCTTAGCCTTAGCCTTGCCTTGCCTTGCCTTAGCCTTGCCTTGCCTTACCTAGCCTTCCCTTGCCTTAGCCTTACCTTGCCTTGCCTTGTCTTAGCCTTACCTTGCCTTGCCTTCTCTGAGCCTTGGCTTGCCTTGCCTTCCCTGAGCCTTTCCTTAGCTTAACTTTTCCTTTCCTTGCCTTGCCTTTTCTTGCCTTGTCATTCCTTGCCTTGCCTTGCCTTGCCTTTGCATTGCCTTGCCTTGCCCTTGCCTTGCCTTGCCTTGCCTTAGCCTTGCCTTGCCTTGCCTTAGACTTGCCTTGCCTTGCCTTGCCTTAGCCTTGCCTTGCCTTGGCCTTGCCTTGCCTTGCCTGGCCTTGCCTTAGCCTTGCCTTGCCTTAGCCTTGCCTTGCCTTTCCTTGCCTTGCCTTGCCTTGCCCTTAGCCTTGCCTAGCCTTTCATTGCCTTGCCTAAGACTTACCTTGCCTTGGCCTTGAGTTGCCTTAGCCTTGACTTTCACTACCTTGCCTTAGCCTTTCCTTCCCTCGCCTTGCCTTGCCTCAGCCTTGCCTTGCCATTCCTTACCTTTCCTTAGCCGTTCCTTGCCTTGCCTTGCCTTGCCTTTGCCCTGCCTTACCTTGCCTTAGCCTTGCCTTGAATTGCCTTCACCTTTCCTTGCCTTTCCTTTCCTTGCCTCAGCCTTACCTTGCCTTGCCTTGCCAGAGCATTGCATTGCCTTGCCTTGCCTTGCCTTCCCTTAGCCTAGCCTTGCCTTAGCCTTGCATTGCCTTCCTTTGCCTTGCCTGAGCCTTGCCTTTCCTTGCTTTAGGCTTGCCTTGCCTTTCCTTGCCTTGCCTTTCCTTGCCTTGCCATTCCTTGCCTTGCTTTAGCCTTTCCTTGCCTTGCCTTGCCTTGCCTTGCCTTGCCTTGCCTTGCCTTGCCTTAGCCTTGCCTTGCCTTGCCATGCCTTGCTGTCCCTTGCCTTTCCTTAGCCTTGCCTTGACTTGACTTGCCTGGCCTTGCCTTAGCCTTGCCTTGCCTCAGCCTTGCCTAGCCTTTCCTTGCCTTGCTTAAGACTTAACTTGCCTTGTCCTTGAGTTGCCTTAGCCTTGACTTTCACTACCTTGCCTTAGCCTTTCCTTCCCTCGCCTTGACTTGCCTTAGCCTTGCCTTGACTAGCCTTAGCCTTGCCTGGCCTTTGACTTGCCTTGCTTCGCCTTGCCTTAGCTTGCCTTAGCCTTGCCTTGAATTGCCTTCACCTTTCCTTGCCTTTCCTTTCCTTGCCTCAGCCTTACCTTGCCTTGCCTTGCCAGAGCATTGCATTGCCTTGCCATGCCTTGCTTTCCCTTGCCTTTCCTTAGCCTTGCCTTGCCTTGACTTGCCTGGCCTTGCCTTGCCTTGCCTTCCCTTATCCTTGCCTTGCCTTGCCTTGCCTTAGCCTTGCATTGCCTTCCTTTGCCTTGCCTGAGCCTTGCTTTTCCTTGCTTTAGGCTTGCCTTGCCTTTCCTTGCTTTAGGCTTGCCTTGCCTTTCCTTGCCTTGCCTTGCCTTGCCTTGCCTTTGCCTTGCCTTGCTTTAGCCTTGCCTTGCCTTGCCTTGCCTTGCCTTGCCTTGCCTTGCCTTGCCTTAGCCTTGCCTTAGCCTTGCCTTGCCTTGCCTTGCCTTAGCCTTGCCTTGCCTTGCCTTGCCTTTGCCTTGCCTTGCCTTGCCATGCCTTAGCCTTGCCTTTCCTTGCCTTGCGATGCCTTGCCTTAGCCTTACCTTGCCTTGCCTTGCCTTAGCCTTACCTTGCCTTGCCTTCTCTGAGCCTTGGCTTGCCTTGCCTTCCCTGAGCCTTTCCTTAGCTTAACTTTTCCTTTCCTTGCCTTGCCTTGAATTGCCTTGCCTTGCCTTATCCTTCCCTTGCCTTGCCTTGCCTGAGCCTTCCCTTAACTTGCCTTGACTTAGCCTTGCCTTGCCTTGCCTTAGCCTTAGCCTTGCCTTGACTTAGCGTTGCCTTGCCTTAGCCTTAGCCTTGCCTTGCCTTGCCTTAGCCTTGCCTTGCCTTACCTAGCCTTCCCTTGCCTTAGCCTTACCTTGCCTTGCCTTGTCTTAGCCTTACCTTGCCTTGCCTTCTCTGAGCCTTGGCTTGCCTTGCCTTCCCTGAGCCTTTCCTTAGCTTAACTTTTCCTTTCCTTGCCTTGCCTTGAATTGCCTTGCCTTGCCTTATCCTTCCCTTGCCTTGCCTTGCCTGAGCCTTCCCTTAACTTGCCTTGACTTAGCCTTGCCTTGCCTTAGCCTTAGCCTTAGCCTTAGCCTTGCCTAAGCCTTGCATTGCCTTAGCCTTGCTTTGCCTTTCCTTGCCTTGCCTTAGCCTTGCCTTGCCTCAGTCTTGCCTTAGCCTTGCCTTGCCATGCCTGAGCCTTTCCTTGCCCTGTCTTGCCTTACCTTAGCCTTGGTTTGCCTCGCCTTGCCTTGCCTTGCTTTGCCTCGCATTAGCCTTGCCTTGCCTTGCCATGCCTTGCTTTCCCTTGCATTTCCTTATCCTTGCCTTGACTTGCCTGGCCTTGTCTTAACCTTGTCTTGTCTCAGCCTTGCCTAGCCTTTCATTGCCTTGCCTAAGACTTACCTTGCCTTGGCCTTGAGTTGCCTTAGCCTTGACTTTCACTACCTTGCCTTAGCCTTTCCTTCCCTCGCCTTGCCTTGCCTTAGCCTTGCCTTGCCATTCCTTGCCTTTCCTTAGCCTTTCCTTGCCTTGCCTTGCCTTGCCTTGCCTTGCCTTAGCCTTGCCTTGAATTGCCTTCACCTTTCCTTGCCTTTCCTTTCCTTGCCTCAGCCTTACCTTGCCTTGCCTTGCCAGAGCATTGCATTGCCTTGCCTTGCCTTGCCTTCCCTTAGCCTAGCCTTGCCTTAGCTTTGCATTGCCTTCCTTTGCCTTGCCTGAGCCTTGCCTTTCCTTGCTTTAGGCTTGCCTTGCCTTTCCTTGCCTTGCCATTCCTTGCCTTGCCTTGCCGTGCCTTGCCTTGCCTTGCCTTGCCTTGCCTTAGCCTTGCCTTGCCTTGCCATGCCTTGCATTGCCTTCCTTTGCCTTGCCTGAGCCTTGCTTTTCCTTGCTTTAGGCTTGCCTTGCCTTTCCTTGCTTTAGGCTTGCCTTGCCTTTCCTTGCCTTGCCTTTCCTTGCTTTGCTTTAGCCTTGCCTTGACTTGACTTGCCTGGCCTTGCCTTAGCCTTAGCCTTGCCTAGCCTTTCCTTGCCTTGCTTAAGACTTAACTTGCCTTGTCCTTGAGTTGCCTTAGCCTTGACTTTCACTACCTTGCCTTAGCCTTTCCTTCCCTCGCCTTGACTTGCCTTAGCCTTGCCTTGACTAGCCTTAGCCTTGCCTGGCCTTTGACTTGCCTTGCTTCGCCTTGCCTTAGCTTGCCTTAGCCTTGCCTTGAATTGCCTTCACCTTTCCTTGCCTTTCCTTTCCTTGCCTCAGCCTTACCTTGCCTTGCCTTGCCAGAGCATTGCATTGCCTTGCCATGCCTTGCTTTCCCTTGCCTTTCCTTAGCCTTGCCTTGACTTGACTTGCCTGGCCTTGCCTTGCCTTGCCTTCCCTTATCCTAGCCTTGCCTTGCCTTGCCTTAGCCTTGCATTGCCTTCCTTTGCCTTGCCTGAGCCTTGCTTTTCCTTGCTTTAGGCTTGCCTTGCCTTTCCTTGCTTTGCCTTGCCTTGCCTTTCCTTGCCTTGCCTTGCCTTGCCTTGCCTTGCCTTGCCTTGCTTTAGCCTTGCCTTGCCTTGCCTTGCCTTGCCGTGCCTTGCCTTGCCTTGCCTTGCCTTGCCTTGCCTTTCCTTGCCTGGCCTTGACTTAGCGTTCCTTGCCTTAGGCTTACCTGTCCTTAAGCTTGCCTTGCCTTCGCCTTACCTGGCCATACCCTTGCCTTGCCTTAGCCTTACCTTGCCTTGCCTTGCCTTAGCCTTGCCTTGCCTTGCCTTCCCTGAGCCTTTCCTTAGCTTAACTTTTCCTTTCCTTGCCTTGCCTTGCCTTATCCTTCCCTTGCCTTGCCTTGCCTGAGCCTTCCCTTAACTTGCCTTGACTTAGCCTTGCCTTGCCTTGCCTTAGCCTTGCCTTGCCTTGCCCTTGCCTTGCCTTGCCTTAGCCTTGCCTTGCCTTGCCTTGCCTTGCCTTGCCTTGCCTTGCCTTGCCTTGCCTTAGCCTTACCTTGCCTTGCCTTGTCTTAGCCTTACCTTGCCTTGCCTTCTCTGAGCCTTGGCTTGCCTTGCCTTCCCTGAGCCTTTCCTTAGCTTAACTTTTCCTTTCCTTGCCTTGCCTTGAATTGCCTTGCCTTGCCTTATCCTTCCCTTGCCTTGCCTTGCCTGAGCCTTCCCTTAACTTGCCTTGACTTAGCCTTGCCTTGCCTTGCCTTAGCCTTAGCCTTGCCTTGACTTAGCTTTGCCTTGCCTTGCCTTGCCTTGCCTTGCCTTGCCTTGCCTGACCCTTCCCTTGCCTTAGCCTTACCTTGCCTTGCCTTGCCTTAGCCTTGCCTTGCCTTGCCTTCTCTGAGCCTTGGCTTGCCTTGCCTTCCCTGAGCCTTTCCTTAGCTTAACTTTTCCTTTCCTTGCCTTGCCTTGAATTGCCTTGCCTTGCCTTATCCTTCCCTTGCCTTGCCTTGCCTGAGCCTTCCCTTAACTTGCCTTGACTTAGCCTTGCCTTGCCTTAGCCTTAGCCTTGCCTTGCCTTAGCCTTGCCTTGCCTTAACCTTTCCTTGCCTTGCCTTAGCCTTGCCTTGCCTTGCCTGCCTTCCCTTGCCTTAGCCTTGCCTTGCCTTGCCTTGCCTTAGCCTTACCTTGCCTTGCCTTCTCTGAGCCTTGGCTTGCCTTGCCTTCCCTGAGCCTTTCCTTAGCTTAACTTTTCCTTTCCTTGCCTTGCCTTGAATTGCCTTGCCTTGCCTTATCCTTCCCTTGCCTTGCCTTGCCTGAGCCTTCCCTTAACTTGCCTTGACTTAGCCTTGCCTTGCCTTGCCATAGCCTTGCTTTGCCTTAGCCTTGCCTTGCCTTGCCTTGTCTGAGCCTTGCCTTGCCTTGCTTTGCCTTACCTTAGCCTTGGCTTGCCTAGCCTTGCCTAGCCTTAGCCTTGCCTTGCTTTGCCTTAGCCTTGCCTTGCCTTGCCTTGCCTTAGCCTTGCCTTCCCTTGAGCCTTGCCTTTCCTTACCTTAGGCTTGACTTGCCTTTCCTTTCCTTGCCTTTTCTTGCCTTGTCATTCCTTGCCTTGCCTTGCCTTGCCGTGCCTTGCATTGCCTTGCCTTTTCCTTGACTTTCTTTGCCTTGCCTTAGCCTTACCTTCCCTGAGCCTTGGGTTGCCTTGCCTTCCCTGAGCCTTTCCTTTCCTTAGCTTAACCTTTCCTTTCCTTGCCTTGCCTTGAATTGCCTTGCCTTGCCTTAGCCATCCCTTGCCTTGCCTTGCCTGAGTCTTCCCTTAACTTGCTTTGACTTAGCCTTGCTTTGCCTTGCCTTAGCCTTAGCCTTGCCATGCCTTGCCTTAGCCTTACTTTGCCTAAGCTTTGCCTTGCCATAGCCTTGCTTTTCCTTACCTTGCCTTGCCTTAGCCTTCCCTTGCCTTAGTCTTCACTTAACCATGCTTTGCCTTGCCTGAGCCTTGCCTTGCCTTACCTTAGCCTTGGCTTGCCTAGCCTTGCCTTGCCTTAGCCTTGCCTTGCCTTCGCCTTGCCTTGCCTTACCTAGCCTTACCTTGCCTTTCCATCCCTTAGCCTTGGCTTGCCTTGCCTTGCCTTAGCCTTTCCTTTCCTTCCCTTAACCTTTCCTTTCCTTTCCTTGCCTTGACTTGCCTTGGCCTTGGCCTTGGCCTTCCCTTGCCTTGCCTTGCCAGAGCCTTACCCTGCCTAAGCCTTGCCTTGCCTTGCATTGCTTTGCCTTAGCCTTGCCTTGCCTTGCTTTGCCTTAGCCTTGCCTTGCCTTGCCTTGCCGTGCCTTTGCCTTAGCCTTGCCTTGCCTTGCCTTAGCCTTTGCTTGCCTTGCCTTAGCCTTGCCTTGCCTTAGACTTGCCTTGCCTTGCCTTGCCTTAGCCTTGCCTTGCCTTGCCTTGCCTTGCCTTGCCTTGCCTTAGCCTTGCCTTGCCTTGCCTTAGACTTGCCTTGCCTTAGCCTTGCCTTGCTGTTCTTTGCCTTGCCTTAGCCTTGCCTTGCATTGCCTTGCCTTGCCTTAGGTTTGCCTTGCCTTGCCTTGCCTTGCCTTAGCCATGCCTTGCCTTGCCTTGCCTTGCCTTGCCTTGCCTTCCCTTGCCTTCCGTTACCCTTGCCTTGCCTTGCCTCCCCTTGCCTTGCCTTGCCTTGCCTTGCATTGCCTTACCTTAGCCTTGCCTTGACTAGCCTTAGCCTTGCCTGGTCTTAGACTTGCCTTGCCATGCCATGCCTTGATTTCCCTTGCCTTTCCTTAGCCTTGCCTTGACTTGTCAGGCCTTGCCTTAGCCTTGCCTTGCCTCAGCTTTGCCTAGCCTTTCCTTGCCTTGCCTTAGACTTACCTTGCCTTGGCCTTGAGTTGCCTTAGCCTTGACTTTCACTACCTTGCCTTAGCCTTTCCTTGCCTTGCCTTGCCTTGCCTTAGCCTTGCCTTGCCTTGCCTTGCCTTGCCTTGCCTTAGCCGTTCCTTGCCTTGGCTTGCCTTAGCTTGCCTTAGCCTTGCCTTGCCTTGCCTTAGCCTTTCCTTGCCTTTCCTTTCCTTTCCTTGCCTTAGCCTTACCTTGCCTTGCCTTGCCTTGCCTTGCCTTACCTTAGCCTTGCCTTGCCTTAGCCTTGCCTTGCCTTGCCTTGCCTTGCCTTGCCTTAGCCTTGCCTTGCCTTGCCTTGCCTTGCCTTGCCTTGCCTTGCCTTGCCTTTGCCTTGCCTTGCCTTGCCTTGCCTTGCCTTGCCTTGCCTTGCCTTAGCCTTGCCTTAGCCTTGCCTTTTGCCTTGCCTTGCCTTTGCCTTGCCTTGCCTTAGCCTTGCCTTGCCTTGCCTTGCCTTGCCTTAGCCTTGCCTTGCCTTGCCTTGCCTTGCCTTGCCTTGCCTTGCCTTGCCTTGACTTGCCTTGCCTTGCCTTGCCTTACCCTTGCCTTGCCTTAGCCTTGCCTTGCCTTAGCCTTGCATTGCCTTAGCCTTGCCTTGCCTTGCCTTGCCTTGCCTTAGCCTTGCCTTGCCTCAGTCTTGCCTTAGCCTTGCCTTGCCATGCCTGAGCCTTTCCTTGCCCTGTCTTGCCTTACCTTAGCCTTGGTTTGCCTCGCCTTGCCTTGCCTTAGCCTTGCCTTGCCTTGCCTTGCTTTGCCTCGCATTAGCCTTGCCGTGCCTTGCCATGCCTTGCTTTCCCTTGCATTTCCTTATCCTTGCCTTGACTTGCCTGGCCTTGTCTTAACCTTGTCTTGTCTCAGCCTTGCCTAGCCTTTCATTGCCTTGCCTAAGACTTACCTTTCCTTGGCCTTGAGTTGCCTTAGCCTTGACTTTCACTACCTTGCCTTAGCCTTTCCTTGTCTTTCCTTGCCTTATCCTTGCCTTGCCTTGCCTTGCCTTTTCTTAGCCTTGCCTTGCCTTGCCTTGCCTTAGCCTTTCCTTTCCTTCCCTTAACCTTTCCTTTCCTTTCCTTGCCTTGACTTGCCTTGGCCTTGGCCTTGGCCTTCCCTTGCCTTGCCTTGCCAGAGCCTTACCCTGCCTAAGCCTTGCCTTGCCTTGCATTGCTTTGCCTTAGCCTTGCCTTGCTTTGCTTTGCCTTAGCCTTGCCCTGCCTTCCCTGGCCCTGGATTTGTTTTGCCTAGCCTTGCCTTGCCTTAGCCTTGCCTTGACTAGCCTTAGCCTTGCCTTGCCTTGCCTTGCCTTGCCTTGCCTTGCCTTAGCCTTGCCTTTCCTTTCCTTGTCTTGGCTTGCCTTGCCTTAGCCTTGCCTTGCCTTGCCTTGCCTTGCCTTAGCCTTGCCTTCCTTTGCCGTGCCTTGCCTTAGCCTTGCCTTGCATTTCCTTGCCTGGCCTTAGGCTTGCCTTGCCTTGCCTTGCCTTGACTTAGCCTTGCCTTGCCTTGCCTTGCCTTGCTATGCCTTGCTTTCCCTTGCCTTTCTTTAGCCTTGCCTTGCCTTGCCTCGCCTTGCCTTGCCTTAGCCTTGCCTTGCATTGCCTTACCTTAGCCTTGCCTTGACTAGCCTTAGCCTTGCCTGGTCTTAGACTTGCCTTGCCATGCCATGCCTTGATTTCCCTTGCCTTTCCTTAGCCTTGCCTTGACTTGTCAGGCCTTGCCTTAGCCTTGCCTTGCCTCAGCTTTGCCTAGCCTTTCCTTGCCTTGCCTTAGACTTACCTTGCCTTGGCCTTGAGTTGCCTTAGCCTTGACTTTCACTACCTTGCCTTAGCCTTTCCTTCCCTTGCCTTGCCTTGCCTTAGCCTTGCCTTGCCTTGCCTTGCCTTAGCCTTTCCTTGCCTTGCCTTGCCTTGCCTTGCCTTGCCTTGTCTTGCCTTGCCTTGCCTTGCCTTTCCTTTCCTTGCCTTAGCCTTACCTTGCCTTGCCTTGCCTTGCTTGCCTTGCCTTGCCTTGCCTTGCCTTGCCTTGCCTTGCCTTGCCTTGCCTTGCCTTGCCTTGCCTTGCCTTAGCCTTGCCTTGCCTTACCTTGCCTTGCCTTGCCCTTGCCTTGCCTTGCCTTGCCTTGACTTAGCCTTGCCTTGCCTTAGCTTTAGCCTTGCCTTGCCTTACCCTTGCCTTGCCTTGCCTTAGCCTTGCCTTGCCTTTCCTTGCCTTGCCTTAGCCTTGCCTTGCCTTTCCTTGCCTTGCCTTGCCTTGCCTTGCCTTGCCTTGCCTTGCCTTGCCTTGCCTTGCCTTGCCTTGCCTTGCCTTGCCTTGCCTTGCCTTGCCTTAGCCTTGCCTTACCTTAGCCTTGCTTTGCCTTTCCTTGCCTTGCCTTAGCCTTGCCTTGCCTCAGTCTTGCCTTAGCCTTGCCTTGCCATGCCTGAGCCTTTCCTTGCCCTGTCTTGCCTTACCTTAGCCTTGGTTTGCCTCGCCTTGCCTTGCCTTAGCCTTACCTTGCCTTGCCTTGCTTTGCCTCGCATTAGCCTTGCCGTGCCTTGCCATGCCTTGCTTTCCCTTGCATTTCCTTATCCTTGCCTTGACTTGCCTGGCCTTGTCTTAACCTTGTCTTGTCTCAGCCTTGCCTAGCCTTTCATTGCCTTGCCTAAGACTTACCTTTCCTTGGCCTTGAGTTGCCTTAGCCTTGACTTTCACTACCTTGCCTTAGCTTTGCCTTGCCTTTCCTTGCCTTATCCTTGCCTTGCCTTGCCTTGCCTTGCCTTTCCTTGCCTTGCCTTGCCTTGCCTTATCCTTGCCTTTCCTTGCCTGAGGCTTGCCTTGCCTTAGCCTTGCCTTGCCTTAGTCTTGCCTTAGCCTTGCCTTGCCATGCCTGAACCTTTCCTTGCCCTGCCTTGCCTCACCTTAGCCTTGGTTTGCCTCGCCTTGCCTCGCCTTAGCCTTGCCTTAGCCTTACCTTGCCTTGCCTTGCCATGACTTGCTTTCCCTTGCATTTCCTTAGCCTTGCCTTGACTTGCCTGGCCTTGCCTTAACCTTGCCTTGTCTCAGCCTTAGCCTTGCCTTGCCTGGCCTTGTCTCAGCCTTGCCTAGCCTTTCCTTGCCTTTCCTTATCCTTACCTTTCCTTGGCCTTGAGTTGCCTTAGCCTTGACTTTCACTACCTTGCCTTAGCGTTGCCTTGCCTTGCCTTGCCTTGCCTTGCCTTAGCCTTTCCTTGCATTGTCTTTCCATTCCTTGCCTTAGCCTTACCTTGCCTTGCCTTGCCTTACCTTGCCTGAGCATTGCCTTTGCTTTGCCTTGACTGAGCCTTGCCTTGCCTTCCCTGAGCCTTTCCTTAGCTTAACTTTTCCTTTCCTTGCCTTGCCTTGAATTGCCTTGCCTTGCCTTATCCTTCCCTTGCCTTGCCTTGCCTGAGCCTTCCCTTAACTTGCCTTGACTTAGCCTTGCCTTGCCTTGCCATAGCCTTGCTTTGCCTTAGCCTTGCCTTGCCTTGCCTTGTCTGAGCCTTGCCTTGCCTTGCTTTGCCTTACCTTAGCCTTGGCTTGCCTAGCCTTGCCTAGCCTTAGCCTTGCCTTGCTTTGCCTTAGCCTTGCTTTGCCTTGCCTTGCCTTAGCCTTGCCTTCCCTTGACGTGCCTGAGCCTTGCCTTTCCTTACCTTAGGCTTGACTTGCCTTTCCTTTCCTTGCCTTTTCTTGCCTTGTCATTCCTTGCCTTGCCTTGCCTTGCCGTGCCTTGCATTGCCTTGCCTTTTCCTTGACTTTCTTTGCCTTGCCTTAGCCTTACCTTCCCTGAGCCTTGGGTTGCCTTGCCTTCCCTGAGCCTTTCCTTTCCTTAGCTTAACCTTTCCTTTCCTTGCCTTGCCTTGAATTGCCTTGCCTTGCCTTAGCCATCCCTTGCCTTGCCTTGCCTGAGTCTTCCCTTAACTTGCTTTGACTTAGCCTTGCTTTGCCTTGCCTTAGCCTTAGCCTTGCCATGCCTTGCCTTAGCCTTACTTTGCCTAAGCTTTGCCTTGCCATAGCCTTGCTTTTCCTTACCTTGCCTTGCCTTAGCCTTCCCTTGCCTTAGTCTTCACTTAACCATGCTTTGCCTTGCCTTAGCCTTGCCTTGCCTTACCTTAGCCTTGCCTTGCCTTAGCCTTGCCTTGCCTTAGCCTTGCCTTGCCTTGCCTTGCCTTGCCTTGCCTTTGCCTTGCCTTGCCTTGCCATCCCTTAGCCTTGCCTTGCCTTGCCTTGCCTTAGCCTTTCCTTTCCTTCCCTTAACCTTTCCTTTCCTTTCCTTGCCTTGACTTGCCTTGGCCTTGGCCTTGGCCTTCCCTTGCCTTGCCTTGCCAGAGCCTTACCCTGCCTAAGCCTTGCCTTGCCTTGCATTGCTTTGCCTTAGCCTTGCCTTGCTTTGCTTTGCCTTAGCCTTGCCCTGCCTTCCCTGGCCCTGGATTTGTTTTGCCTAGCCTTGCCTTGCCTTAGCCTTGCCTTGACTAGCCTTAGCCTTGCCTGGCCTTAGACTTGCCTTGCCTTGCCTTGCCTTAGCCTTGCCTTTCCTTTCCTTGTCTTGGCTTGCCTTGCCTTAGCCTTGCCGGGCCTTGCCTTAGATTTGCCTTGCCTTAGCCTTGCCTTGCTGTTCTTTGCCTTGCCTTAGCCTTGCCTTGCATTGCCTTGCCTGGCCTTAGGTTTGCCTTGCCTTGCCTTGCCTTGCCTTGCCTTGACTTAGCCTTGCCTTGCCTTGCTATGCCTTGCTTTCCCTTGCCTTTCTTTAGCCTTGCCTTGCCTTGCCTTGCCTTGCCTTGCCTTAGCCTTGCCTTGCATTGCCTTACCTTAGCCTTGCCTTGACTAGCCTTAGCCTTGCCTGGTCTTAGACTTGCCTTGCCATGCCATGCCTTGATTTCCCTTGCCTTTCCTTAGCCTTGCCTTGACTTGTCAGGCCTTGCCTTAGCCTTGCCTTGCCTCAGCTTTGCCTAGCCTTTCCTTGCCTTGCCTTAGACTTACCTTGCCTTGGCCTTGAGTTGCCTTAGCCTTGACTTTCACTACCTTGCCTTAGCCTTTCCTTCCCTTGCCCTTGCCTTGCCTTGCCTTAGCCTTGCCTTGCCTTGCCTTGCCTTGCCTTGCCTTGCCTTAGCCTTGCCTTGCCTTGCCTTGCCTTGCCTTAGCCTTGCCTTATCTTGCCTTGCCTTAGCCTTTGCTTGCCTTGACTTAGCCTTGCCTTGCCTTAGACATGCCTGGCCTTGCCTTGCCTTGGACTTTCCTTGCCTTGCCTTAGCCTTGCCTTGCCTTTCCTTGCCTTGCCTTAGCCTTGCCTTGCCTTGCCTTGCCTTGCCTTGCCTTGCCTTGCCTTGCCTTGACTTAGCCTTGCCTTGCCTTAGCTTTAGCCTTGCCTTGCCTTAGCCTTAGCCTTGCCTAAGCCTTGCATTACCTTAGCCTTGCTTTGCCTTTCCTTGCCTTGCCTTAGCCTTGCCTTGCCTCAGTCTTGCCTTAGCCTTGCCTTGCCATGCCTGAGCCTTTCCTTGCCCTGTCTTGCCTTACCTTAGCCTTGGTTTGCCTCGCCTTGCCTTGCCTTGCTTTGCCTCGCATTAGCCTTGCCTTGCCTTGCCATGCCTTGCTTTCCCTTGCATTTCCTTATCCTTGCCTTGACTTGCCTGGCCTTGTCTTAACCTTGTCTTGTCTCAGCCTTGCCTAGCCTTTCATTGCCTTGCCTAAGACTTACCTTTCCTTGGCCTTGAGTTGCCTTAGCCTTGACTTTCACTACCTTGCCTTAGCTTTGCCTTGCCTTTCCTTGCCTTATCCTTGCCTTGCCTTGCCTTGCATGAGCCTTTCCTTGCCTTGCCTTGCCTTGCCTTATCCTTGCCTTTCCTTGCCTGAGGCTTGCCTTGCCTTAGTCTTGCCTTAGCCTTGCCTTGCCATGCCTGAACCTTTCCTTGCCCTGCCTTGCCTCACCTTAGCCTTGGTTTGCCTCGCCTTGCCTCGCCTTAGCCTTGCCTTAGCCTTACCTTGCCTTGCCTTGCCATGACTTGCTTTCCCTTGCATTTCCTTAGCCTTGCCTTGACTTGCCTGGCCTTGCCTTAACCTTGCCTTGTCTCAGCCTTAGCCTTGCCTTGCCTGGCCTTGTCTCAGCCTTGCCTAGCCTTTCCTTGCCTTTCCTTATCCTTACCTTTCCTTGGCCTTGAGTTGCCTTAGCCTTGACTTTCACTACCTTGCCTTAGCGTTGCCTTGCCTTGCCTTGCCTTGCCTTAGCCTTTCCTTGCATTGTCTTTCCATTCCTTGCCTTAGCCTTACCTTGCCTTGCCTTGCCTTACCTTGCCTGAGCATTGCCTTTGCTTTGCCTTGACTGAGCCTTGCCTTGCCTTCCCTTAGCCTAGCCTTGCCTTGTCTTGCCTTAGTGTTGCCTTCCCTTGCCTTAGCGTTGCGTTCCCTTGCCTTGCCTGGCCTTAGGCTTCTCTTGCCTTGCCGTGCCTTGCCTTAGCATTGCCTTGCCTTACCCTTGCCTTGCCTTGCCTTAGCATTGCCTTGCCTTAGCATTGCCTTGCCTTACCCTTGCCTTGCCTTGCATTGCTTTGCCTTAGCCTTGCCTTGACTTGACTGGCCCTGCCTTGCCTGGCCGTCGATTTGCTTTGCCTTGCCCAGCCTTGCCTTAGCCTTGCCTTGACTTGCCTTAGCCTTGCCTTGCCTGGCCTTGCCTTAGACTTGCCTTGCCTTACCCTTGCCTTGCCTTGCATTGCTTTGCCTTAGCCTTGCCTTGCCTTGCTTTGCCTTAGCCTTGCCTTGACTTGCCTGGCCCTGCCTTGCCTGGCCGTGGATTTGCTTTGCCTTGCCCAGCCTTGCCTTGCCTTGCCTTAGCCTTGCCTTGCCTGGCCTTGCCTTAGACTTGCCTTGCCTTTCCTTGCCTCGCCTTAGCCTTGCCTTGCCTTGCCATGCCTTGCTTTCCCTTTCCTTTCCTTAGCCTTGCCTTGACTTGCCTGGCCTTGCCTTAGCCTTGCCTTGCCTCAGCCTTGCCTAGCCTTTCCTTGCCTTGCCTAAGACTTACCTTGCCTTGGCCTTGAGTTGCCTTAGCCTTGACTTTCACTACGTTGCCTTAGCCTTTCCTTCCCTCGCCTTGCCTTGCCTTAGCCTTGCCTTGCCATTCCTTGCCTTTCCTTAGCTGTTCCTTGCCTTGCCTTGCCTTGCCTTAGCTTGCCTTAGCCTTGCCTTGAATTCCCTTCACCTTTCCCTGCCTCCGCCTTACCTTGCCTTTCCTTGCCAGAGCATTGCATTGCCTTTCCTTGCCTTGCCTTCCCTTAGCCTAGCCTTGCCTTGCCTTGCCTTAGCTTTGCATTGCCTTCCTTTGCCTTGCCTGAGCCTTGCCTTTCCTTGCTTTAGGCTTGCCTTGCCTTTCCTTGCCTTGCTTTAGCCTCGCCTTGCCATTCCTTGCCTTGCTTTAGCCTTGCGTTGCCTTGCTTTAGCCTTGCGTTGCCTTGCTGTGCCTTGCCTTGCCTTGCCTGAGCCTTTCCTTTCCTTTCCTTTCCTTAGCCTTACCTTGCCTTGCCTTGCCTGAGCCTTCCCTTAACTTGCCTTGACTTAGCCTTGCCTTGCCTTGCCTTTCCTTGTCTTCCCTTGCCTTACCTTAGCCTTGCCTGGCCTTGCCTTTGATTTGCCTTGCCGTTCTTTGCCTTGCCTTAGCTTTGCCTTGCCTGGCATTAGGTTTGCCTTGCCTTGCCTTGCCCTGCCATGCCATGACTTAGCCTTGCCTTGCCTTGCCTTCCCTTGCCTTGCCTTCCCTTGCCTTGCCTGAGCCTTGCCTTCCCTTCCTTGCCTTGCCTTTCCTTGCCTTGCCATGCCTTGCCTTGCCTTTCCTGAGCCTTGCCTTTGCTTGCCTTGCCTTAGCCTTGCATTGCCTTGCCATGGCTTTACCTTGCCTTGCCTACCTTGCCTTAGCCTTGCCTTGCCTTGCCTTGCCTTAGCCTTGCCTTGCCTTGCCTTAGACTTGCCTTGCCTTAGCCTTGCCTTGCATTGCCTTGCCTTAGGCTTGCCTTGCCTTGCCTTGCTTGCTTGCCTTAGGCTTGCCTTGCCTTGACTTGCCTTAGCCTTGCCTTACCTTAACCTTGTCTTGCCTTAGCCTTTCCTTGCCCTTCCTTGCCTTGCCTTGCCTTAGCCTTAGCTTGCCTTGCCTTCCCTGAGCCTTGCCTTTCCTTAGCTTAACCTTTCCTTTCCTTGCCTTAGCCTTCCCTTGCCTTCCCTTGCCTGAGCCTTCCCTTAACTTGCTTTGACTTAGCCTTGCCTTGCCTTAGACTTCCCTTGCCTTAGTCTTGCCTTAGCTTTGCTTTGCCGTGCCTGAGCCTTTCCTTGCCTTACCTTAGCCTTGGCTTGCCTAGCCTTGCCTAGCCTTAGCCTTGCCTTGCTTTGCCTTAGCCTTGGCTTGCCTAGCCTTGCCTAGCCTTAGCCTTGCCTTGCCTTAGCCTTGCTTTGCCTTACCTTGCCTTGCCTTCCCTTCCCTTGCCCTAGCCTTGCCTTGCCTTTCCTTGCCTTAGCCTTGCCTTGCCTTGCCTTGCCTTAGCCTTGCCTTTCCTTACGTAGCCTTGCCTTGCCTTGCCTTAGCCTTACCTTGCCTTGACTTCCCTGAGCCTTGGCTTGCCTTGCCTTGCCTTAGCTTTGACTTTCCTTCCCTTAACCTTTCCTTTCCTTGCCTTGCCTTGAATTGCCCTGTCTTGCCTTAGCCTTAGCTTGCCTGAGCCTTCCCTTACCTTGCCTTGACTTACCCTTGCCTTAGCCTTACCTTGCCTAACCCTTGCCTTGCCTTAGCCATGCTTTGCCTTACCTTGCCTTACCTGGCCTTGCCTTAGCCTTACCTTGCCTTAGCCTTGCCTTGCCTTAACCTTGCCTTGCCTTAGCCTTTTCTTCCCCTGCCTTGCCTTGCCTTAGCCTTGCCTTATCCTTGCCTTGCCTTGCCTGAGCCTTGCCTTGCCTTAAACTTGCCTTGCCTTAGCTTTGCCTTCCTTGCCTTGCCTTAGCCTTCCCTTGCCTTGCCTTGTCTTACCCTTGCCTTGCTTTGCCTTAGCCTTGCCTTGCCTTGCCTTGCCTTGCCTTAGCCTTGCCTTGCCTTGCGTTACCTAGCCTTGCCTTGCCTTGCCTTAGCCTTACCTTGCCTTTCCATCCCTTAGCCTTGGCTTGCCTTGCCTTGCCTCAGCCTTTCCTTTCCTTCCCTTGCCTTGCCTTGACTTGCGTTGCCTTAGCCTTCCCTTGCCTTGCCTTGCCTGAGCCTTACCCTGCCTAAGCCTTGCCATGCCTTGTCTTTCCTTGCCTTAGCCATGCCTTGCCTTCCCATGCCTTTGCCTTGCCTTGCCTTTCCTTGCCTTGCCTTAGCCTTACCTTGCCTTGCCTTGCCTTTGCTGTCATTGCCTTAGCTTTGCCTTGCCTTGCTTTTCCTTGAATTAGCCTTTCTTTGCTTGCCTTGCCTTGCCTTGCCTTGCCATTCCATGCCTTTCCTTGCCTTAGTCTTTCCTTTCCTTGCCTTGCCTTAGCGTTGCCTTTCCTTGCCTTGCCTGGCCTTAGGCTTCTCTTGCCTTGCCTTGCCTTACCGTGCCTTCACTTAGCCTTGCCTTGCCTTACCCTTGCCTTGCCTTCCCTTGCCTTGTTTTGCCTTAGCCTTGCCTTGCCTTGCCCTGCCTTGCCTGACCTTGGATTTGCTTTGCCTTGCCTTGCCTTAGCCTTGCCTTGCATTGCCTTAGCCTTGCCTTGCATTGCCTTGCCTTAGCCTTGCCTTGACTAGCCTTAGCCTTGCCTGGCCTTAGATTTGCCTTGCCTTGCCTTGCTTTGCCTTAGCCTTGCCTTGCCTTAGCATTTCCTTGCCTTGCCTTAGGCTTGCCTTGCCTTGCTTTGCCTTAGCCTTGCCTTGCCTTAGCCTTTCCTTGCCTTACCTAGCCTTGCCTTGCCTTGCCTTAGCCTTACTTTGCCTTGCCTTCCCCGAGCCTTGCCTTGCCTTGCCTTAGCTTTGACTTTCCTTCCCTTAACCTTTCCTTTCCTTTCCTTGCCTTGAATTGCCTTGCCTTGCCTTAGCCTTCCCTTGCCTTGCCTTGCCTGAGCCTTCCCTTCCCTTGCCTTGCTTTTCCTTAGCCTTGCCTTGCCTTGCCTTAGGCTTGCCTTGCCTTACCCTTGCCTTGCCATACCTAGCCTTGCCTTGCCTTGCCTTAGCTTTACCTGGCCTTTCCTTCCCTGAGCCTTGGCTTCCCTTGCCTTGCCTTAGCTTTGACTTTCCTTCCCTTAACCTTTCCTTTCCTTGCCTTGCCTTGCCTTGAATTGCCTTAGCCTTCCCTTGCCTGAGCCTTCCCTTACCTTGCCTTAGCCTTAGCCTTGCCTTGCCTTAGGCTTACCTTGCCTAACCCTTGCCTTGCCTTAGCGATGCTTTGCCTTACCTTGCCTTGCCTGGCCTTGCCTTTGCCTTTCCTTGCCTTGCCATGCCATGACTTAGCCTTGCCTTGCCTTCCCTTAATCTTGCCTTGCCTTGCCATGCCTTGCTTTCCCTTGCCTTTCCTTAGCCTTGCCTTGACTTGCCTGGCTTTGCCTTAGCCTTGCATTGCCTCAGCCTTGCCTTAGCCTTGCCTTGGCTTAGTCTTGCCTTAGCCTTGCCTTGCCTTGCCTTAGCCTTACCTTGCCTAAGCCTGGCCTTGCCTTAGCCTTGCTTTGCCTTACCTTGCATTGCCTTGCCTTGCCTTGCCTTGCCTTGCCTTAGCCTTACCTTGCCTAAGCCTGGCCTTGCCTTAGCCTTGCTTTGCCTTACCTTGCATTGCCTTGCCTTGCCTTGCCTTAGCCTTGCCTTAGTCTTGCCTAAGCCTTGCCTTGCCTTTCCTTGCCCTGCCTTGCCTTACCTTAGCCTTGGTTTGCCTAGCCTTGCCTAGCCTTAGCCTTGCCTTAGCCTTACCTTGCCTTGCCTTGCCTTGCCTTAGCCTTGCCTTGCCTTGCTTTCCCTGAGCCTTGGCTTGCCTTGCCTTGCCTTAGCCTTGCCTTGCCTTGCTTTCCCTGAGCCTTGGCTTGCCTTGCCTTGACTTAGCTTTGACTTTCCTTCCCTTAACCTTTCCTTTCCTTGCCTTGCCTTGAATTGCCTTGCCTTTCCTTAGCCTTCCCTTGCCTTGCCTTGCTTGAGCCTTCCCTTACCTTGCCTTGACTTAGCCTTGCCTTGCCTTGCCTTAGCCTTACCTTGCCTTGCCTTAGCCTTACCTTGCCTAAGCCTTGCCTTGCCTTAGCCTTGCCTTTCCTTACCTTGCGTTGCCTTGCCTTAGCCTTGCCTTACCTTAGCCTTGGTTTGCCTAGCCTTGCCTAGCCTTAGCCTTGCCTTAGCCTTACCTTGCCTTGCCTTGCCTTAGCCTTGCCTTAGCCTTGCTTTGCCTTGCCTTCCCTGAGCCTTGGCTTACCTTGCCTTGCCTTAGCTTTGACTTTCCTTCCCTTAAACTTTCCTTTCCTTGCCTTGCCTTGAATTGCCTTGCTTTGCCTTAGCCTTTCCTTGCCTTGCCTTGCCTGAGCCTTCCCTTCCTTTACCTTGACTTAGCCTTGCCTTGCCTTAGCCTTAGCCTTGCCTTACCTTAGCCTTAGCCTTGCCTTACCTTAGCCTTACCTTGCCTAACCCTTGCCTTGTCTTGCCTTAGCCATGCTTTGCCTTACCTTGCCTTGCCTTGCCTTGCCTTAGCCTTGCCTTTCCTTAGCCTTTCCTTGCCTTGCCTTGTCTTAGCCTTGCCTGGCCTTGCCTTAGACTTGCCTTGCCTTAGCCTTGCCTTGCCGTTCCTTGCCTTGCCTTAACCTTGCCTTGCCTTGCCTCAACCTTGCCTTGCATTGCCTTGCCTGGGCCTAGGCTTGCCTTACCTTGCCTTGCTGTGCCATGACTTAGCCTTGCCTTGCCTTGCCATGCCTTGCTTTCCCTTGCATTTCCTTAGCCTTGCCTTGACTTGCCTGGCCTTGCCTCAGCCTTGCTTTGCATTGCCTTGCCTGGACCTAGGCTTGCCTTACCTTGCCTTGCCGTGCCATGACTTAGCCTTGCCTTGCCTTGCCATGCCTTGCTTTCCCTTGCATTTCCTTAGCCTTGCCTTGACTTGCCTGGCCTTGCGTTACCCTTGCCTTGCCTCAGCCTTACCTAGCCTTTCCTTGCCTTGCCTTATCCTTACCTTGCCTTGCCTTATCCTTACCTTGCCTTGGCCTTGAATTGCCTTAGCCTTGACTTTCACTACCTTGCCTTAGCCTTTCCTTCCCTTGCCTTACCTTGCGTTAGCCTTGCATTGCCTTGCCTTGCTGTGGCTTTCACTTGCCTTGCCTATCTTGCCTTAGCCTTGCCTTGCCTTGCCTTGCCTTGCTTTGCCTTCGCCTTTCCTTGCCTTGCCTTAGCCTTGCCTTGCATTGCCTTGCCTTGCCTTGCCTTAGCCTTTCCTTGCCTTACCTAGCCTTGCCTTGCCTTAGCCTTACCTTGCCTTGCCTTCCCTGAGCCTTGCCTTTCCTTAGCTTAACCTTTCCTTTTCTTTCCTTGACTTGAATTGCCTTGCCGTGCCTTAACCTTCCCTTGCCTTGCCTTGCCTGAGCCTTCCCTTAACTTGCTTTGACTTAGCCTTGCCTTACCTTGCCTATGCCTTGCCTTGCCATAGCCTTGCTTTGCCTTACCTTGCCTTGCCTTAGCCTTGCCTTGCCTTAGCCTTGCTTTGCCTTACCTTGCCTTGCCTTGCCTTAGCCTTGCCTTGCCTTGCTTTGCCTTAGCCTTGCCTTGCCTTGCCTTAGCCTTGCCTTGACTTGCCTTAGCCTTGCCTTGCCTTAGACTTGCCTTGCCTTGCCTTGCATTGCCTAGCCTTGCCTTGCCTTGCCTTAGCCTTGCCTTGCATTCTTTGGCCTTGCCTTGCATTGCCTTTCCTAGCCTTGCCTTTCCTTGCCTTGCCATTCCTTGCCTTGCCTTGCCTTTGCGTGCCTTGCATTGCCTTGCCTTGCCTTGCCTTGCCTGAGCCTTGCCTTTCTTTGCCTGGCCTTAGCCTTGCCTTAACTTTCCTTAGCCTTGAATTGCCTTGCCTTGCCGTGGCTTTCCCTTGCCTTGCCTACCTTGCCTTAGCCTTGCCTTGCCTTGCTTTGCCTTAGCCTTGCCTTGCCTTGCCTTAGCCTTGCCTTGCCTTGCCTTAGCCTTGCCTTGCCTTAGCCTTACCTTGCCTTGCCTTCCCTTAGCTTAACCTTTCATTTCCTTGCCTTGCCTTGAATTGCCTTGCCTTGCCTTAGCCTTCCCTTGCCTTGCCTTGCCTGAGCCTTCCCTTAACTTGCTTTGACTTAGCCTTGCCTTGCCTTGCCTTAGCCTTGCCTTGGCCTTACCTTGCCTAAGCTTTGCCTTGCCATAGCCTTGCTTTGCCTTACGTTGCCTTGCCTTAGCCTTCCCTTGCCTTAGTCTTACCTTAGCCTTGCCTTGCCTTGCTTTAGCCTTACCTTGCCTTGCCTTCCCTGAGCCTTGGCTTGCCTTGCCTTGCCTTAGCCTTGCCTTATCCTTGCCTTGCCTTGCCTGAGCCTTGCCTTACCTAGCCTTTCCTTGCCTTAGCCTTACCTTGTCTTGCCTTCCCTGAGCCTTGGCTTGCTTTGTCTTCCCTTAGCCTTGCCTTTCCTTAGCTTAACCTTTCCTTTCCTTTCCTTGCCTTGCTTTGCCTTGCCTTGCCTTACCTTAGCCTTGGCTTGCCTAGCCTTAGCCTTGCCTTGCCTTAGCCTTGCCTTGCCTTCACCAGCCTTAGCCTTTCCTTGCCTCGCATTGCCTAGCCTTGCCTTGCCTTGCCTTGCCTTCCCTTGCCTTGCCTGAGCCTTGCCCTTCCTTGCTTTTGGCTTGTCTTGCCTTTCCTTGCCTTGCCTTTCCTTCCCTTGACATTCCTTGCCTTAGCCTTTCTTTGCCTTGCCTTGCTGTGGCTTTCCCTTGCCTTGCCTACCTTGCCTTAGGCTTGCCTTGCCTTAGCCTTGCCTTAGGCTTGCCTTGCCTTAGCCTTGCCTTGCCTTACCTAGCCTTGCCTTGCCTTAGCCTTACCTTGCCTTGCCTTCCCTGAGCCTTGGCTTGCCTTGCCTTCCCTGAGCCTTGCCTCTCCTTAGCTTAACCATTTCTTTCCTTGCCTTGCTTTGAATTGCCTTCCCTTGCCTTGCCTTGTCTGAGCCTTCCCTTAACTTGCTTTGACTTAGCCTTGCCTTAGCCTTCCCTTGCCTTGCCTTGCCTGAGCCTTCCCTTAACTTGCTTTGACTTAGCCTTGCCTTGCCTTTCCTTAGCCTTAGCCTTGCCTTAGCCTTACCTTGCCTAAGCTTTGCCTTGCCATAGCCTTGCTTTGCCTTACATTGCCTTGCCTTGCCTTGCCTTAGCCTTCCCTTGCCTTAGTCTTGCCTTAGCCTTGCTTTGCCTTGCCTGAGCCTTGCCTTGCCTTGCCTTGCCTTGCCTTAGGCTTGCCTTGCCTTGCCTTGCATTGCCTAGCCTTGTCTTGCCTTGCCTTAGCCTTGCCTTGCATTCTTTTGCCTTGCCTTGCATTGCCTTTCCTAGCCTTGCCTTTCCTTGCCTTGCCATTCCTTGCCTTGCCTTGCCTTTGCGTGCCTTGCATTGCCTTGCCTTGCCTTGCCTGAGCCTTGCCTTTCTTTGCCTGGCCTTAGCCTTGCCTTAACTTTCCTTAGCCTTGAATTGCCTTGCCTTACCGTGGCTTTCCCTTGCCTTGCCTACCTTGCCTTAGCCTTGCCTTGCCTTGCTTTGCCTTAGCCTTGCCTTGCCTTGCCTTAGCCTTGCCTTGCCTTGCCTTAGCCTTGCCTTGCCTTGCCTTAGCCTTGCCTTGCCTTAGCCTTACCTTGCCTTGCCTTCCCTTAGCCTTTCCTTTCCTTGCCTTGCCTTGAATTGCCTTGCCTTGCCTTAGCCTTCCCTTGCCTTGCCTTGCCTGAGCCTTCCCTTAACTTGCTTTGACTTAGCCTTGCCTTAGCCTTGCCTTGGCCTTACCTTGCCTAAGCTTTGCCTTGCCATAGCCTTGCTTTGCCTTACGTTGCCTTGCCTTAGCCTTCCCTTGCCTTAGTCTTACCTTAGCCTTGCCTTGCCTTGCTTTAGCCTTACCTTGCCTTGCCTTCCCTGAGCCTTGGCTTGCCTTGCCTTGCCTTAGCCTTGCCTTGCCTTGCCTTGCCTTGCCTTGCCTTACCTAGCCTTTCCTTGCCTTAGCCTTACCTTGTCTTGCCTTCCCTGAGCCTTGGCTTGCTTTGTCTTCCCTTAGCCTTGCCTTTCCTTAGCTTAACCTTTCCTTTCCTTTCCTTGCCTTGCTTTGCCTTGCCTTGCCTTACCTTAGCCTTGGCTTGCCTAGCCTTAGCCTTGCCTTGCCTTAGCCTTGCCTTGCCTTCACCAGCCTTAGCCTTTCCTTGCCTCGCATTGCCTAGCCTTGCCTTGCCTTGCCTTGCCTTCCCTTGACATTCCTTGCCTTAGCCTTTCTTTGCCTTGCCTTGCTGTGGCTTTCCCTTGCCTTGCCTACCTTGCCTTAGCATAGCCTTGCTTTGCCTTAGCCTTGCCTTGCCTTGCCTTGCATTGCCTTGCCTTGCCTTAGGCTTGCCTTGCCTTAGCCTTGCCTTGCCTTACCTAGCCTTGCCTTGCCTTAGCCTTACCTTGCCTTGCCTTCCCTGAGCCTTGGCTTGCCTTGCCTTCCCTGAGCCTTGCCTCTCCTTAGCTTAACCATTTCTTTCCTTGCCTTGCTTTGAATTGCCTTCCCTTGCCTTGCCTTGTCTGAGCCTTCCCTTAACTTGCTTTGACTTAGCCTTGCCTTAGCCTTCCCTTGCCTTGCCTTGCCTGAGCCTTCCCTTAACTTGCTTTGACTTAGCCTTGCCTTGCCTTTCCCTAGCCTTAGCCTTGCCTTAGCCTTACCTTGCCTAAGCTTTGCCTTGCCATAGCCTTGCTTTGCCTTACGTTGCCTTGCCTTGCCTTGCCTTAGCCTTCCCTTGCCTTAGTCTTGCCTTAGCCTTGCTTTGCCTTGCCTGAGCCTTGCCTTGCCTTGCCTTGCCTTGCCTTAGGCTTGCCTTGCCTTACCGTTGCCTTGCCTTGCCTTAGCCTTACCTTGCCTTGCCTTCCCTGAGCCTTGGCTTGCCTTGCCTTGCCTTGGCTTTGACTTTCCTTCCCTGAAACTTTCCTTTCCTTGCCTTGCCTTGAATTGCCTTGCCTTAGCCTTCCGTTGCCTTAGCCTTCTGTTGCCTTGCCTTGCCTGAGCCTTATCTTACCTTGCCTTGACTTAGCCTTGCCTTGCCTTGCCTTAGCCTTAACCTTGCCTTGCCTTAGCCTTACCTTGCCTAACCCTTGCCTTGCCTTAGCCATGCTTTGCCTTACCTTGCCTTGCCTTAACCTTGCCTTGCCTTAGCCTTTCCTTGCCTGGGCTTGCCTTGCCTTGCCTTAGCCTTGTCTTATCCTTGCCTTGCCTTGCCTGAGCCTTGCCTTACCTAGCCTTTCCTTGCCTTAGCCTTACCTTGCCTTGCCTTCCCTGAGCCTTGGCTTGCTTTGTCTTCCCTTAGCCTTGCCTTTCCTTAGCTTAACCTTTCCTTGCCTTGAATTGCCTTGCCTTGCCTGAACCTTCCCTTGCCTTGCCTTGCCTGAGCCTTCCCTTAATTTGCTTTGACTTAGCCTTGCCTTGCCTTGCCTTAGCCTTAGCCTTTCCTTTCCTTAGCCTTACCTTGCCTAAGCCTTGCTTTGCCTTGCCTTGCCTTGGCTTGCCTAGCCTTGCCTAGCCTTAGCCTTGCCTTGCCTTAGCCTTGCCTTGCCTTGCTTTGCCTTAGCCTTGCCTTGCCTTGCCTTTGCCTTGCCTTGCCTTAGCCTTGCCTTGCCTTAGCCTTGCCTTGCCTTAGCCTTGCCTTGCCTTGCCTTTTGCCTTGCCTTGCCTTGCCTTGCCTTGCCTTGCCTTGCCTTCCCTTAGCCTTGCCTTGCCTTGCCTTGCCTTGCCTTTAGCCTTGCCTTGCCTTGCCTTCCCTGAGCCTTGGCTTGCCTTGCCTTCCCTGAGCCTTGCCTTTCCTTAGCTTAACCATTCCTTTCCTTCTCTTGCCTTGCCTTGCCTGAGCCTTTCCTTAACTTGCTTTGACTTAGCCTTGCCTTGCCTTAGCCTTGCCTTGCCTTGCCTTAGCCTTAACCTTGCCTTGCCTTAGCCTTACCTTGCCTAACCCTTGCCTTGGCTTGGCCTTGCTTTGCCTTACCTTGCCTTGCCTGACTCTTGCCTTGCCTTAGCCTTGCCTTGCCTTGCCTTGCCTTGCCTTGCCTTAGCCTTGTCTTATCCTTGCCTTGCCTTGCCTGAGCCTTGCCTTACCTAGCCTTTCCTTGCCTTAGCCTTACCTTGCCTTGCCTTCCCTGAGCCTTGGCTTGCTTTGTCTTCCCTTAGCCTTGCCTTTCCTTAGCTTAACCTTTCCTTGCCTTGAATTGCCTTGCCTTGCCTGAACCTTCCCTTGCCTTGCCTTGCCTGAGCCTTCCCTTAATTTGCTTTGACTTAGCCTTGCCTTGCCTTGCCTTAGCCTTAGCCTTTCCTTTCCTTAGCCTTACCTTGCCTAAGCCTTGCTTTGCCTTGCCTTGCCTTGCTTTAGCCTTGCCTTGCCTTGCCTTAGCCTTGCCTTGCCTTGCCTTGCCTTGCTTTGCCTTAGCCTTGCCTTGCCTTAGCCTTGGCTTGCCTAGCCTTGCCTAGCCTAGCCTTGCCTAGCCTTAGCCTTGCCTTGCCTTAGCCTTGCCTTGCCTTGCTTTGCCTTAGCCTTGCCTTGCCTTAGCCTTGCCTTGCCTTCCCTTACCTTCCCTTAGCCTTGCCTTGCCTAGCCTTGCCTAGCCTTAGCCTTACCTTGCCTTGCCTTCCCTGAGCCTTGGCTTGCCTTGCCTTCCCTGAGCCTTGCCTTTCCTTAGCTTAACCATTCCTTTCCTTCTCTTGCCTTGCCTTGCCTGAGCCTTTCCTTAACTTGCTTTGACTTAGCCTTGCCTTGCCTTAGCCTTAGCCTTGCCTTGCCTTAGCCTTACCTTGCCTAAGCCTTGCATTGCCATAGCCTTGCTTTGAGCCTTGCTTTGAGTTACCTTGCCTTGCCTTAGCCTTGCCTTGCCTTGCCTGAGCCTTGCCTTGCCTTACCTTGCCTTACATTAGCCTTGGCTTGCCTAGCCTTAGCCTTTCCTTGCCTTAGCCTTGCCTTGCCTTGCTTTGCCTTAGCCTTGCCTTGCCTTGCCTTAGCCTTTCCTTGCCTTGCCTTGCCTTGCCTTAGCCTTGCCTTGCCTTGCCTTGCCTTAGCCTTGCCTTGCCTTGCCTTAGCCTTCCCTTGCCTTGCCTGGCCTTGCCTTAGACTTTCCTTGCCTTAGCCTTGCCTTGCCGTTCCTTACCTCGCCTTAGCCTTGCTTGCCTTGCCTTAGCCTTGCATGCCTCAGCCTTGCCTAGCCTTTCCTTGCTTTGCCTTTCCTTGCCTTAGCCTTACCTTGCCTTGCCTTAGCCCTGCCTTGCCGTTCCTTGCCCTGCCGTAGCATTGCCTTGCCTTAGCCTTACATTGCATTGCCTTGCCTGGCCTTAGGCTTTCCTTGCCCTGCCTTGCCTGGCTGTGGATTTGCTTTTCCTTGCCTTAGCCTTGCCTTGCCTTGCCTTGCCATGCCTTGCCTTCCCTTGCCTTGCCTTAGCCTTGCCTTGACTTGCCTGTCCTTGCCTTAGCCTTGCCTTAGCCTTGCCTTGCCTCAGCCTTGCCTAGCCTTTCCTTGCCTTGCCTTAGCCTTACCTTGCCTTGGCCTTGACTTGCCTTAGCCTTGCCTTGACTTGCCTGTCCTTGCCTTAGCCTTGCCTTAGCCTTGCCTTGCCTCAGCCTTGCCTAGCCTTTCCTTGCCTTGCCTTAGCCTTACCTTGCCTTGGCCTTGACTTGCCTTAGCCTTGACTTTCGCTACCTTGCCTTAGCCTTTCCTTCCCTTGTCTTGCCTTGCCTTGCCTTGGCCTTGCCTTGCCGTTCCATGCCTTGCCTTGCCTTAGCGTTGCCTTCCCTTGAAGGCTAATTACCAAACATTCCATAATTAGGAAAAAATTAGAAGATCTATCAGGGGCAACATTTATATTATGATTCTAAGTCAGCATCAAAATACCTTCTATAAGAACATGAGGTCCAATATAACAGATTCATTGATGGATATCACATAAGTTGCAAAGAAAAGTTTAGCTATAGTATGAACAAATGTACTGAAAAGGCATTTTAAAAACTGCACATGTCTAAAAATTAATTTGCAATAAAATTTTCTATTTTAGTTTTGTCCTTGTTTAGATTGAACAAAAATTTTAGTTGAACAATAGATCTATGAGGACATGTTCCCTTAAACAGTCAGTATTTTTCAATGGGCCTAGTTGAGGCTAGAGTTATTCTTTCAAAAGTCACTTACTTCATCTGAACATCAAACCCCATAGGGTTAAATGGCTTCACTGGCATATTGTCTTTCTATTTTATCATACATGATGTCATGCAGATGAGTATGTTATAATATAGTAATTACCTATAACCAGAGCTTCAGGTAGTTTGAACACTAAGGAGATCCAAGAATGTGCCAGGCTGTAATTGTTATAAGAGATCCAGGGAAAATATTCATACTTTAATTGTTGCCCACGTGCCTAAGGACAGTGCTTTAATTGAAATGCAATAAACAGATTTTGAGATGTAAAAACAACAATTCTAATTTATATATATATATATATATTTAATAAAATTGACTTTTTAACAATAGATTCACTTAGTTATTAACTATTTAAGATAACTAAACTGAAATAACTGACTAGGATTTTCTGCATCATCTCCATACTTCTCACATAACAATTGGCTAGAGATTGTCATAGAGAAATCTCAAATTATCATCATTATTTTATCTTCCTCATGTTACATAGGTGCTTTTGCTTCAAAGCACCCAGTTTAGTCGCAGTTTACACATATAGCTAGAAATATCTCTGTGTAAACTTAAATACTATCCACCTTCAGAATACAAATTACTCTCAGAATTATTTGAAACCATTAGGACATCTTAGTAACTTTTAATTTCCAACATGTGTTATTCATTGCAATTCAACATAAAATAGTAAAAACAACCATGCATTCAAATCAATTAAAAACATGAGTTAATATGCATGAACCCACAGATTTATCCCAGAAGGGGATCATAATTTGTGATATTTCCCTTACCACCCCTTCAGAATAATCACATGCTAATTCCAGGTTTTAACATTACAGTATTAAAATAATGTACTTGTTCACAAGAGAACCAAACACTTTTAATATGTGTTTGAAGTTATAAAAGAATATCACACAACTGATAAATACATATGTATATTCCCTTCCTTAAGCATGTGATGATAGATGATGAGACAAAGATTATAAACTTCCATCTTTTACGAACAAAAGACCTTGTTAGATTCTGGACAATTATCAATATTGATTTAACATTGAAACAAATCAGATTGCAAAATTTGGTACAATGTTTCTCTTTACCAAGAGAAATCAGTAAATTATATGATTCAATATTCTCAAATTCCTTGACATACAATTTATCCCAATTATGTTTCCCTTCTTAATAACAGATATAATTATCAAGATTTTTACAAAACTCATGTGACTAAATTACTCTCAGATAGTTTCTTTAAACACAAGGAGATGACCTTTTCCTATCAAAGGTCTTCCATCCCTCTTTTCAAAACTTCTTGAAGGCAGGGGGTCTAAATTTACTAAACCCTAAAATCTCCATTAACTTAAGTTGAATACAGCCTTCAGTCAATATTAGGTTAACAAAAACTTAGTTCACACCTGAAATCATTTCAAACTTTGCCACTCACAAACTTTCAAATGGTATAATTGGATAGGCTCAGATCCCAAGTTCATTAATTACTTAATTTTAAATTAGACCTTTTTAATCAATTAAATTCAACCCCAAACTAAGAGAAGTAACATTAAACTCAGGTAACTGTAGCTATTTCATAGCTGAATGAGACACACATAGTCACAGGAGTTTAGACACAGACACAATTCTTTTCATTAAATTTACCAAACTGAGATTAATATACCCTAGCTGGTACCAGATCTCAGAATAAAGAAACATTCCCACCTCTCTGTACCAGTAGAGAGATGTGAAAACATCCCACTGATCTTTAAATACACATGTATACACATATACACGCATATATTTATATTAGTTTTTGAATGCAACCATTAAGACTAGTCAAAAAAAATAACTTTTAGAATAAATCAGAATTTCTTGAAGAACCTCATACTGTTCCTTAGTACCCTGGTTGTGGGTCTGTCCTGTTTAGACTGAGAGGAGAAATGGAAGTTCTGAGGTGTGTTTGGTTTATACCCCATTGTGAGTGAGGGTTGGTAAGGAAGGACATTTGGTGTAAGTCCAATTGATGAGTTTGCCTTCCTATAAACTGATGAGAATTAAAATATGGGGGGAAGTTGATACCAAAAAAGTCCCCCCACTTGTGTGCTTGCCCCTTGGGAGGAATTAAATTTGAAAAAAGCCTTGGGTGGTACTCTCTTTCTCTCTCTTTGAAATGCTCTTTCTCATTCTCTGCTACCCCAATCCTCTGGGGGGGCGGGGGTGAGGAAGAAGGGAAATCTTCCTTTTTAGAACTTGGAAACTCAACCTATGTCTCACATGGAACTCATGCTTTGCTGCAGGAAGGGTAAGCCTCCCCCTGCCAAAAAAAACAAAACAAAACAAAAAAAAAAACTTGTTTTGGTCCCATTGTTTAAAAGAAGGGACTCCCATGCCTTCTTCCTGGTTTAGGGAGGAGAGCAGAAAATGATCACATTATTCTTAGAATACATGTGTTTATCAATTCCAACCCCCATTTGGCTGGCCTGAGAAAGTCCCACCCTGGGGAGTGGGAAGGGAAATGGGAAGATTGATCTGGGGAAATCTTGTGGTCAATTAGTTAAAAGAAAAAAGAGGGGAAGATAACTTTTTTCTGCAAAAAGGAAATTCAGATTTCATCTTTTAAGCCTGTGCTAATAACTAATAGCTCTGTAATAGAGTAACTGGATTTAAACTTCATAAAGTTACTTAAGAATACATTCAACTTTAAATATTGTTTGGCTCTTTGATAGGACAAAGTGAGTAAATTACCTTGCCTTCAAAGGAAAAAGAAACTATCTGAGACTGATTTAATCACCTTTGAAAGTTTTGTAACAATTCCTGAGAATTTATGTGTGTTATTTAGAAGGCAAACATAATTGGGATAAATTGTATGTCACGGAATTTGGGAATATTGAATCATATGTAATTTACTGATTTCTTTTGGGAAAGGGATATTGTATTAAGTTTTGTAATCTGATTTTGTTGTGATGTTAAATTGATATACATTGTCAACAATCTCACAAGGTCTTTTGTTGGTAAAGGAAGAACTTCTTTGTGGGTTTTTTTTGGTTTGTTTGTTTGTTTTAGTTTTTGCAAGGCAATAGGCTTAAGTGGCTTGCCCAAGACCACCCAGCTAGGTAATAAGTAAGGTGTCTGAAGCTGATTTGAACTCAGGTACTCCTGACTCCAGGACCAGTACTCTATCCACTGCACCACCTAGCTGCCCCAGAAAGAACGTTTTTTAATCTTTATCTCTTATCATCTATCATTACATGTTTATGGAAGGGAATAGATATGTATATGTATTTATCAGTTATGTGATATTCTCTTGTAATTTCAAGAAATACTAACAGTGTTTGGTTCTCTTGTGAACATGTAAACTATTTGAACACTGTAAATGTTAACGCCTGGAATTAACATGTGATCGCTTTGAAGGGGTAGTAAGGGAAATATCAC
Organism: Macrotis lagotis; assembly: GCF_037893015.1. Taxonomy (NCBI): domain Eukaryota; kingdom Metazoa; phylum Chordata; class Mammalia; order Peramelemorphia; family Peramelidae; genus Macrotis; species Macrotis lagotis. Next base: position 263,314,233 of record NC_133659.1, on the reverse strand, counting down.
AAATTATGACTCCTTCTGGGATAAAGCTGTGGATTCATGCATAATAACTCATGTAGTTAATTGATTTGAATACCAGGGTGTTTTTACTATTGTTTAACTGCATTGGAATCAGTAAGAAATGTTAGAAATTTAAAGTTACCTAAGATGTTCTAATGGTTTAAAGAATTCTGAAAGTAATAATTTGTATACTGAAGATGGATAGTAGTTAAAAGTTTATGTATAGAAATTTCTAGCTATATATGTAAACTGGGACTAAACTGGTTATTTGCTTTGAGGGTAAGGCACCTGTGAAACATGGGAAAGATAAAATAATGATTTGAGATTTCTCTAGCCAAATGTTATGTAAGAAGTATTGGAAATGATACACAACCTCCTAGCTATAAGATGTTTAGTTATTTTAAACAGTTAATAACTAAATGGATTCATTGCAAAAATTGATTTTGTTAAATATATATATATATATGCATATATATATATATTTATGTGTGTGTGAATTAGAATTATTGTTTTTACATTTAAAAATTTTTTTTATTGCATTTCACTTTACAGCTCTGTCCTTAGGTACATGAGCAACAATTGCATTATGATTTTTCACCCTAGATCTCTTATACCAAGTTACAGCCTGGCACAATCTCGGTTCTCCTTAGTACTCAAACCACCTGAAGTTCTGGTTATAGGTAACTGCTATATTATGACATATTTATTTGCCTGACAGAAAGACAATTGCCAATGAAGCCATTTAGCCCTATGGAGTTTGATGTTGAGATAAAGTAAGTGACCTTTGGAAGAACGGCCATAACCTCAGCTAGGGTAGGATTCTTTTAAAAATAGCCTCCCCTGGCCCACTGAAAAATATTATCTGTATAAAGAATCATGTCATCGTGTTGCTCTCTGCTTGTAATAACAAATTGCCAAAATCATTCTAGGTGCATCATAATTGAGTATGAGATTGAGCCAGTGGGTCAGAATAATACCTATTAACGTATTTTTTATTTATGACGCATATTTAAAGGAGAGATCCATTATTCAACTAGAATTTTTCTTCATTTTAAACATGACCAAAACTAAAGCAGAAAATTTTGTTGTAAATTACTTTTTGGACATGTACAGTTTTTGAGTGCCTTTTCAGTACAATTGTTTATACCATTTCTGAGCATTTGTTTGCAATTTATGTGGTATTCATCAATGAATCTGCTATATTGGAAACTGTGTTCTTATAAAAGCTATTTTGATACTAGCTTAGGATCATAAAGTATAATGCTTGCCCCTTATAGACCTATTTTTTTTTTTTTTACTAACTATTGGACCTTTGTTAAAGAGTCTCTCTGTTACAATTATCTCTGGTTTTTGCTTGCTCGTTTTTTCCCTTGAGTTTTATTTCTCTTAACTGTATAGCTCCAAGACCAACCTCTGCAGGATGCCAACCATATGTGCTAGTCTATTATTCTCTTGGACCCTGCCTCAATGAAGCCCTGGATGTTATACATTCATCTACAAATGGACTCTGAAAGGCCCAGAAGAATCTGGTCCTGAATAATTTTAGGAGGGGGGGAATGATGCAGGGGAAAAATGAAGAGAACTGTAAATGTAGAAACTGGGTGGGGTTGACCACCACCTAAACTTGAGATGTAAATTTACTTGAAGTAGAAAATTATGATTGCAACAAACAATTGCAATCTCAAAGACTATTTGGGTGGAGACTCCCCCAGCCCCATTCTTTATGTTCCATTGATTGTTTAGTATAAAATTTGTATCCTGATATCCTTAGGCTTTACCCTGTATCTAATTCCTGGTCTAATAAGAGAAGGGGATTTCACCTTTTGACATAACCTGAACTGGACTAGCAACCTGTGGCCCAGTCAAAAATTCATGGCCGTTCTTTTCTCTCTCTCTCTCTCTCTCTCTCTCCCTCTCCCTCTCCCTCTCCCTCTCTCCCCCAGCCCTATTTCTTGTAACCTTTTAAATGAATTTTTGTTTAATTTCCTCCCATGCTTTCCTGAGACAGAATAACGATTCCTCATAGGCAGAACCAAACCCAAGTAGCTAGAGGCGAACAAGACCTTTCTCTGGTTGCAAATATAATTAGTTAATTCAGTTATCTTTAATACTAAAAATTCTTAAAATGAATATTATTGTTACCGTACAAAATGTTCTCTTGCTTTTGCTCATTTTACTCTTCATTATTGCATGCAAGTCTTTCCAATACTAATCATATTTTCTTTTTTCTTTTTTCCTCCAGGTTACATGCAAAAAAAATAATTTCTACACTCACATTTAAAATAGTGAGTTTGAAATTCTCTCCCCTCCTCCCACCCCATTCCTACCCATTGAGAAAACAAGGCATTTGCTATAGGTTTAAAATTTGTAGTCATGAAAAACATTATCACAATAGTCATGTAAAAGTAAACATTGCCTCTCTCTCCAAAAAAAGAGAAACCACAAGAAAACAAAATTTTAAAATATGCTTCAATCTATTTTAAGATATCATAAATGCTGTCCTTGGAATGCATAATATTCTCTATCATAAATCCTTCAGATTTCATGAGTCACAACATTGTTGAGAAAACACAAATCATTCACTCCTGATTTTCTTATAACCTTGTAGTACATTTCCCATTACATCTGCTCATGTTTTTTTTCTTTTTTTCTTATTCAGAATAACCTGTTCATAATTTCTAATAATGGAATAGCATTGCATTTTAGTCTCATACTAGTTATTTGTTCAGTCATTCTCTAACTGATGTGCATTCCCACAACTTCCAATTCCTTGCCAGTAGAAGAGAATTGCCATAGATATCCTTATAGAGATAGGACTTTTTCCTTATTGTTTTCCTTACTTTTTGGAATATAGACCTTGTAGTGGCTAGTTTCAAATTAATCTATAGAATGGATGAATCCTTTCAGAACTCTTCCAACAGTGCATTAATTTCTCATTTTTTCCTATATCCCCTCCAACATGTGTCATTTTCTCCTCCAACATGTGTCATTTTCTCTTTCTATTTATTAGCTAGTCCAATTGGTATAAGGAAGTACCTCAGAATTGTTCCAATCTGTATGTTTCCTGTCACTATTGAGTTAGGACATTTAAAAAAATAGATAGCAATTATAACTTCATCTGAAAACTGTTCAAAACTTTTCATCATTTGTCAGTTGAGGAATGGCTCTTATCTTTTGAATCTCCTTTTCAGTTTCATCAATTGGTTTTTAAGGTGTTCCTCTCTGGCTTTTTGGACCTCCTTTTCCATTTGATGAAATCTGGTTTTAAGATGTTATTTTTTTTAGTATTCCTTTCATCAAGCAGCTGACTCAGCTTTCATGATTTTCCTGCATCATTCTTATATCTCTTCCCATTTTTTCTCAATCTCCTGTACTTGATTATCAAAATGTTAATTGAATTCTTCCAAAGTCTGAGCCCAATACTTATTCTTCTTGGAGGATTTGGGTGCAGAAACTTTGATTTTGTTTTCTTCTGAGTAGGTATCTTGCTCTTCCATATGACCATAATAACTGTAGATTCAATTTTTTTTATTTTATTATTTTTTGCAAGACAATGGGTTTAAGTGGCTTGCCCAAGGCCACACAACTAGGTAATTATTAAGTGTCTGAGGCCCAATTTGAACTCAGGCATTCCCAACTCCAAGAGCCGGTGCTCTATCCACTGCGACACCTAGATACCTCTCAATTGTTTTTTATTGCTTGCTCATTGGCTCAGTCTATGATATGATTTCAATTCTTTGTTAAGGTGGTACTCTTCATTCAAAGTGGAGTACAAACAAAAAAGTTTTTGAGTCTATTTTCAGAGATGCTTCTAGGGAACAACAAGTTTTCAATTTTTTCAAGGTCTTATGAGCTAAGGAGTGGCTATGACTACTTTCCTGGCCTGTTTTCTGTTCTTTGACTAACCACAAGTACTCATTTTTGCTCTGGAACTATGAGGAGGGTCCTTGCCAGGCTTAAGCAATAAACTCTATTATGCTTCTTCACTTCCTCGGACTGGGACCTAAGACTGTGAGTCCTGCCTCAAAAATAGCGAAGAGACTCCTGTGGTGTCTGTTCAAAAATCTTCTATGAGCTGAGAACTCTTGAAGCAGCTGCCTCTGTTGATTCAGTGGCTCTCCTGTCTCCTGGGGAGGGGTCTGCACTGTTGAAGCCTGCGCTGGACTAGGCTCTACTCTCATTCAGGTGGCAGTCCTCCTGCTACCCTTCCAATCACTCTTAGCAATCTCCAGACTAAAAGGTCTGAAATGACTGCCACAGCTGTGCTACTTACCCCACATTCTGTTCCTGAATAACTGGGGCCCATCACTCCACAGTATCTTTTTCTGCAATGTGCTCTTCGCTCTCCCTGTTGCAGCAGACATTTTTGTGCCAATCTTCCAAGCTGTCTTGGCTTACAGAATTGTTTCACTCAGTCTTTTTTGAGGATTCTTGATTAGAGTCATCAGGTAAAGGTATCTGGAGTTATTTGGGGGAGAGCTTAGGTGAGTCCCTGCTTTTACTATGCCTCTCTTCTATTACTATTCTTTTGCATGTTTTCTTTATTCTATATCAATTTATTAAAGTCATCAAATAATATATTTTGAAAGTGTTTAACACTGTGTCTGGCACAGTCTAGTGCTACACAGTACATGTTTATATATTCTTCTTCTCCCTTTCCTTCCCCACTTCCATTTTCACATATCTTTGAATTTTTCATATTTGTAACTCTGTAACACTGCTTTTAAAATTTTCTTCCTGTATAATCTTGGGCCTGTCACCTCTATGGACTTTAGATTCCTCTTCGGCAAAATGAAGGGGGAGATCACTATGACTGTCAATATACCTTCCAGTAAATGGTATGATATCAAAGACTGAAATCGATCCCTACAATGCATCCTTTGCCAAAAAGACTCATGGCAAAAAGAAGCTCAATTGCTCTCATTGTTTTGTCTAATCATCTTCTTAATCCTGAAAATTTACAAGAGTTAATATTATGTTGTTGTCCTAATGGCTTATTTCCTCCTGAAAAATTTGAATAAATAGGAATCTTTCTTTCCTTATTGATTTACTGTCGCGTGGAGGTGAGATTTTTGGTCTAGTAGGATGGTCGAGGTAGCCTCATCTGTCCCCTTCCTGGTTTCAAGGTGTTCCAGGAGAATGTTTGGTTCTGGATTACATCAAACCATTCTTTATCTTGGCAGGGTTCTATCTACCCAATCAAATCTCAGGTGATTGATGATAATCTGACTGGGTATACCTATAGTTTAGGAGAGACTAAGCTAACTATCTGCATTCATTCGTTTGTTCAATCATTAATTCATTCATAAGCCCTGTGTCAGAGATTCTCATCAGGTTCAATGGCACAAGATATGATTATGTTTTTGCTTGTTTTTGTTTTTGCTTTTGTAGCTTGTTGCTTCTACCAGGAAAATATGGAAAAATCACTTCCAGCATGATTCACATGCTGTTAGCAACAACACTCCTTGTGAGCCCTTTCATGTGCTTTCATAATGTTCCTGCACTGTTTCCTCCTTCTAAATCTTTATTCAGGTTAGTTCCATAGGAAATTAATTATTCTACTGCCATCTAGTGGTTAAGACCTGATTTCTGAACTTCTACCTTACTAAAATGCTGTTCCTGTAAAAATCATGCTAGTATTTTTTTTAATCAAAATTGGTCATGGGTTTGCAAGTTTTTAATTCACAAAATTTATATAGAGATTAAAGAAGCAGCACTCCCCATAGAACCAACCAAAGTAAAGCAAAAGCACTGTTTTATATAAACATGTTCTCTGGATCAAATTACAGTACAGTGCCTAGTTTATAAGTTTCTACAGGGATCTGGAGGAGAGTAATGTTAGTGACTCTGTACTACTCTGCTTCTCTTAAATCCAATTCACTGGGAAGTCATGAAATTACCATATATAATGGTCATCTTTGAGAACGAAGAACGAACAATAATAGAAATAAATCTGGGGTCAGCTAGGTGGAGCAGTGGGTAGAGCACTAGCCCTGGATTCAGGAGGACGTGAGTTCAAATTTGACTTCAGACACTTAATTACCTAGCTGTGTGTCCTTGGATAAGTCACTTAACTCCATTGCCTTAAATAAATAAAAAATAACATGAAATCATTAATATTTCTAATATTGTATACAATGTCCTTGTTCAGTCAGTTCACCTATCCTCAATTTATATAAATCTGCTGATTGTTCTGATATCATCCTGCTTATCAATTTCTTATAGCACGATAATATAACATGACATTCATATCCCATAACTAGTTTCAATGTCTTTAATAAAACTAGTTTGGTTGCAGTGAGAAGCAACTGTTTCTCTAGCCTTTCTCTCATATGAATTCTATCATAATAATTAATTTCCTAAATTATTTAAATATACTGACATTCCATGGGCTTGGCCACAGACAACTGGCATCACATTCTCAAAGTTTTAGTACAGAAAAACCTAGAGGCCCAGGGAAGGTAGAGTTCTATTAGAAGCTTGGGTAGTAACTTGAGATGGGAGCTTCATTTGGTTGAATCAACTCAAGATATTCTCAGTGCCTTTCCTTACTTAATGAATATCCTTCTGTTACTGTGATTTAATAAATCTTTTGTTGCTTGTAGAATGACCTTCGAGTTATGCTTTCTTTTCAGTATGGAACCCAAGTTAGCTGGGCATTAGTTTGAGTTTAGCCTAATGCAATACAAATGCCATAGTCTTGCAGACTGAAAAGTAATGAGCTTTTGCAATAGTGAGATGGGCAATGTAGAAGTTGAGCCCTCTTGACTTTCACATTACTACTTTTGGGAGCTGCCTCAAGAAGTGCCCATTACTTACTTGGAAAACGTACTGAAAAATTTAAGAGTTGAAAGAGGGCATTTTCAGTCATCTCTGTATCTTGAAGAATTGTGCCCTGGAATTAAGTCTGCAAAAGCTATGACAAAATATATGTTAGGTTTCTCTAAGTTTGTTGTACCTTACATAGCAGTAATTCAAGACTTTTTAAAACTGTAGTAGGGGATCTCTTAAAGAGTTTTGTTTTGTTTTGTTTTGACAAAGATTAAATTGTTAGTTGGAGAGGGTATTTTCCACTCCTTGGAAAAGAACAAATTTGGGAAGGTTAGCTGCTAGAGTTTATAGAACACTGACCCAGGGGTCAGGAAGACCTGTTATTAAATCTGACCTCAGATACTTACTGACTCTGTGGCCCTGGGCAAGTCACTTAGCCCAATTATGTAAAGGAAAAGAAAAGAAAATGATAAATTCAGAAGTGCTGGTTGTATTCTGTCCTTCCTCTCACTGGAGATTTTTGCAAAGTTAATAGTCACCAACATTTATTTGCCTCATGAGAGGCCTTCCAACTTTTTAGTTCTATCATTTTTCAGTTGTATCCAACACTCCATAACCCCATTTGGCGTTTTCTAGGCAAAGATGTTTCAATTGTTTGCCATTTCCTTTTCCAATTCATTTTACAAATGAGGAAACTGAGGTAAATAGTTCTAAGTAACATTCCCAGGTCACATGTTTGCAAGTGTCTGAAGTCTGTTTGACCTCAGGAAGATGTGTTTCCCTGCCTCAAAGCCTGGCACTCTATCCATGGCACCAACTAGATACCACTTTCAGATTTAAGAGAACCATAAGAGAACAGTGAAAACTCTGGTTTTGAATATTATTTTAGAAGAGGGAAATCAACTGAACCAGCAGCCTTCAACACTGTAATTGTATATGGAAATAGCAAGTCTCTGAGGGCTCTGCAACAGAGAGTGAAAATCAATCAAGATTCCAAGAATTCTAACATCATATGGTATTGAAGAAATTGAATTTGATGTCTGTTTCTTTAAATTTGGATTTTGAAAGACTAAATATGATTTTCCTCCAAGGATTTTGTCCTTTTTCTTTCACAAAAGCCATGTGAGTAAGAGATATTTGAAAAGCTAATATTCAGTTTTCCCCAGGAGTACAGAAAGCTGGGATGAGAATGTGCAGAAGTGAATCCTGATCTTAATAGTTTCCCACATGCTTAAGGTTACTGTTTTAAAATAAGAGACCACTAACTTCATTCACAACCAAAACATAATCCTTTGACCCAGGACTCAGTCCATCTTAGGAATTTCTTAGATTCCACCACTCAGGAATTGTGGCCTGCTTTTGTTGGTTCTCCCCACACACTCTGTTTTTTTCCTCTTTCTCCCTTAGTAGTCCACATTTCAGATATGTATTAACATTCATAGTTTATTTGATAAACAGAAAAACATTAACCTTCAGATTTTGGTCCTTAGAAGTATGAAAAAGAATTAGTTTACCATACACATCTATTAATATTTCTCAAAAAATTTTTAATAAAGATATGTTTGTTAGTCCAGACCACTAAAAATATAACCTTGAAAAAAAATTTAACTACAATTTTATTATTAGAAGATGGGATTCAAAATATTCTTCTCCACTGAGGAAGGGAGTGACTCCCAATTCAGAATGGGTTTAGATAGCAGACACACCTACTAGGACATGAATCAATGAGGACTTGTCAGGAGAAATGGGTTCTCATAAACCCCAACTTCATTGTGTCTTACCAGTCATTCCAAGACCTAAATAAGGCAAATGTGAGTTATACTAAGATTTCCACAAAGTTAGGTGAATTTTCTTCCTCCAGGATGTAACCATCATGCAGTGAATTAATGGTGATTAGAGGTTGTCAAGAATTATCTGTGTCCGTGTCTTATTTTTACTACTCCCCTTTCTTCATTAGAATATAACCTGCAAGAGGGCAATGACATATGTCTTTTCTAGACTGCTTATTTCCCTGAACCTAATGTATTGCTTGTCACAAGATAGGCACTGGATCAAAGTTTGTTGAATGCATACATTAATGAGAATTGACATTGCCATCTTTGGAAGTCTACAAGCGGAGTCTAGATGTCTACTCATCAAAGATGTTACAAAGGGAGATACTCTTCAGACCTTGGTTGAACCATTGGAACTCTGAAAATTTTACAGTGTTGAGATTCTGTGATTCTCCATGGAAGGACGATTTTCTGAGCCATAAAATGGATCCTTTCCGTAACTTTGGTGGGGAGGTCACCTCCTTTAATGGGAGTCTGGGACATTCTCACTCTTCTGCTTATTTCTGCTGTATCTAGCATGTGAAAATCAGTTTACTCATAACTTAGTAACCATGAAATGTATCAGTGAAAGGAGAGGGATTTCCTCCTCCTTTTTCTCCCTCTTTTACTTCACCTTAGATAAAATGGCATAGAACTGTTTGTTTCTTGTCTATTCCATTTGTCCTTCTGAGGTATAGGTGCTGGAGGTGATCCCCACTGGGACTGAAAATTCCAGCCATGATCATCCTCCAGGCAAGGTTCCAGGATTTATGTTGTAGCCAGTCTGGTAGGGAATCTCAGAGAAATTGGTTTTTTGGGGAATGGGTTCTCTGGGGTGGACTTAGAAATTGTGACTATGCTCTATAATGATTGAGCTAAACTGTAAACCTACTCCCCTTCTCCTTTCCAGACTATTAGGTAGTATGGGGCGGAAGAGGAGGATTTTGCATTTCATGTGTAGGAGGGAGCATAAATTTATGATTATATCTTATGAAGGCATAATTACCCTGTAAAACTTGATTTGTCTGTTAATGGCTAAATGGAACGGGGATACAAGGAACCTCCATCCCTCTACACTTTTGGGGGAACTCCATCGTCAAGGACTGGAGACATTTCCACAGAGTCTAGATATTCCTTATCTTCTTTTTTTTCCCCTTAGATTTTTCAAGGCAATGGGGTTAAGTGACTTGCCCAAGGCCACATGGCTAGGTAATTATTAAGTGTCTGAGGTCATATTTGAACCCAGGTACTCTTGACTACAAGGCTGTTGCTCTATCCACTGCGCCACCTAGCAGCCCCATTCCTTATCTTCTTAAGGGTGCCAGGAAACCTTGTGGAAGGGTGAAATGTATTTTAGATCCCTCAGGCAATGAGGGCCAAGGTAGCATGTGTTGAATGTCTTTCCTGAGACAAAATTGGTTTCCTTGTTTTTATGAAGGCAATGGGAAATGTTATCTGACTAGTATTTATGTATACTCAAAACTATATGATCCTAGAGAAATTTGAAAATGATTTTATGTTTAGCTGATTGTTAAAAATTTTAGTCAATTCTATTGATATAATAAAATTTCTAGTCAACTCTATTGGTATAATTTTTTAAAGTTTTTATTGGTTGATTGGTTGATAGCTTATATACTTATAAATTTTTTACATTGCTGAATTCTGTGTTGTTGATATATTGATAATACTCCATATTATTCAGTCTTGTACAAACATTGCTATACAGTGGGAAGTGTGAAATCTGGAATTATTAGACTGCTTCTATTTAGTAGAATATTAACATTTCCTCATTTCTTTGGGGTTTTTTTGTATCTTTGTTTCTTTATTCTCTCTCTCTCTCTCTCTCTCTCTCTCTCTCTCTCTCTCTCTCTCTTTCATTCTTCATTCATTCCTTTCTTCCTTCTTGCCTTCCTTCTTCTGGAACCAGATCTAGACTTCTTTTCTTTTATGAAAGCAAAAACACTTATAATTAATACTCAGAGTAAAAATGCCAGGATCCATAATGTACACTTTGCTTGACATTATTTTCTGTTTCTCTGAGACTACTTCTTATCCTAATAAGTGAATTTATATTTTTTATTTCCCTGATAATAGAATGGATTATGGGTAAAAGTTGGGATATTCTTTGAAATAAGAGATCTCAGAAAAAAAATTCTTCATCTCTCTCAGGATTATTTATTCCATGAGGAACCCCTAAAGAATTGTGGTTAGCTTTGTACAGAAAGGGAAATTTTTTTTTTAAAACCTGGATGATCTTGTGCACTAAGGATTGAGTTTCTACCCTAGACAATTTTCTTATTTTTGAGAAAGGATAATGTGAACTGACCCAGATCCAAAATCCTTGTGGGGAGAGTTTCTTTGTAGTTTAGGAATGTTAGCATGGGCCAGGTTTTTGTCTGACCCAACATCCAGTAATTTTGTTTTTGTTTGTTTGCTATTTCTTTTGCTGAATTGAGAAATATCTTATAAAACAAAGGCTAAATAAGCAGATTTATTTGTTGCATTTTCTTGGGGCAGCTAACTGGCACAGAGGATATAGCAGTGGCCCTGGAGTGAGGAGTACCTGAGTCCAAATCCAGCCTCAGACACTTGATAATTACCTAGCTGTGTAGCCTTGGTCAAGCCACTTAACCCCATTGCCTTGCAAAAAGCTTAAAAAAAAAAAGAAAAAAAAAAGAAGAAAAAAAAAGCATTTTCTTAAAGAATCTTTACATTAATGAATCTGTAAAACATTTTATTTGTTTATAATTGTGATTTTCATCCTTCCATATGGTTTTCACCCCCTCATTGTAACGTTAGATGTTTTGAGACGTAATGGAATAGTACTGGGGAATTGTGAAAAAGAGATTTGGGGTAGGATGTAATAATTCCATTTTGTTTGGTGTTGTCACTTTTCTTTATATGACTCTCAGTAATCAAGTGAAATATTTGGTTCCACTTATTGTCTTCTTTGCTAAATTCTAAATTGCTAAAGAAGAACTTCAATAGTCTTTGGAATACTTTTGTCCCTTGTCTACCCTTGGATTTAGTGAAACTAATTATATTGTCAAAAACACAACTCAGCTCATTTTAATATATCAATTGATATGCATTCTCTTTAACAGCACATTTCTTTTTTTTCTTTGTATGAGGAACTGAACTGTTATTATTCTTTATATATTGAAAGGGTAAAGCAATCCCTGCCCCGTACAATCTGGAAAGTTTATGTAAAAATTTTTTTCACTAATTCCATACCAGAGAAGATGTCTGAATTCCTTCTTTTTCTTTTATTGCGTGATTACAATTCCTTATTGTAAAATTTGGGTTCACTATTTGGTCAGATTCTGTGACATCTGTCAATGTTGTAACTTGCAATTTTTGTAAAACTCCAAAAATTCCCCTTTAATAAATTTTCCTGACATGATTATTGAATTCACAATGGGGAAAGTCATGATTGGAAGGAATAACTGTAAACTGACTAGTCAAACATCTTTTTTTCTTTGTTTCTAATAATATTTATATATGGTGAGTTGACACAGAGTCGCATTAACTATTGTTAAAATAATATCCTGTTTTTCTTATTTGTACTGGTTTTATTGTCTTACCTACTCAAACCACTAGAAAATTAATAAGATAAACATGGGAAAACACAAAGCTTGAGCTATCCAAAATCTACTGAGAAGTATTCTGAATCTGGAAAAAAGGATTATGACTCAAAAATATCAATTTCAGACAATGTGAAGGGATGATAAATCTCAAACAAAGGGGAATGTGTAGTGAGGCATGTCTGGGAATGCCCAGATCACCTAATATGGAAGTACATTTTGTTATCCATAGTGAGGATAGGAAACTATCCTTTGACTGACTGGACAGATGGAAAAGACTCTGACTTTAAAACTCACTAGACTGAAATACCCTTTCTTCATCTTGCATAGTTTTCTATCCATCATTCCTACTTTGTTATGTCAGTGAAGATCACAGTTTACCTACAGATTGGTTGTCATGAACTGAAATATGAGCGGAGAAGGACTTTTACCCTGTTTTACCAAAAATGGGATTTTCGTTTGTCTTTCTTAGATTTAGGTGCTAGAGGTGATCTCCACTTGAACCTAGGGTTCTGAACCATGTTTACTGTTGAGGAAAGATTCCAGGTGAGATGTAGAAGCTAGTTCAGCAGGGCATCAAGGAAAAGTCAGAATGTCTGGTTTCTGAGCATCAAGTGGAGGTGGGCTTAATTCTTGGGTGGGTACTTTATAGGAAAGAGCTAAGCTATATATGTAATCCACACCCTTTCCCAGAGTGTAAAATGGTGAAAAGTGGAAACTTTTTTGTATTTGTGTGTGTGTGTGTGTGTGTGTGTGTGTGTGTGTGAGAGAGAGAGAGAGAGAGAGAGAGAGAGAGAGAGAGAGAGAGAGAATGCAATTTCATGCTGAATATTTATGATTTTGCCTCTGATGTAAATATTCCTTTATCCAATTTATTAGTTAGTGGTTTCATGAACTGGGAATTATATACTTGGGAAAAGCATCAAATTCCAAATGGTAGGAGGCATTTGTAGATCCTAGATATCCCTCACACTCTTAAGAGTACTGGAGAACAGTGGGGGGGGAGAGGTAAAATGTAAGATGTATGGTCTTTAAACAGTGAGGGTCAGAGTGAACTGTGCTAAATTTAAATGACTTTAATTCCCCAGGTACCACCTCCCCTTACAGGATATTCTTAAAACCAACCCCTGTGCCCTTGTTCTCTCTGTCATTCTTTTTCTCTCTAACTCTCTGTATTTGTTCTCTGTGTGTGTGTGTGTGTGTGTGTGTGTGTGTGTGTGTGTGTGTGTGTGTGTGTGTGTTTCTCTGCCTCTATTTCTTTCTGTCTCTGTCTGGCTGACTCTCTTTCATTTGAAGCCTGATCAAAATTTTCCTTCAAGAGGAACTTTCAATCTCAAATCTGGAGTCAATCTGTGAAGATTTTGGAAGAACTTAACTTGCTTGGAATATTAAATGCCTTCTTTTAGTTTAAATGCAACATGTATAAGGGCATAGTTCTCTTTCATCCCATTTCTTTGTGCCTGTGTTTGTTATATGTGTGTTATGTCTGGGTGTGAAGGAACTGGGTAACTGAGATTGCATAGAGCATTTGAATAGGTTGGAGATGGACAGAGCTTTCTAAAAAATTTCCTTAACTGGATATCAGGAATACTCACTTCACCCTTTGTCCTTTAGTAAACACACACAGCAGAGTTGATGCTCTCACTTAATAGTTTTGAATGATGCCAGTATATTATTAATTATTTCCTCTAAGGAATGATTCCTTCAGGTTCATGTATCTTCCTGCCTCAGCTGATATAGTGAAGCTTAATAAAGATGTATCTGAGTATTCTTTTTAATTAAGCTGAAAGATAAATGGAAGAAGATGGCTCTGCTGTGAACTTGACATACCTCAAGGGTCACTTGGATCAACCAAGACCTTTCCCTTTTCCTGGGCCCACCCATCTTCTTGTACCACACTTAGCCCAGGGAGAGGGAGCAGAACTGCTGAAGAAAGATGCAAGCTGAACCTTCTGGAAGACGACATAATCTTCGTCTTTGTTGCTTAGATTCACAGAATCATTATAGAAAAGGAAGAGACTTGGTCCACTCATTGTTCCTCCCCTTGCTCTTCCCCCTCCCATCTCTACTCCTCTGCACTTGCCCCTGCAGCCTAGAATGTTCTGCCCTCTTGTCTGCTCTCATTCTGGACTCAGATTAAATCCCATCTCTTCCAGAGGGCTTTCCTGGTTTGTCCAATTCGTCTATTTTTTCCAGATTGTTTTTGTAGAGTCTTTCTTTACATCTGTATTTATTTAGATATTTATATGTTTTCCTCCAAAATACAGGCTCTTTCAGAGCAGAAACTGTAATCTTTTTCATTGTTTTTAAGTGTCGAATACTCAGTCCAGGATCTGACATGTGAAAACTGCTTAATGTCTGTTGACCCACTGTCCCTGGGGATGACTAAAATTTCAATGTTATGCATTGTTCAAAAAATGAAAAAAACTTCACTAACCTCACCCTCAAAAGTAGCTTCATAATTTCTGCTTAGATTTAGAGAATGCTCTTTTCATATTAGGAGATGGAAATAAGGGTTTCAGGGCTGGGAGAGGAAACATGTAGGGGTTCATTCTGGGCCTGTCTTTGGTTAAGCTCAGTTATAAAATGGTCAGATATCATTCCATCACCTATAAAAATTCCTTGAATATAAAATTAGTTGGTGTTGTATTAGTAGAGCTGTCCATTCAAGGATGGGGAAAGATTCCAAACCTTTTTCCCCAAAATCCTACTTCCTTGAGGATCCACTGAATCACAACCTGATTAAGGTTTGCAAAGCCATTGATGAAAACGTAGATTTTTCTTCTACATTTCATCTATATCACTGTATATCCTCCCACACCCAAATCAAATAATTAAAATGATAAAAACTATTTCACAGAAATTATTAACTTCCTCAGTTTTACTCATTTATTATATTTGAAAACAGATTTCCAGTCTTCAAATTCAGTGAACCTGCTACCTCATTGTTGCGACTTTACAACCCAGGCATAAATCAGAAAAGAATCAGGAGTAATTGAATGTCCACCTATCCTGCCCTACCCACAATGATCATGTGTGGTTGTTTCTTAATGGTTCCCTATCTGGAGACAAATGAATAAAAGGCAATGCTTGGAACAGTTGGTTACTCACCATAATCTACTGATTGTTGATCAATTGTTGTTGTCTTAGAAGAGACCTTTTCTACAAGGGATTGTGAGGTGGTTGTCTCTGCTGAGGCTACTGTCCTTGGGTCATTAGAATCCTATCCAGCTGCAGAGTCAAATTTTAAACTTTCAGATATTTCAATTCTCCCCATCTTGAGGGTGAAATGGGTAATAAAGAGCCTTCACTAGGTTTTGAGTTTTAGGGACCTTCTCCAGGAGGAGAGGGAACTGCTTAAACAGAGAGGCAGCTTGTCCTTCTTGGGAAAGACTTGTCTCCTTTCTAGGATATCATCAGTGATATCAGTGAATTCAGTTCCAGACTACCACAAAAAATTTTATATAAATAAAGTGAATCACCTGCATTTTTGAAGGTTCATATGCATGCTATATTTTACTATACTGGAGAATATTTAATGCTTTAGTATTGTTTACAAAATGTACATGTCTTAATTAACAATAATGTTGTTCAGTTATCTCTAATTCTTTGTGAAGCCTACTTGAGGTTTTTATAGCAAAGATATTGGAGTAATTTCCCATATCTTTTTCTAGCCCATTTTAAAATATGAAGAAACTGAGGCAGAGAAGTTTAAGTAACTTGCCCAGGGTCACAAAGTTAGTGAGTGTCTGAGGCCAGATTTGAACTCAGAAAGGAGCCTGAATCCAGGCCTGACATTTTATCTACCTAACTCACCCATTTAAAAATTCTTTATGGCTAAAAAATTCTAACCATCATCTAAACCTTCAGTAACTTTTATTTTGTTTTGCTGGTGGAAGGTCTTGTCTCCATCTTGTTGGCTGCTGACTGAACAGGGTAATGTTTCCTAATGGTTGGGGAGACTGTGGCAACTTTTAGAATAAGACAACAATGAAGTTTGTCACAGAGATTGACTCTTCTTTTCCCTTGAATATTTAGAGGCCATTGAAGAGTTTCTTATTGTTCTAATTTTTAATATTGTTGTGTCCCAGGAAAGGGAGAGAAATGGAGAATGTCTAGTTAGTGGAGCAATCAGAACCATGGTAACATTTAAGGATTAAGTTCCCTGATTTCTATGGGTGCAATTTTGTGACTCTCCAAAGCAATGGCAATAGTACATCTGATCACAGACCACAGATCATCATGACAGATAAAAAAAATTGATATTTCTTCCTTTCAAAGTCTGGCTCAGTATAGACAATCAACTTATCTAAAATATTCTTTATTCTAATATGCTTACAAGAGTAAATATAGGTATGTCACACCAAGAACCCTTAAGAAACAAAAAAAGAATTTTGCTTTTTTATGTTAATATATAAAATGCCTAATATGTTTAATCAGCAGAAAGGAGATCATTATAAAATCACTCTGGCATCAATCGAAATGTTTATATTTTAGCAAATGATGGTCAATTATAATTAGATTCCAATAAATTAAATGCATAAAATTTAAAATATATTTTACTTTGAAATGTAATGCAGCTATCAAAAAACCTATATGCTTATACTTTTCACTAAAATGATTCTTTTCCTTTTAAAAGTTTCTTCCTCCTAGCCTAACGGTTTATTAAGATCCCATTTAGCTCTTTAGGCAACTGGGTGGTATAGTAGTTAGAGCAGCAATTTCTGAATTAGAAAGAATTATCTTCTGTAATACAAATCTGAGTTCAGATACTTACAAGCTATGTGGCTTTGGTCAAATCACTTAAACCTGGATGCCTCAGTTTCCTTAACTGAAAAAGAAACTAAAAAAGTAAATGACATACCAGCTCAATATCTATGCCAAAAAAGAAAAATCAACCCAAATGGAGTCCATAGTGAGTAAATCACAATGAAATAATGATTGAATAACATTTAAAGCTTGTTTTCTGTGTATCAGTGATTGATCTTCAGGAAGACTAACATGACCTCAGGAAGGCTGACCATTCTATTCTATAAGTGGCAGTGAGAATCATAGGACCCAGACCCTCTTGGGCATCATAGACCTTTGCTGAGGGAGGAAACAGGAAATGCTCCCACACTCACCAGCTCAAATAAGAACTCCAGCCAGAATGATCATGAGGAGAAGCACTGGGGATGCTGAGGGACTATGCAAAGTTTTCTTGAGAAGCGGGAAGTATTGATGGAGCCAGCTATCTGTTAGGACTTTATAAAGCTGGTAAATGCCAACAGATTTTGAAAAAAAAAACTGTGTACTCTCTCTTCTTTGCAATCCTCTCCCCTTACTCCTGCCTAAAGCCATTTGCTAAATCAACAAGTGTTGCTGAGGTGCCTAATTTGCTGAAGTCATGGTCAGTTGTGCTAACAATTGTCATCTTTTCCACTAGGTGTCCAGTTTTGCCTTTGTCCAACACTAGTCCATGGAGGAGGGTGTACCTGAGCAGCTAGGCTCAAGAGCACTGGAGGAGAGAGACCTTTCTTTGGCATACTTAGGGTGCTAGAACCCTGTCCAAAGTCATCTAGAATCATGGGGATTATTGTAGAATGTGGTCTTTGAGAGTTCAGTCTGTCCAACATCCTGATTTAGGATAGAATGATTTCTAATTCATGTCATTCTTTTAGAGATAGAACTGATAAATAGAAACAATTATAGGATATTTTACATATCTAACTATAAATATAACTAATTATATCAAAGGTAGCCATCTCTATAAAAGACAAAAAATGAAATTTTCCCTGTAACTATATCATATATTTAAAAGAATTGTACATTAATAGCTATGTAGTTTTTATGCCATCATATTTTTATTATGCCTCATTATGGATATGGTTTATCATCAGCAGGTATAAAATAATGGGTTTTGTTTGTTTTGTTTTGTTTTTGTTTTGTTTCTCTTGCCTTGTGTTTACCCATTCTTAATAAGTTTGTTCTAATATCCCTTCAAACTCTAGCATTTAGAAGTACCTATTTACATTTTAGTTCAGAAGGAATATAAAGGAAATGAATGACTCAGGGGATTGTAAGGTAGAGAGACCTCATTCACCATTTAGTATAGGTAGTTCACAAAATACATAAGTGAATGTCAGTTATAACCTGGGACCCTGAGAAGATGTCATGGGAAGGTGAGTAATATCAGATATGTTGAGAACATACAGATCACTTCTGTTGTTCCTGGGGTTTTACCTTTTATCTATTGAATGCAATTAGTCAGTCAACTTAAAACAAGGATGTATTAAGAACTATATTCTAGAGACTATGTTAAGTGGGGATACAACTGAAAAACAAATCCCCAAGCCTTGCTCAAACAGCTCATATTTTACAATGGAACATGAAAGTAACTGTGTATGTGCAAGATACATACATGGTAAAGGGACAGTGATACCAGAAAAAAGGCAAGGAGAGGAAGGAACATTGAAAAAGTTTTATAGAGGGTGATGTTTAAACTGTTTTGCAAAAATCAAGAAAAATCAGGAGAGAGTTGTAGGACAGCTTGTATTTCAGATATAATAGATAGCTAATGATGAGACTATGCCATCTTTGAGTGTAGCTGAGGAGTGAAAGAATAGTTCAGGTTAATTGAGTAAACTGAGAAATTGTTTATCTGGGGTACTTAAGGGAATATCAGTGTTTGTGTGTTGAAGTTCCCTAATATAGATAGAAAAACATATAAAGTCATTAGGGTTGGTAATGAACAGCTCAAAAAACCTTGATGGAGTAATGATAAATTAGGTTTAAATGAAGCTCTAAAGAAGAAAGAGATTGCTGATTGATATGATAAAGGAATGTTCTGGAAGAGTAAATAGGTAAATAGGGAACAAATTATATTCCTTCTTTTCTACCACAACTCTAATCAGGGAGTATGAATGAATACAACCAGAGAGGGAAGAAACATCCTTAAGAAGAAGCCAGTTTCATGGAGGGCCAGAAGATGGAAAGAATGAAAAAGTTTAAAATGAGACCAATTTATTACTTATGGAACAATTTATTCTAGAGAGCTCAGTGGAGTACATAGAGTAGAGCAATGATGAGTTGCTTTGAGAAGGATAGGAATTAGTGAGTTGCCACTGGATAATGGAGAAAGGAGTTAGAAGAATGACAAATAGGCATTTCAAGTTATTGGTATGGAACTAGGCTCACCTCCGAGGAACACATTCATACAGAGAGCATCAGTGCTAGGAAGAGATATTTTGAGAAGAGTCCTTTATTAGTATTCTCATATCCTTCATCCAGGTCCAATCTTGTGGAAGGTAATAGTGATGCCTTGCTAATACTTACAAATCTTGATACCTTCCCCCCCACTACTTAACAGATAAATAATTTGCATTTATTTATATTTTTCTATCAACCATATATATGTGTGTGTGTTTAATTATTATATCATCCATTTAATACAGTTGTGAATAGGTAATTTTTTTTACCAAATTTATGATTTCATTGTCTAACACAGTGTTAGCCTTTAGCAAGGCTTGATAAATGTTTGTTGAGTATTGAGTGACTGATGTTATGAGTCAATTGCTCATTCTCTTTGAGAAGTTCCCAGTGTCTTCATTACATATTATTTTTTCTTTGAAATTCATATTGGAATTTCCTTGACTGCTCATGAAATGACTCCAAACTTCATCCTATCAAGAGGCTCTTGTGAATGTCACCAATGAACCTAAAGAGGATGAAGGAAAAAAAAAGAGAAAGGAGCCTTTTGGTGGCATATGTCAGACCCCTCTGACTGTTTTCCTGATAGATGGTGAAAAAAGGTTTACCTATTAACCTTTATGAAGCCTATTTACCAAATGTCTGGGTCAAGTGGTCAAAGAAGTTAATATGGAAAGTCTCAATTTCAGTTAGCGAGGACGGTTAATGGAATAGAAAAATTTGAGTGGCCATCTACATCACCATCTACATCAGTCTGTCACTTGTCTATTTCATTAGTTCCCAACACCTAAATTATAATATTAATTAACTGGAAATTGAAATTTTTCATACAATGTAGAGAATACAAAGAAATATTTTGAGGATCTGGTACAATGTGAAAAAAGAAAAAATGGAAAAATAACAAAAATAATGTCTATAATGTGGAAATAGAAAAAAGAAAACCAAACTAAATCAATTGTTTCTTGCTTCTCTGTGTGTAGGATCAGAGCTATTTCAGTGTGACCTTGGTGAGTGGGATTTGTTATCTGTTGATTTGTTCCAGGTTGGATCATTTGCCAGTGTTGTTCTTCTGGTTGAACTGAATCCTGATCACTTGGTTCTTATACTGTCTCATTTTGTTAGTCTGGTCCAAAAAGGGACATGTCCTGGTGATCAGTTCCACTGAGAGCTGTTTTCTGTTTATCATTGCTTTAGGAAGACAATGGTGCCCCATGGCCCTCCCCTATGGGATGCTGCTTTGCGGCAGGCTGTATTGTTTCATCATGGTCAAACTTGAGCAGCTGTGAATTCTGGTCATTAGGGGCTGGAATATCCTCAGTCTGGTGGTCAGGGCTGGCTGGGGATGCAGCACAGGGCTCAGGCTCACGCTAAGGTATTTCCTCATCATCAGCACCTAGAGGAAGTGTTGCCCCTTGGCCACCCTCAGTCGGGATTTGGAGTCTGCAGTTCAGTTGCATTTGATATGATCTCACATGGAATTCTTTCTGAGGTGAGTCATGGACCTCAGGGTCCCAGGATATCCTCAGGCTGGTGGAAAGGTTTGACTTGAAGTGTTACTTGGTGTTTGGAGATGGGTAGATTTGAGTCTTCATTGTCACTAAAGCGAGATCCTGTTCTGTCAGAGCTGGGGCCCAGATTGTTATTTTTTATGGCATTGATTCCCTGTGATCTTGTTCAGGCTGAAGCAAGACCTGTGCAGACAGGTCTGGTGTAGTCACAGCTAGCTGTTGCTGAAATATGGAAGGCATCCTGACCACAGTTTCCTTTTGGTTAGCACTAGATAATTTTTTTTTCTAGTCATCTGCACTTACAGGTTTCAGTTGACTCTTGATTTGGGTATGTTATTATTGTCGAATGATGATCTAGTGTAAGTTGCCTTATTTCAAGGTGTGTTAGTTCTAGTTGAAGTAAAAAGTGTATATTCTGGTCACATATAGCTTTAGTCTGAAATTCAGATCTGAAATTCAGATGGGGGCATTGTGTACAATTTAAATGCTGGCAAAATTTTTGCTTAGTTACCTGTGCTCCAGAGTAGAGAGATTGCCCCATCATCCCATACTAAAGATTGATCTTCTGATGTTCCATTACCTTTCTTTGTTGTCTGTAATTCTGTCAACTGAGGATTAGGGTATGTCAATATCCCAGTCTTGTACTCAGAAGTGGGTGAACTTGTGGTTGGGAGTATGATACCAAATATTAGAAAATGAAAGGAGGTGTGGCCTGGGGTTGAACAAAGGTTCAAATTACAGAATTTGGTGATTAGGATTGGGAGGAGGTATGGGTTGAAAAAGCCACAAAAATGCATTTTTTTGGCCCAGGTGCAATACCCTCAATTTCAGTTCATTTTTTTCTAAATTTACTTGACACAGTAGGCATAGAAGATGGGACGGGAGGCAATATGGAGAAGTATTAGGAATGGGCCAGGGTTGGTGGATGGAATGTTTTTAGGGCACTGTTATGAGTTTGGAACTGGTTCTCCTAAAGGATTCATCACCCATTGTTGATATTTTATGTGGTGGCCATTGAAAATAAACCACCAGAGACTGGTCACATAGGTCTTGTTTAGTTTCCACCAATTTTGTAGATGAATAACATATTTGATTATTATTTCCCTAAGCATCTCCAGTTACAAACAAGACTTAAGGACATGTTGATATTAAGGAAATACAACCATGAAGGAATAATAGTGGGTACCCAAGGGGCGTGATTCACTCCTTGCCTAGAGTATAGACAGTATTTTACAGTAAATCCCTTTACCTGGTCAACAAATCACAAAATAAAAGAAATCATGGCTGGGGAGAGAGAAATCTTCTATTTATGAACATTCCCTTGTTAGTCTATATGGGACTCTCATCAATAGCAATTTGAGGCAAATATTATATCTTACAAGAGGGAAAATTATGGATAGCCATGTCATTGAGATAAAATCTTATTTGATGCCTAACTCAATTTTTCAACTCTGTCTTTTCTTTATAAACATGTGCCCTAAGTTTTGTTTCAGGGTTGATATTTTGAATGTTATCCATCTATAATTTTCTAGATAAGCTCTTAGAAAAGAAAACTTCGGGGCAGCTAGGTGGCATAGTGGATAAAGCACTGGCCCTGGAGTCAGGAGTACCTGAGCTCAAATCCGGTCTCAAACACTTAATAATTACCTAGCTGTGTGGCCTTGGGCAAGCTACTTAACCCCGTTTGCCTAGCAAAAAGCCCCCCAAAACCCCTTCATGTTTAAATTAACTTTTTGTTATTTTACCTTTTACCTTAGAAAATTAAGGCTAACAATAATTGTGACTTACAGACTCAGAAAGCACCAGGCTTTTCTCCCCCTCCTTGGAAGAAAAGAAGAGTTTTCAACTCTTTCCTCTATTTGGAACCGACCTTTTGTTTCCTAGTTGATATGGAATCCATAGATGGTGTTTCTAAATTCAGCACAATTGTGATTCCAGAGATAGCACAGATTTTAAGCTTGGCAAAAATGTTTCTTAGACTGGGAAGTGGGTGTGTGTCAACCAACTGCTTTAATTTGAACTTCTGTTTTGGTTGAAGTTGAGATTTCTGTTGGATTTTACCTTGGGTTTGATGGAAATTCTCCCCTTTGTTGGCAAGTTTCCTGTATCTGATTGTGAGTACTTTGTCCTCTGGTGCCCTCTGGTGAGAATTGTTACAGTACCTTCTGTGAATGTATGTTTTACTGTAGTAGGGGAACTTTATTCTGGAACTCTCTAACTTGCAGGTGTTTCTGTTCCGTAGTTGGGGGATCTTGTTCTGGTACCCCTTGTCTGGCATTGTACTGTTTGTTTGAATGGAGTGCTATGGGTTGGGTGTCTGGGACCCTCCAGCATGAGAACAAAGTTGTCTTTTCCTTGGTTTGGATGAATTGTGGGGAGAGAATTGCTTTCGCGATGCCCTGATTCTATTTATGTGTTTTGTAGCTATCAGTTTAAATTGTGTGTTCTGTGTGATATCAAAATCAAAGTCTCTGCTGTTTCTGTCTTATCGGTTTGCTGTCAGGTCTCTCCATGTCATGGCCATGGCTATAAAGAATGTAGTTCTTTAACTTTAGCAAGAAAGTGCAGAAAGAAAATATTTTTTGGTAGCCAATCTATGATAAAAATATAATGAATATTTGCCAGCAGCTCAATGACAGGAATGATTTTCACAGCTGGAAAACTGTTTCTGCTGTTCTATTCTTTGCTTATAAAGAAAATTCAAATAATATATGAATTTTGGGTTGATGTAATCCAAATTTTAGTTTTGAAAGGAAGAATAGGGATATCTAATAATTTGTTACTTTGCATTAAGAAATTTAAAAACTATACCCCCACCAACATCTCTACTTGACTTTATTATTCTGAAAGGAGAAAATGACTACTTACATTTTTAGGTTATATGGGTATAAAATGTTTGGAATGAAAGCAAATATTAATTTCTTTATGATCGATTCATTGATGTGTTGCTGGTGGAGTTGTCAATGGATTCAACCTTTCTGAAGAGCAATATGACACAGCAATTCCAATTCTAGGACTATATCCAGAAAAAAATATAAAAAATGCAAAAAGTTCCACATATTCCAAATATTCATAGCAGCTCTTCTTGTAATGGCAAAGAATTGGAAATTGAGGGGATACCCATCAAGTGGGGAATGGCTAAACAAATTACAGTGCATAAATACTACATAATATTATTACTCTATAAGAAACAATAAATGGTCAGATTCTAGAGAGTAATGGAATGACTTATGGGATCTTATGCTGAGTGAAGGGAGTAGATCCAAGAGAACAATTTACTCAATAATATTATACAATAAGCTACCTTGATGGAAGCAATCCCTTTCAGTAGTGAAGAGAGTTAGGACAACCGTATTTCACAGATTATGAATTATATTATCCCCAACCAGAGGAAGAAAAACCTAAACCAAATACACAGGGGAAAAAAAAACACCCCTACTGAATCTGATGAACATGTTTTCAAAATTAAATCTTATGTATCTCTTTCCCTTAATCCTAATTCCTCGTGCTCAAAACTACTAACTTGTAAATATGTCTAACAAAATGTGTATTTAAAATACTAACCCGACCATTCTCAGTTGAGTAGATGGGTGAGGGAAGGGAGGGTAGAAGGAAACTTTGTAACTTGGAAATATACATGTATAAGTGGACTATAATAAAAAAAAAAATTAAAAAAAGAAAACGAAAGCATTTCATTCTTCTATCTCTATAGGACAGATTATGATGAGGGCTCACAATTCAAGAACCCCAAATCCTCAATATTCAAATCTCCTCTGAGTTTCCATTCTTGCTCCTTCCTAGGATCACACATACTACCTTTAATTTAATTACTGTCCCTTCTATTTCCCCAAAACAACTTTGTCTTCTGGTGGCCAGTTATCAATACCCATTGCTTAAGGTTATCATAGCTCTTTAATCTTTGTAGTGAAATGTGGGGTCTGGTCTGCCTAGAGCCTAAATCATTTATTTTCAATACCTGGGATCTTTGATATTCAAAAGCGCTTCTTTACAAAAGTTTTACTTGATAATAAGCTTTGTTCCTTCTAACTGGCCCCTGGTGGCACTAACTTCTGACATCCAAACCCAATTCAAACAGGCTTAATTATATGAAATCATGTTTTGTTTCTTCATTCTTCTCTCCCTTTATAAATGAGCATGCAAGATCCCATTTTACTACAACATCTCCTATTTCTTGGTTATAGTGCTTGATAAAATCCCAACTTTCCTGGGAGAGAGCCCACGTCTTATAAATTCTTTCTCAGACATCCAACAATGAACTCCAGTATTTTGGAGGCGTGTGAAACCCAATACCAACCAGCCAGCACTTCAAAATACAGAACTTGGTACTTTCAATAAATTTCCAAAACCTGGTAGTGGAAGTCTTGTGCTATCAGGGCTGCTTTAGTATTTATGAGAATTTTTCTGAATCATCAAAATTACAAATAGATATTGTCTTGTGTAGTAACAATATCATGATGGTACATCCCTTATATATGGACTAAAATATATCTTTGTATTGGCCTTTTATGATCAGAAGAGTGGTATGCTATTTTCAGATAATACCATGCTGTAATTTATCATTTTGCTTTCCATATTGCAAAGTATAACAAAGTTTTGCATATTTTTAATTTCAGTGAGCTCAAACCCCATTTCAAACCTCTTTCCTAAATAGATTTCACAGTTTTGTTTAAAAGCATGTATAGTGTTATTGAAATATATCCAATACCATTCCCAAAAAGGAGAAAAAGCAATATAATTATTTACTACATTAATTTAGATCTTTCTAATGTAAACCATATCTCTAATTGATGCATCTTTGCAAGGGGAAAACCTCCAGTTTGGGGATTTAAGAATAGAGACTTCTCTGAAATCTATAAAATTGCAGACTGAAAATCTCCCTCAACTGTAGGTAAAACTCCAGTTCTTTAGATGTGAAGGATATCAGGGCTGATAGAAATGAGAAAGCTTGCAAGCCGCTTCTCTTCACCAAAATGTTTGCAAATTTTATCTCCTGATTTAAATTGATAGTCCCATTTCTAATAGGTGAAAGTTTTCATTTTTTCCTTTTGCTTTTGTAGATTTCTGACAGAAATCACAACAATTATACTTTTAGAACTAGACTATGAAAATTTAAAATAATGGTACTTAAATTCAGCTGTTCAACGACTGCTCATTATTTCCATTATTCTTCAAAAAGTTTGGCTTGACCAGATTCTTTTACTTAGAGTTAGAGAAATCCCTTTATGAAATTTTAATTTACAAAACCCAAAGGAATAAAAAGAGAATTCACATTTTCAAACAGTCTATACACTTAGGTTGATGATGTGGATAAGCTTTTAATCTTCCAAAGTGTTATGATCCAGAGTCTAAAGTATTTACCTCCCTCTATTTACCAGAGCATGCATTTAAAATATTTCCACAGACTTCCAAAATCAGGTCACCAAAACATATTTTCATGCCCCATCTTTTTATTTCATCAAAAACAAATGTGCTTATCCTACTTTCTTTTACATACATAGAACTCTCTGACACTGACATGAAGCCACCCATCCAAGGAGAGATCCAAGGCTCTTCTTGTTAGATGTGATACTTCTGCCCATCCAGGAAATTATCTTTTACCTTTTAAACCTAACTCAAACTAAGTATGATATTCATATGTATTTCAAACTTATTATACTGGATACAGGATTATACATACCAATTTATATTAAAAAATACAAATGACTTACTCCCCCCCTATAAATCAGAGCACTTGATGATGCTTTAGTTGTCAGAAAAGCAGCTGCGGTGAGATGGACAGTCACCAGTGATACAGTGTACCTCATAAGAAGAATGTCTAGGAACTGAGAACGCACTTCCCTGAATGGTAATTGAACTCGGTTTGCAATGGTTAAAGCACTGAATCCCACACAATTTCTCCAGACTCCCACAATGAGATTATTGAGAGGAGAGTGACATCCCAGAAGAGAAAATGGGATTTGGGAGTCTTCAAAAGAGAAGCTCCTGATTGTTGGTCTGACCTTGTCTTTTCCTTAATCATTTAATTAAGTTGCAACACTTTCATAAGCACACAAATAAAACACAATTACCAAAATCTTTATAGAGCAGAGAACTTATAAAGCACTTTGTTAAGATAATTATCTCCTGAACGAGCTGCAAATTGAAATTTCAGAAAGGGCTTTCTCTAACCCTAAGCAAAAGAATCTGGTCAAGTCAATCAAGGTAACCCCTTTAAGGGAAAGACTACTAGAAGGAAAGAAGGATCAGTGATATAAGAACAGATTAATTCAATGAATTGAGAACAGGCCTTTCTTTTCTGAGGTGGCACGTTCATAGATGAATATCTGACCACGTGTCATCTGAAGGAAGCCTCATTCTCCCATTCACTAGTTGAAGAGAAAACTGAGAAAAGAACACAAGAAGGACCTCTTTCTGATTACAGAGAAGGAAGGTGAGAGGAGGAGTTGGGTTGATCAACCAAAATACAGAATGAGAAAAATAGAGGAATTCAAAAAGCACTGAAAAGAGCATGTCTGGCTTTTTCTGGTTAATGAATTGCAGGACATGAAAAGCAGAAGCGCCCTTGTCTGTCTTTGACTCTCCTCAGGGTCTTACAGATAAAGAGTTCCCTCATTTAGGGAGATGGGAAAGGAGGGATGTCTAGTCTAGAGTCAAAATGACCCCACTAGCTCTGCCATTCATGTCCAGAATGAGAGAGAGAGAAGAGTCTGCTGGACCAAGAATCAGGAAAACTGTCAACTCAAATGAGAAGCTGCCTCCTTAGTGAAGCCAGTTGCTGTTTTGACTGCCTAACAAGTGAAGGGAGCAGGGACTCCTTTAAAGTTTACCTAGTCCTCCAGAGGGCCCAGTCTCAGATTGTTCAAGGCATCTGGGGCCCAGTCATGGGAATCAAGACTTACATGGGCTAGGGGATAGTCCAAAGTTTAAATGATTCCCAATAAAGTGTACCAACAATTGTTGGGGTTTACACCTCCCAAATATTGAGGTATGGTATTGGATGTCTGTGAATGAATTCTCAAGATGTGGATTCTCTCCCAGGCAAGTTGACAATTTGTTGGGTATCCTGATGGCACAGTGGATAGGGAGTTGTACTGGAGATTCTTGAGGAAAGAGAAATGTAATATGTTCTTTATACAGGGGACAGAAGGAAGAAGAAGAAGAAAAATTGATCTTGGTAAAACAATTCAGTCTCTTTGAAGTGGGGCTAGATGTCAGAAGTTGGGGCCATCAAGGACAATTAGATGGGATAGTGCTTATAATTTAGTCATAAATGTCCTGATTAAGAAATGCTTTTGGAAAAAAGACGATGCCAAGTAGTGGCAATAAATGATTGTTTTTCTAGGCAGCCTTTGACACCCTTTTTTTCTTTTCCCTTTCTGTCTTAAATTTTTCTTACCATAGTCTTTGTCATTCCAAGTGTCACCTGGTTACTAATTCTTCTCTTTTCCCTCCCAGTTAGACAAATGAAATTCTCTTTTCTCTTTCCTTCCAACTTGGTCAGTTTCTGATTTTTTAATTTCATCTTCTGTTCTCCTATTCAGAGGATATCTTTTTCCATTTTTTTACTATGTATCATCTTTTGTCTATTCCAGACTATCATTCTCTCATTCATGTTACTTTTTTTTTGGTTTCACTGTCCCTTGGTTTCTGTTATAATGAAAAAATGATACATGGCACACATTGTGCAAGGATAATTCAGACCTACTGCTCCCCCCTCCTGGCCTAGGGAGGGGGCCTCAAATCAAGGTCACATATTCTCCAGAGAAAGCAAACAGCACTCAATATTGTCCCCACTTAAAGTTCCTAAATCCTTTGAGCACAACCTCTAGGGTTTTTAAAACCAAACTTCTGTGATCCAGTCCCTCCCCACAGCATTTTCCTAGAAAAATGAAGAAAGGTCAGCAGAAAGGGGGGGCCCATTGGAACTAACACACAGAGATCTAGAACTCATGTGGAGAATATGAATTGGTCTCCAGCCAAAAAAGACTTCCTAGAAGAAATCAGGAAGGAGTTTGAAAACCAGGAAGGAGTTGGAGAATCAATGGCAAAAAGTGGGAAAAGAAACTAAAGAGAAAGTAACATCTTGCAAGAGAAAACTATCATCTCTCACTAGAAGACAATTTCTTGGAAAATACAACTGGAAAAAATACAAAAAAAATCTCTCAAATACTCAATTAGACAAAAGTAAAAGGAAATAACTCTCTCAAAACTACATGTGGGAAAATGAAAAACTCCTTTAAAAATATAATTGACCAATTGGCAAAGGAGTTGGAAAAGATAAATGAAGAACACTCTTCTCTAATAAAAATGGAATCTGTGGAAACTAATGACTTCATGAGACAAGAATCTGTTAACAAAACAAAAAAAAATCAAAAAGAAAGGAAATTGTAAAATACCTCATTGACAAAACCAAAAACTGAAAACATTGAACTGAAAAAAAGCCTGGACTTAATATTAGAGGATTTAGTGATGGAAAAACCGCCCTGATATCATGGAACCAGAGGGTAAAATTGCTCTCTAAAGAATACATCGATCCCTCTGAAAAGGAACCCTAAAAGGAAAACACCAAGAAATATTGTGGACAAATACCAGAACTACTAAATAAAAGAGAAAATCCTGCAGGCAGCAAGAAAGAAAAATTTAGAATCCAAGGAGTCACAGTAATGATTACACAGAAGCTGACTGCATCAACATGAAGGGATCGAACGGCCTGGAATGAGATACTCTGAAGAGCAAGGGAGCTTAGAATGCAGCCAGGAACCCACTATCTGGCAAAACTGAGCCTTCTCTTCCAGGGGGAAAAGATGGACATTTAACAAAATAGGAGACTTCCAACTCTTCCTGATGAATAGACCAGAACATCAAACAGGAGACTCAAGAGGTACATGAAAAGGTAAAAAAAAAAATAATGAAGGGTAAAGAAAAAAAAACTGCTATCCAATAAGATGAAACTGGTTTTATCAACACCTGGGAGAAAAGATTCTCATAACTTTCAAGAATTGTTAGCCCTATTAGAGAGAATATACTGAGCCAGTAGTGATGGACACTTATGACTTATCCATGACTGATAGAATGATTTAAGAACAGTATTTCCTTAAAAGGTGGGGGCAGTAAAGAGACAGGAGGATGGAGGAGACTGAATGGAGTGAATCACATTACAATCTATTTCAATAGAGTTTAAGAAAGGAGTAGGTGAGAACTGCCTGAATCTTACTGTCATCAGATTAGGCCTAAAGTTAACACACACACACTCAATTATGTTGAGAATCTTATCTTACTTTTAAAGTATTAAAAGGGGAATGGGGAAAAGGGAGAGGAAAAGAAGAACAAACAGAAGGGGAAAGGGAAAGGAAAAGGGAAGGGGGACTGGATACAAGGGAAAAAGACACAGAAGGTGGTGATATTCAGAAACAAAATACGACGGAATATGGATAAAGTGAAAAAAGTGGAAAAATATAAACAGAAGGAAGATAGCATGGAGGGTAATAAAGTCTTAGTAATTATCACTTTGAATGTGGATGGGATGAAGTCTCCCATAAACCCTAAATGAATAGCAGACCAGATTAATAACTAGAATCCAACAATATGCTGCTTACAAGAAACTCATTTGAAGTAAACAAGTACATATAGGGTAAAGGTAAAAGGTTGGAGCAAAATACATTTTGCTTCAGCTGAAGTGAAAAAAGCAGGGGTAGCAATCCTTATCTCAGACAAAGCAGCAGCAAAAATGCAACTCATTAAAAGAGATAAGGAAGGAAACTATATCCTCCTAAAAGGTACCATAGACAATGAAGCAATTTCAGTACTAAATACAAATGCACCAAGTGGTATAGCATTCAACTTCATGAAGGATTTGAATGAGTTACAGGAAGATATAGACAACAAAACTCTACTGGTGATAGATCTCAACCTCCTGCTTTCTGGTTGAGATAACTCTAAGCATAAAATAAACAATTCAGAGTTTAAGGAGGTAATTGGAATGTTTAACCCTAGACATGATAGACATTTGGAGAAAGCTGATTGAGGATAGAAAAGAATATAAATTTTTTCTTCAGTACATGGCACTTAAAGAAAATTGACCATGTACTAGGGCATAAAAACCTAATAATCAAATGCAGAAAGGCAGAAATAATGACTACATCCTTCCCAGATCACAATGAAATAAAAACCACATGCAATAAAGGGCAAGGGAGAGGTAGACCTAAAACTAATTGGAAATTAAATAACCTCATTTTAAAGAATGAGTGGGGGTGGCTAGGTGGTGCAGTGTATAGAGCACCAGGCCTGAAGTCAGGAATACCTGAGTTCAAATCTGACCTCAGACACTTAATAATTACCTTAGATGTATGGCTGTGGCCAAGCTACTTAACGCCATTGTCTTGCAAAAACATGAAAAAGTAAATAGGATGAGTGGATCAAACAACAGATTATAGATAGAATAATGACTTCTTCCTAGATAATGACAATAACTAGACAACCTACCAAAACTTATGGGATACCCAAACAAACCAAACATACCAAAACAAAATGGGATTCGGCCAAGGCATTTGTCAGGGAATATATTGTATCTTTAAATAGTTACATGAACACATTGGAGAAAGAGCAAATCAATGACCTAAACTTGCAACTAAAAAAATTAGAGAATGAACAAATTAAAACCCTCCAAATTAATGCCAAATTAGAAATTCTCAACATTAAAAGAGAAATTAATAAAACTGAAAGCATGAACGCTATTCAGTTAAGAAATAAAACCAAGAGCTGTTTCTATGGAAAAACAAATAAAATTGATAAGCCTCTGGTTAATTTGATTAAAACAAAGAAAGTAGAAAACCAAACTAGCAGTATACTAAATGAAAAAGGTGAACACACCACCAAAGAGGAAGAAATTAAGGTAAAAATGCAGTATTATTTTCCCCAAGTGTATGCTAATAATTTTGATATTCTAGTTGAAGTGGATGAATATTTACAAAAATATAAGTTGCCCAGGTTAAATGAAGAGAAAATTAATACCTCAATAACCCTATCTCAGAATAAAGAAATTCAGCAAGCCATTATTGAATGTCCTAAGAAAAAATCTCCAGGGCCAGATGGATTCACAAGTGAATTCTTTCAAACATTTAAGGAACAATTGCTTCCACTTCTATATAAACTCATTCTCAAAATAGGTGAGGACTCTTTCTATGACACCAATATGGTGCTGATACCTAAACCAGGAAGAATCAAAATGGAGAAAGAAAATTATAGACCTATCTCTCTAATCATTATAGATGCAAAAATCTTAAATAAAATCTTAGCAAAGGGATTACAAGTTATCACCAGCATAATACATTATGAAGAAGCAGGATTTGTCCCAAGAATGGAGGGCTGGTTCAATATTAGGAAAACTATTATTTTAATGAACTGCATCAAAAACAGTCCTATCAGAAATGCTTTATCAATAGATATAGAAAAAGCCTTTGACAAAATACAATACCCATTCCTAATAAAAACACCAGAGAACATAGGAATAAATGGATTGTTCCTTAGAATGATAAACAATATTTATCTGACACCAGCAACAAGCAGTACATGCAATGAGGATAAGCTAGAGGCATTCCCAATAAGATCAGGGGTGAAACAAGGATGCCCATTATCACTACCACTATTCATTATTGTGTTATAAATGTTAGCTTCAGCAATAAGACAAGAAAAATAAATTGAAATTAGAATTGGGAAGAAAGAGACAAATCACTCACTCTTTACAGATGATGTGATGGTATACCTAGAGAATCATAAAAATCATCCCAAAATTACTAGAAGCAATTAGGAAATTTAGCAAAATCGGAGGATATAAAATAAACCCTGATAAATCCTCAGCATTTCTGTATATTACTAGCGAGATACAGCAGCAAGAGGTAGAAAGAGAAATCCATCCCATTCAAAATAACTGCAGACTTGGGAGTCTACCTGCCAATGTAGGCTCAGAAACTCTATGAAAACAAATACAAAACACTTCTCTCACAAATGAAATCAAATTTAAAAAACTGGACAACTATCAAGTGGTCATGGATAGGCCAAACTAATATAATAAAATGACAATTTTACCTAAATTAAACTACCTTTTTAGTGTCCTATCAATCAAAATTCCAAAAAAAATTACTTTAATGTGTTAGAAAACAAATTTGTAAGTAAATTCATGTGGTGATATAAAGATTCAAGAATTTCCAGGGATTTAATGAATAAAAGTTCAAAAGAAGATGGCTTAGCCCTCTCAGATCTAAAATTACATTATAATTTCATTTGTATTATTTATATATTACATTATATTATATATGATGTTATATATTGTATATAAATTATATTATAATATTTATTTATATATAATTTTTATTTATACATATTTATAGAGCCATCAAGACTGTCTGGTATTGGCTCAGAAATAGAATGGTCAATCCGTGGAATAGACTGGGTACAATAGCAAGAAATGATTACAGTAATCTGCTGTTTGATAAACCCAAAGAGTCCAGCTTTTGTGACAAAAACTCACTCTTTGATGAAAACTTAGGAAAATTGGAAGTTACTTTGGCAGAAACTTGAATTAGACCAACAACTCACACCATATACCAAGATAAGATCAAAATGGATATAGGATTTAGATATGAAAGACAGTATTATAAGCAAAATTTTGATGGAGTACTTTATCTGTCAGATCTATGGAAGAGCAAGATGTTTATGACCATGGAAGAGAGGGAGAACATCATCAAAAATGAACTAGATAATTTTTATTACATTAAATTTTTAAAAAAGCTTAAAAAGCTTTTGCACAGAGAAAAGCACTGTAACCAAGATCAAATTTTTTCTCTTATCTATTGAAATAGCTATGATTTCTCTATCTTTGCTATTGATAGAGTTAACTATGCTGATAGAGATCCTAATACTGTACCAACCTTGCATCAGAGGTATAAATATTTTTGATCATGGTGTATCATCTTAGTCATAACTTAGTTCTAATAATTTTTTCCTAAAATTTGCTAAATTTGTAGTTAAAACATTTTCATCCATACTTAATAGGTAAGTTTATCAAAAATTTTCTCTAATTTGACACTCTCTTCTCTTGATATCCACAGCCTATTGGTGTCGTAGAAGAAATTTTGCAGAACTTGTCTTATATTTCCAAATAGTTTATATCCAATTGGAATTGATTTTTCCTTCAAAATTTGATGAAATTGACTCAGGAATCCATCAGGACCAGAAGACATTTTTTTTTCTTAATGATTTCGTGGATTGGAGTTCAATTTCTTTTCCTGAGATGGAACATTTAAGTATTTAATTTCCACTTCTTTTAACCTAGGTAGTTTGTTTTCTTTTGTAAGCCTTCATCCATTTCACTAGTTCATTGGTCTCATCTTTCTCCATTTTAATTCATGTAAATATTTAGAGTTATATTCCCCTGATAATTACTTTGACGTAATCCATTAGGTCTGATATCACGTCTTGGTGAAATTCTTGTTCTGGTGCTTTGTTGTTTTGTTTTATGACTCCATCATTCATTAAAATTAATTAGTTACCAATTAATTTCATGTCTTTCTCTCCATGATCCTTTCTTGCATGTTGTTATTATTGCATCAGAATCAACCAAGGGTGCATTTAAGTTTCTTCCATTCTGATTTTGATTATGAGGATTTTAGATACCAATATGCTCCATTTTTGTGATGGTGCCATTGAAAAGAGGTAGATTCCTTTCCATTCCCATTCAATTTTCTCCAGAGGTCCATGAAATCTAACTTTTCTAAAATTCTATTTATCTCCTTTACTTCCTTCTTGTTTATGATAAGAAGAAATAATATATAGAGGGGGAGGTTGCACTACCCCCCCCTTACCCCCAGTATGGTTTTTATATATCTACCTGTAACTCTTTTAGCTTCTCCTCTAGGAATTTGGATTCTATGCTGCTTGGTGCATTGAAATTACTTGATTGTGTAGGATAGCTTTGAGGAGGATTTGGTTTCCCCCTTTATCCCTTTTAATGAGGTTGACTCTTGCTATTGCTGTGTCTGAGTAAGGATTGCTAGTCCTTCATTGTTCAATTGAAGCAATATTTTGTGCTCTAGCCTTCTATCTTTACAGCATCAAGTCAGGGCTCTTTATATGACCCAGGTACCTGCACTGCTCAATAAGTGGATAGTTTTTATCTGAACTTTCAATTAAAGCAGGGAGACTACTGGCTCAGAGAAACAGGGGAATCTTTTTTTTTTATTGGAAATAAATATTTTAATTTTTTTCTCTGCTGAAAAAATATTCTCCATTTCGTTTTTGGCTCTTTTATTCCCTTATTCTTAAGGCACTCCAGACTTTAGCAGTAGCCTGACCTTGATCACACCCATTAGAGCTGTAGCACACACACACACACACACACACACACACACACACACACACACACACACACACAGTATACGTGACTGCTACTCTACCTTTGGCAGGTATCATCCCCTCCTTAAGGAGCACTCTGGAGGAGTACTCAGTGTTCTCTACATGACACCAGATGTTCCCTATTCTTTAAAGACCAGTCACATTCCTCCTAGCACAGAAAGCTATTTAAGGAAATCACTTATTTCAGCCTAACTCCCTCTCAACTTGGCCATTACTACTGTGAATTTTTCTCCACATGGCAATATCTCTTAAGGAGTACTTCATCCTCTCTAAGATGGTTAACAGAGGAGCTTTCTCTACCACTTGTCAATGACTTGTTTGCTAAAACTTTTAATTTTTCTCTTTCCCACCCTTGTACTTCGGGATCTGGAAACACAATGACTGGTCTCCTAGAGATAAGGGGAAGCTCTGACTTCAAAGGGACACAAAGTGCTTTAGGATGTCATAATCCTCTTAGAGTATTAAACAGCCTGAGTAGCAGGTCCAAAGACTCAGTCCAATTTTAGGGGTCTGAAGAGGCAAATTGAATTTGCTCTTCACTCCAGGACATAGTCCTCTAATTAGAGAAGTGTT
Organism: Macrotis lagotis; assembly: GCF_037893015.1. Lineage (NCBI taxonomy): Eukaryota > Metazoa > Chordata > Mammalia > Peramelemorphia > Peramelidae > Macrotis > Macrotis lagotis. The sequence goes on along the minus strand of NC_133659.1, from coordinate 263,278,371 downwards.
GCTTCCTGAACTAACTTCATTTTACCATATTCTAGGCACCAAGTTCCTGAGGCCTCTGCCCTTACTGGGGCCTTTTAAGGATTGATTGATCAGCAGGAGACTGACCTCCCAGAACTTGGAAAGACCTGTTTCCTCATCTTCCAGACCTTGCTGGTGAGAGATCCTGTAGGCTTGGTTTAGGAAGGGTTATTAGAGAGGAAACCTTTTTTTTTCTTAGGGCAAATGTAATAGGCATGGACTCCTGGACCAAGAATAGGAGATCAGTTTGCTCTCAAGAGTGACCTGCACTTAGCTCTCAGGTTCTGGTTCTTTTTTTTTTTTTCCTTTGGTTAGGCAACCCAAGGTAAAGATTAATAGAAAACTAGAAAGGAATGAAAAACAAAATTTTGGAAGTGATCAATATCCAAATTGATTTTTTCTAAATTACTTACTATAAATAATTTTTTGAAGGGAGAGAAGAGAAATATATCCTTAATAAATGGGGAAAGTGATTAAAGATAAATTAATAGCAGTTTTCTAAAACAATGAATTTTTTCTGAGTTACTTACAATTTTGTCCCTAGAAGATGTAAACCAAGTAAAGGATTTGGGTTGTATTTCTTCAGCTTCTTGCTCTTTCCCAGGGAAACCCAGAAGGGAAGTTTTATGCATGCTTTTACATTTTTCTATCAAAACTTTTAGTATTTAATCTCTCTTTTATAGTTAAGGAAATAGAGACTCAGGGAGGCAAAAAAGACGTGTTCAGAGTAAAATTATGTCAGGATTCCATTGTCGCTCTTCAGCTCATCAAGTAAATGCCCCTCTAAACTTTACTTGCCTGTCACTAGGTAAATCTACCTCTCTTACAGTCACTGGATTTTTGTCCTTCTGGTTCTATTGGTAGTCCTATATTTGTGTAAACTGCTTGTATTCTGTTTCTCACAGTGCAATAATATTCCACTTTCTTCATGACATAATAGATGCAGCTAGTCTGGTAATTTGAAAGTATGTGTCCCCTCTGAAACATAGTAGTCGCTGCCCCTGAGCAAGGAACTTAGACTCGCAGGGCTGAAAACAATTTAAGTTGCAGAGGAGGAACACCTCTGTATTGATGGAGTGTCCTCAGAGATCCTGTTAATGAGGAATTAGAAGGAGGAAAGAATGAAAATAAATGACTAACCCAGGATGTTAAACCTTGTAAGTAACTGATACTCCATTGCAATGCAGGTGTTCCTGACTCCAGGCCCAGTGCTCTTTTCATTGCACCACCTAGAGAGACACTACCATTGGTCCAAGCAAACTAACAATTCCGTTAATACAGCCTAAGATTGTTTATCATTCCCTAGTTGATGGGTACTCACTTTGTTTCTGTTCCTTTATTACCACCAAAGGTACTGTCAAAACTATTTTCAAAATATGTTGACCACTGTTATTTCTCTTTTTATCTCCTTAGGGTATGCTGCCCAACAGTGGGCAAGGTTGTTTCCAAAGGTATTTCTGAATTGACCTCTTTAGTGAGAACAAGATCTCATAGACTTACTTGGAGAGTTCAGAGAGAATGGATAGAGCTTTGGATCAGAGACTTGAATCCTATTTTGAGAATTCAAATTGGTATTCGCCCTGCCCCCTGTTCAAGTTTCTCCTTGTTCTCTTTCCCCCTCTCCCCAAATTTCAAAAACAGCCTTGGCAATGCATCTCTACATTTGAATTCAGAAGACAGTCAATTAATTTTAATTAATTATATAAATCAATATATTCTATCTAGTTTATTAAAGGAAATGTTACTTTAGATGTTCTCGGAGCTGCCGATTTTCCTAGAGACTGCTCCCTTTATTCATGCTAAGCCCCCAAAACTAGTGTTTAAATAGCATAATAATAATAATAATAATAATAATAATAATAATAATAATAATAATAATAACACATCTCACATTTTTCAAGGGTTCATTGAAAGGCTGAATTCCCTAATGTCTGTTGGAGTGTTTAGGTTATAAGGATTGCTTATCATAGGATAAAGGTGATCTTTCAAGACCCCTTCATATATGAAACAGCTCTGGTCATGTGATGGACACACCGCTCCTGCTCTGTGATATCACAGAACCCTCAGGTCTCCATTTAAATGCATCAAGTCAAAGAACTCAAGTCTTATTTTCTAGATGTCCAAAGAAGTGCCTCTCTTCTTTGGGGGCCCAGGACCATATGGTTCTCTCAGGAGGATCTCTTTCTTCTCCTCAATTTTTTTTCTGAGTTGGGTTGAGGCTTTCTGGTCCTAAGGAAACTGTGGAACTATTAGTCAACAAACATGGTATTAGCATCAGCCATGGTGTTAAGGATTAGAGATAGGCAGGAATGCAAGCAGGAAGTCTTAAGAGGTGGAGGTGGGTGGGTTGGGGGACAGAGTATTCCAAACATGGGTGACAGCCACTGAGAGGGGATGGAAATAGGAGATGTTCAAAGAATGCAGGGTAAGCCAATGGTTTGAAGGATAAGGACATGGGAAAGAGATTTAAAGAGAAATCGAGGTAATAGTAAAAGCAACCAAGTCATCAAATGGACTGAGAATCTTTTGGTTAAAAGGAAAACTAAAATCAAAATGCTGACATCCTTATTTAACTGCATTTTCATTTTTTTTCTTTTTTTTTCTTCCCATCCCCAGGAAATCCTTGTGGCAAGAAATGGGGATAAAAAATAGAACAGTTCCCATTGGTGAGAATTTTCATTTTCATTCGAGACCTTTCCATTCCTCCTCTCTCCCCACCACCTACCCCATCTTTGTAGCTGGATTTTCCATACTTGACTTTTGGCAAGTACCTTAGTCTCTTTAGGATTCAGACTATATTAATCACCAAAATATAGGTGTAGAAACACTTTAACTCCTGAAATCAAGAGAATGTTGACAAATGAGAAAAAAAGATTTCTAAAGGGTTTAGTTTTTATAGTAGAACTAAGTATTATAAGTTGGTTAAAATGGAGATCCAGGCATGGTTAAAAAGCCTCTCAGACCAGTAATCTTTTTTTACTTTTTCTTAAAATTTTTTGTTCCAAATTCTCTCCATCCCTATGTGTCTCTCTCACTCATGTAAAGGCATACATATCAACCATACCTGTGAAATCCTGTAACACATATTTCTGGTTTGGCCATTTCCCAATAGCAAGAAAAATAAAGTGAAAAAAATTTACTTCAATCTGATTTCATCAGTTCTCTTTCTGGAGGTTGATGGTAGAATTTTTCTGAAAGTCCTTTGCGCTTGTCTTGGATCACTGAATTTATCACAATAGTAAATCATCCCCAACTGACCATCAGCATCACCAGCATATTGATGCTGCTATGCACAATGATCTCTTGGTTCTTTTCACTTCACTTTGCCTCAGCTCTTCCAAAACCTGTGATTTCATAAATGAGATTGAGAAGGGTTCTTAGAAACCTCTAGCCTCCTGGAAATCCCCTTATCTTAAAGATGAAGAAAAAAAGGCGAGAGAAACCATTTGACTTGTTCCAGCCATTTGTGATGCTTCCCTTTGATTGTCAAGGTACAATCCATCCTCTACTCAGCTGCCAAATTGCCTTTGCCTCAGAGTAGGTCTTAACCATGTTATTCTCTAGTTTGGTACACCTTTAGTGTTCAGTAATGTCCAATCTCATGACATGTTGGGGTGTTCTTGACAAAGATCCTAGAGTGATTTGCCATTTTCTTCTCCTGCTCATTTTTCTTATGAGGAGAAATTGAGGGTTAAGTGACTTGCCCAGGGTCATACAGCAGTGAATGTCTGAGACCAGATTTGGACTCAGGTCATTCTGATTCAAGATCCAACTCCTACCTAGCGTACATTTGTGTTTATTTTCAATTTCTTAAGACTTTAAAAGTCATAACTAAAAGATCCTTTACCCAAGAAATTGTATTTTCTTAAGATCTTAAACTAGAAACCTATAGTGAATGACATGTGTAAAGATATTAACTGAGCTACAAAGTTTGGGGACATATTTATAGAGAAAGGGAAAAGGTTATAGTTAGGCAACCAATGAGATTTTATATAGAGGACATTATGATCTTATTATAAGTCATAATATCTGCTTCCAATTAAAATTGATAAGAATCCCACTTACACTGCAGAAGGGAATATTTACCAACAAGTATAGGATGCCTCTCTTTTCCTCCAAGATGTTTCTTATTTTTATGCTTTATTCGCCCAGGTAAAGGAATTGATTGGTGCTATTAGAAAACTGATTAGGTAATATTGATACAGTCTAGATCTACAGGCTACAAAGAAGAGGAGGCTTTGACAAGGCAGATTGCATATTCCCCCACAGATACCACATTCAGATTTTTAACTCTTAGATAGCTGAAAAAACAGTATTTTCCCCTTTTATCAGAAATGCAAAGATTTAGAAACTTATTTAACTTTGTCACATGTACCTGACTACAGAAATAGCTACCATTGTCTCATTTAATTTTCACAATACTCCTGGGAGGTAGAGACTATTATTCCCATTTGACAGATGAGGAACCTGAAGAAAAATAGTGACATGCCCTAGGATCACACACATCTAGTCTCGTGACTTTGAACCAGGACTCAAGTCTTCCTAACTCCAGATGCAATGTTTTATCTTCTGCATTATTTAGCCTGTAACTAATTCTGTGCTTAGAAAACACTATCTCTCACATCTGGCCTTTGCATTACCTCTTGCTGAAATCTGGAATTTATTTTCATTCTCTCTCTCTCTCCCTCCTGCCCTTTGGAGTCAACCCCAGATTTCCTTTAAGAGAAAGTCTTTACTGATTTCCCCCCATTTCCGTCTTCTATTAACTTTGTCTATATTATGAGAATACTTTTGTATGTATGCATTTTACCCCCCATTATAATGAAAGATCCTTGAAAAACAATTTTTACATTGAGGTCCTGACATTCAGGATGCTATATGGGAAATAAAATCCCATCACAAATGCATTGTAATTGATGACCCAAGGTCAGATAAGTAGCCAAGTATCAAACTCGGGTCTTCTGAGTTAGGATCTTTCCATAGTACCATGATTTCATGGGTGTGCAGAATTTTCATGAAACAGAGGCCTTCTAGCAACAGAAATTACACTTTAGCTTAGGGCTTGAGGGAGTTTTCTGAAATACTGGAGGGTCCTATTGTCCATAAGTGTTAGGGACAAAATTAAATCAAGATCTTCCTAGGAACATTTGAGTGGTGCAATGGATTGAGTCTGGAGACAGGAAAACTTCTCTTTCTGAGTTCAAATCTGCCCTCACACATTGATTAGCTTTGTGATTCTGGACTAGTCACTTGATCCTCTGTGCCTTAGTTTTCTCATCTGTAAAATAACATAAAAATGAAATGCCAAATCATTTCAGAATCTCTGCCCCAAAATCCTCCAATAATGTCATGAAGGGTCAGTCACAAGTGAACAGAAACAAACTTCCTCACTCCAAAGTTCTCTAGCTAGTAAGATGAGATGACACATAATTTTTACTTTCATTCTATTTTTCTTTTCTTTTGTTGTTTTTCTTTTTTGTTTTTTTTTTATTTAAGGCAACAGGAATAAGTGACTTGCCCAAGATCACACAGGCAAGTATTAAGTGTCAGAAGCCAAATTTGAAAATTTGAAATCAGGTCCTCTTGACTGGAGCATCCATGCACTCTCCACTGTGCCACCTAGCTGCCCCATTTCATTCTATTTTCCAATTTTAATATCATTTATTTATTTTCTTTCAAAATTTCCCCCTTTCCCAGTTGATAATGATAAGCAAAACCACAGAAAATCCCTTGTAATGAATATACAGTCAAAACAAATTTTCATGTAGTCAAAGATCCCCAAAACATCTACCTCACTATTCCATTTTCTTACCTTTCTGCCAGGAAGATAGATAGAATTGCCGGTCCTCAGGAATCATGGTTGGTAACAATACCAGTTCAAATACTTCAATCTATCAAAGTTGTCTGATGGTACAGGTACCAGTTTATTCCACTCTTCATTAGCGCTTTAGTGCATGCATATCTTATCAGATTTCTCTAAGTTTGTATCTGTTACATACATTAAGTCAATATTTTTCTCTCTATGGAATATCTTCTCTCATCTGTGACATGGTGTAAATGAGTTCTCCCTTGTTTTATCAGGAACACATCATGGAATTATGGAAGTGATGCATATGAAATTGTTTGAAAAGCTTTAAAATACTACCCCAACTGGCAGGTATAGACAGGGATTAGATCATGTCCCTTGGGCCTCCAATTGCTCTTTCATGATTGTATTTCCTATATACTCTTCTCTGTGCAATATGTATTTAGGACATATTCTTATTATCAGATGTCTAAGGTGTTAAGGTAGGACATATTCTTACTTTCAGATTCTTTAGGGAGATAACTCAAATCTCTCATTTATCTGCAGGATATCAAAGGGATCTCCCTGAAGCCACCTTGAGGTTTCGAAGACCACATCGGCTGGCCCCAATAGGGCAAGAGCCTTTTTTGGTTTCTCAAGGCCATGTTACCATGCCCTCACCTCAACCCTTCCACCAACCCTCCTCCCTTCCCAATGCCTTTCCCTTACTTCCTCCCATCCCTTCCTCCAGGCCTACTGGACAAGAATCACCCAGAAACACCAAGCAACCCCTGTGGACCAGGACCAAAAGCTTGTTATCTTCCCTCTTTCATAAAAGAAGCAATATAACAGCACCACCTCCCAGTCCTGACCTCTCCCTGCTCAGACGTGGCCTTTGAACAGGCCCTGCTACACATCGTTTCATCTCAGGGAGGGGTGCAGGCTCCAGCTCTTCACAGTTTAGGTTCTCAACTTTAAGATCTTCAAAGAAGACTCAACCTCAATTCCTCTTAAAACACCAAGGAGCAATTCAAGTCAATCCTTCCCACCAGCCTGAGGATATAGTGGGGTTGGAAGTAGACCCTGAGACCCTCCAAGAAGTAATCAATGGGAAATATCAAAGGGAACAGACCAGTAGACCCCAAATCAGACTGTTGATGGCAAAGGGGCAACACTGCCTCTACGTGCTGATGACAAGAAAACATCTTTACCTGATCCTGAGCACTGCATTGCATCCCCAGTCAGTCCTGAACATCCGACTGAGGATAGTCCAAACCCTAATGCCTGGGATTCACAGCAACTCCAGTTTGAACACAATGAAACAATGCAGTCAGAAGCAGAGGAACATATGTTAGTGGAGAGACAAGGGGCCCTATAGTCTTACTTAAGCAAAGATAGACAGCAAACAACTCTCAGTGAGCCTGATCAACAGGCCATGTATCATATTGGGCCAGTCTATCAAACTGAGGCTAAACAGGATGTCAAAGAGATGTCAAATAGACCCAGATGGTTTGTCTTCAAAGATCAGCCTAAAGAATGTCACCAATTGGTGAGAAAGCTTTTCAGAGTTCTCAGTATAAACCTTTGTCAGTGCCCTTTCTACATTCCATCCACTAACCCTCATCCATTTCAAATATTATGCCCTTCCTTCCTCTCATCCCTTCCTCCAATTCTGCTAGCAAAGATGCATTAAAAAAGAATATTGGGAACACTCATAAAAAACTTTAGAGTTTTGGATCCAGGCCAAAAATAAACCATTTTGGGGCTGTTTAAAAAAAAAATTCTATTCTCCCCTCAGATTATTCCTCCTACCAGCCCTGACCACTAGGCTTTGTTACTTAGACATTAGATACAGCCCCAGGCCACAAGCATAATTGGAAGAGCCCCTGTAATTTCATAAGATATGGCAACATCCTGCCAGCCACAACAAAACCTAACGGTAAGTACAAGACTGCAAAAGTTACAAACCACAGTTCTCAGTTTACAGAACTTTGGGCAACAAAGACAGAGGGAATGGACCACCAGAACATAAATGTCAGGTATAAATATCCAGGCAGCAATTCCACCTATGTTTGATCATTGGGCCATACCTCTACCTGAACTTGAATTTGACTGTAGTTGCACATGACCTGAATATAGATTTTTATTTCAGCTCAACAAAAACAGTACAAAACAAGGTAACCAAAACAAGACCAGCATTCTACAGTTCTAACAGGTGAAAATTAAGGATCAGCTTCAAATTAAGTCAGCATAGATAACCAGAAAACAACACTTGCCTGCTCCCACAGGGTAAGGGTTCCTTCCATGCTTGGCTTTGACTACCCTGAATATAGATTTTTATTTCAGCTCAACTAAAACAGTACAAAACAAGGTACCTAAAACAAGACCAGCATTCTACAATTCTAACAGCTGAAAATTAAGGATCAGCTGCAAATTAAGTCAGCATAGATAACCAGAAAACAACACTTGCCTGCTCTCACAGGGTAAGGGTTCCTTCCATGCTTGGCTTTGACTATACCAGGCCCTGATGCACAGGTCTTGTTTTAGTCTGAACAAGGGCACATGGAGCCAATGCAACCAAACATAGAAATCTGGGACCCAGCTCTAACAGACCAATATCTTCATTGGGCTTAGACAATGAAGACTCAACTCCACACATCCCTTCCCACCAGTCTGAGGATATAACACAGTTTGGACCTTGAGGCCCAAGTTTCCAAATATTAAATGGGGAATATCAAAGGGAACAGACCAGGAGACCCTAAATCCACTGATGATGGCCAAGAGGCAACACTTCCTCAAGGAAATGATGACAAGGAAGAAATTTTGACTGACTCTAAACACTTGGTTTTATTGTCACTCAGTCCTGACTACCAAGCTGAGTATATTCCAGACTTTCAATACCAAGATTCATAACTTTTGAGATTGAATTTAATTTTATTCTTGCCATTAATATATATATCAGTATAGTTTTCCCATTCCTTTTTCAATTTGAACCAGTTCCTACAAATATTTGCGGGTATTTAGAATTCTCCACATTCATCAAAATATTCCATCTCCCAATCTAGTAATTGGCATAGTTGTTCTAATTAAGATGCAAGGAGCTGATGAAATGTTTTGGTGTTGTATCATCAGCTCCTTGCATCTTAATTAGAACAGAGAGATGATGCCATGACTTGCCCAAGAATTGGATTTTGAGTGTGTGGGAGTTGTAATATGTCACCAGACTTGCTCCTCCAGAGTCATCTGGGCCCAGTGGCCAAATATCAATCTGGATGACTGTATATTGTCCAGGATCCGAGACAATCAGGTATAAGTGACATGTCCAAGGTCATACAGATAATGTCAAGTGTCTGAGGACAAACCTGAACTCGAGTTCTCTTGACTTCAATGCCAGTGCTCTCTCCAGTATCACCAAGCTGCCTTTTGCTGATGAACTAGACAAGCAAGAATGTAGAGGGACATGTGGGACTTGTACAGTCTTGGGGAACCACCTCAATTAGTGGGAATGATATGCATAATGGATTCATGAAGAATAAGAAAGCAGTCATAGGAAAGGAGAAAGAGCACTTTTGTAAACAACTCAAAGGGGAGATAGTATCTAGGAAGAGAATGATCAAGACCATTATGTGTTGCAAAGTGTAAGAATATTGGATGTGCAATCCAACATCTGAGTTAAAATCACAACAGTATCTACAGGCAAGACCCTAGGCCTTGTTCCATCTGTTTCTTTATTCAAAAAATGAGGATAATTAAAACGCCTTTCTCACAGTATTATGAGGGTCAAGAGAAATGACATGGACTTTAACTCCTGACAGACATCATGAATGCAGCAAAGAGCCTGACATCTAAACATTAAGAAAGTGGACAGGACAGAGATGGTGGACAGATTTGGTAATTAAAGATCATTTTAACATACTGAGAGTGTAATTTTATTTGAGTCATGAGATGAAACATTGTAAATGACTAGAAGATGAAATGGAGAAAAATTAAAGGCAACAAATAGCATTTTTATAAATGTAGGAAAGGAGCATGAGAGAGTATAGTGAAGATTTTTCAGGACAGGGAAGTCTTGGCACATTTATAAAAAGGAAGATATGAACTAAAAGATGAGACTAAAGAGTTAAGAGAAAAGGGAATGTTATCAGCTTGAAAAGATAGGACATGGGATCCAGGCCATGTGAAAAATCTCTTGACGGATATGAGATGGAAAAAAAAGGGGTAGACGAGCACAAAGAGAAGGAGACCATAATTATTTGCTTCACAATAAACAATGTGTACTAGACTTGGTTTACACTGTTGATGTTATTGTTTAAACTAAATATTTTCTACCTTAGGAAAGTATCTTTCCTTGGCAGAATTTTTATGAAACTGAGTCATTGCACAATCAAGACATTCACTACTAGAAATCACATTATGTAACCTCCGTAATTGTTTTCTCACATTAACCTCCACAGAAGAGCAGACTATATATTGGGAGTTATCAATCAAGAGATAATAAGGAGTGGGGCAGCTAGGTGGCAGAGTGGATAGAGCACCAGCCTTGGAGACAGGAGGACCTGAGTTCAAATTCAGCCTCTGACTCTTAATAAGTGCTGTGTGACCTTTTATTTGGTTTTGTTTTTTTAGGTTTTGGAAGGCAATAGGGTTAAGGGACTTGCCCAAGGCCATACAGCTGGGTAATAAGTGTTGGAGGCTGGATTTGAACTCAGGTACTTCTGACTCTGGAGTTGGTGTTGTATCTATTCTGCCACCTAGCTGCCCCTGGCAAATCAAATGAGATTAAGATTTTAACATTTCCTTTCCTGCCACTTTATAGCCATATGACCAAAAAATATGTGTTTTTCTTTTCTCTTATAGAATAATAACCTAAAGAAAAGATTTTTTGATATAGTTTAATTTCTTAAAGCCAAATACCAAATTATTATATAGCCCTATTCTTCTTACCTCCAGAACTAAAATGTGGGTTAAATCAAAACAAAATTCCTATATTATTTCTTGTTGAAAAGCAAAATGCAAACTACAGATAGATTTCCCATTTTGAAAAATCATTGCTGTTACTAAATTGCTTGCATACTTTCATTATGTATTTATCACAGATTGGCTCCAAAAAAATTATCTTTAAGCACTTTCTGGCTGCCATTAAACCACTACATTCTTTTATTGCATTGCTCTAGCATGGGTTAGACCATGAAATCTCAAGATTCAGATGAAAAACAGATAGTGGTTATCACTTTCACATTAGTCTTTAGAAATCCCAAAAGTAAAGAAAGGGGAGTATGCCAAGGATTAAGTATCTCTTAAGCTCATTGTTTCCTAGGCAACAGCACAAGCAAGAAATTTGCAAAATTAGATGACTATTAGGATTTAATTTTACTTCAATTATCACATCTGATCATTACTCAGTTCAGGTCAAATATGAATTCCCTAATCCAGGGAAAAAAGAATAACTTTTGATTTACAATGCTCATTTAATTTTCAAAACCTGTTAATGCATTCATCAACACATATAACCATCTCTCAGGTTAAATATACCTCTCATATGGTTCAGAAAAACCAAGCCTGTTATACCTTCCATTTTTCCTTTAAACCCATCAATTCACTTCCCAAGACTTTCAAAGTCCAATTGGCAAATGTCCTTATTAGTCACTTCCCATATGCTGTTTAACCATGTCAGACTTTTCTGTCTTACTTTTTGTTTATTTCCTTCATTTTATTCCTCCACCCCCACACTTTCATTACAAGTCAAAATAAACTTCAACATTCTCTTCCAAAACCTTGATTTCCAAATTCTCTGCCTTCCTCCCAATAGACTCCACATCAATAACAAAGCAATGTTTAGTCATGAATAAACATTTCCACAATAGTGATACTGTAATAGTAAGCAGAATGACCCACCTCATTGAAAAACAGAGGAAACCTCAAGAAAAATCAAGTTTACAAAAAAGTATACTTCAAATCTGTTCTCCTACATCATCAGCTCTCTTTCAGAGCACAAAGATTATTCTCTGCAGTAAGACCTTCAGAGTTCTCTTGAGTCACAGTATTAATTGCAAAAGCTAAGCCATTCACAGCTTATCATCCCACAGTATTGCTGTTATTTTGTATACAATACATTATCTGATCAAGGAAGTTTTTCCCGAGAGCACCCTGTTCATCATTTCCCATAACAGAAGAGTATTTCATCTCAAACACATACCACAATTTGTTCAGTCATTCCCCTAGCTTATGGGTACATAATCTCTGTCTCAGTCTCCAAGTCTGCTCCACCAGAAAAGAACTGCTCTAAATATACATATACATGTAGGTTGTTTTCTTCCCATATTTCATCTCTGCTAGAATATAGACCTAGCAGTGACATCACTGAGTCAAAGGATAGGCATCATTTTATACTCATTTGCACTGTGGACGTAGTGGTCTATAGAATTGAAAAATCACTTCACAACTCCTCTAGCAATGCATCAATATCCCCTTCAGCAGTTGACATTTTCCCCTTCTTTCCTATTTATTAGGTAATACAATAGGTTTAAGACAGTACATCAGAAATGTTCCAACCCCTATTTCTCCTATCAGTAGTGAGTTCGGACATTTTTTTGACATGATTTACATAGATTTCATTGATAACCTTATCTACGAACTGGTCACATCTCTTGATCATTTATCAATTGAGAAATGATTTTTTTTGTAACTTATGTTTCAAAAATGAGGTCTCTATCCGGTCTAAATGTTTCAATATTGCTTCAACACAGTTACTATTGCAAATGGTATTTCCCTCCAAGTTATTCCCCATCCCCCATATATTCTATTCTCTTTCTCCTTTCACCCTGGCCTTCTTCAAAAGTATTTTACATCTGACTACTCCCTTCCTCAAGATTTCCTCCCTTCTATCACCTACCTGACCTCCAAGGTGTTTTTCTCATTCCTTTCCTCCCCTTGTATTCTCTTGGATAAGTTGGAATTTGATCCAAAATTGAGTTAGACTATTCTTTCTAATGAACATTCCTTTGTAGGTATTTCACACATATGGTTAGTGTATCATACTAATTTTTTTCTTTTGTAACAACTTAGATAGACCTTCAAAGATAAAAAAATCAACCAATTTTTTAAAATATATTTATACATTAAACAGTCCTTTTATGGAAGTGATTTTCACTTGCATAAGCTTAAAATTATCCACTCCAGAATCCCTGCTCATTTGGGCAACAAGACATCTTTAGTAACAAGAAAAAGGAGGAATAGTCAATTCATGCTGAACTCTGAAAACTTTAGTATTTCAGACTCCTGGGGGGGAGAGAGAAAGGAAATGGGCTTTCCCAGCAAAATGATGAAGGGAGAAAAGGGTGTTTACAAGAATGAAGAAATGGAGGACAGGAATTGGATGAGGAAGGTGAAAAGCCCAAAGATGCTAGCTGAACACTCAGAGAAGGAGAGGCACATATGAAAAGAAGGTGTCTGCATCTCTTCTCTTCTAGAATGGGTTCAGAGCCACTATGATCTCTCTGCAAAGTCAAAAATTTTAAATTAACTTTTGAAAAAATGCAAGTACAAAGTAAAAGGGAGAATTCCATCATTCCGTTGAATTGTGTGCGGATTCAAGCCAGAATCAGAAAACATGAGAAATATAAAAAGCAGAAAACAATATCCAATTCAAGATATGGAGGATGAGTAGGAAGAATGGATTAAAATTTCCCATGTTCTGTCTGTGAAATGGCAGAATACATTTCAGGAGAAGAAGACCTGTGATGCAAAGTTGAGACTTTTTGGAAATTAAACAAATCCAACTTCCCCTCTTTGTGACTAAGAATCAGAGAGGATGGGAGAGGGAAGGATGAGAGATGTACACTTAGCAGTAATAGAGTGAAAACAGGGAGAAGAATACGCCAGTCAGTATAGAGAGACATGACAGCAACCAAACCAGAAAGAGGCAGCAGAGAATTTGATTCTGCCTTTATTGCATAGAAGACAGCTACAAAAATAATAGACAGAGGCAGAACAGCCCAAAAATCAATTCTCACCAAAGGAGATCCAGACAGAATCTCAGACACCCTACTCACCATAATGCAGATAAGCATGTAGTACAGGAGGACCATAGAAGGGGTACAAGAACAAGATCCCCCTATTAAGAAACAGAAACACTCAATAATCAGAGAGTGCCACAACAAAGCTCCCCTACTGGAAGAAAGCATATACCCACAGAGCACACTATAATAAGTCTCCCCAGATGGACCAGAGTAAACCAGAAGACAGTCAGAAACAGGAAATGTGTCAGCAAAGGGGAAAATTTCCATCAAGCCAAAGGTAAAATCTTATAGAAATCTCAACATCAACCAAAACAGAAGTTCAAACTAAAACAATTGAATTGAAAAGTGACTGACTACACCCTCTTCCCAATCCAACAAAAATTTTTGTCATCCTAAAAATCTATGCCAGCTCTGGGATTCCAATTCTGGTGTAGTTAAAACACCTGCCTATCCTAAGTCAACTAGGAAAGAAAAGATCGATTTGAAATGCAACATACAAAAAAAGAATTGAAAGCCCTGCTATGCAAGTGGCAGATGTCATTTCCTAAGTGGCCTGTTAGATTTTAGATAACTGTGGGCCAAAAAGGTTTAAATTCCATTCCTGCATTAACAAGATCTTTATATTGGCCACCTGGCAATGATTATTGTAAGTTATTATAAGAATCAGGGACAAATGGAAGAAGTTTTCCAGACAAATTTATGTAGATAGCCAAATACAGTGAGGCATTCTTAAGATCTGCCAGGTGAGACAACAAAAATGTCCTGTTAGGGAAGTCAAGTCATTGCAAATCCACCTCTGTACTTATCATGCACTTGAGCCCTAATTTTCTCTATGGGAAAATCACCTGTAATTTGCATGACAAAAATCCTCATAGGATTCCTGGCATCATTGAGCACTGAAACAAATAGCATTCTCTGACAACCATACTGGGAGTTGGACTCAACTAGAAGACCTAGTTATATTTTCATGTGGTCTTTCAATAGCAAATTCTAACATCCAAAATTTCAGGCATGTTCAGCCTATAAATATCAAAAATTAGCTATGATCTTGAGATAACAGCAAGTGATTATCAAGCAAGAATCAGAATTCATTTTATCAATCTTCTACTGCTTCAAAGTGCTTTATAAGAAACCACACAAGATCTGGCCTATCTCAATACAATAAACACAAAACCCATAAGAAAGAGATTCTATAAAACTATAAATATTTGTCAAAAGCAAAATGTGATCTGTTCTTAGTCACTTTCATAAACAAACTATTGCTTTCAGAATTCTTGAAGATCAATGAGAACATCTTAGGTGACTTTTATTTAAACAAGTATTATAACTTCAGATAAATCAAACAGAAGATAAATCAGACTTCATCTGAGGGAAATATAATTCTCCCTTTCTCAAGTTTAAGACAAGCAAAAGGAACCAAGGCGGCATCCTTTCTTCTTACAGAGGAGGAAAGGTAGAGGAGGGGCTGGTTTATCAGCTAAAATACAGAGAATGGTCTTAAATAGAGGAATTCAAGAAGGACTGGGAAATAATACAATGTTGGCTTCTATTGACTAATTGCATAACAAACTGCATGCTTGTGAATTTCTCCTGAACTTCTGTAAAGTATTGAGCTCAGTAAAAAGAGCTTAGGTGGTCTGAGGTAAGATTGCTTCAATATGTAGGCTCTTTAGTTGCTGTCCTTGTCAGGAGATTCTTGGCTAATAGAATAAAAAAGCAGAAATGTCCCTGTCTGTGACTCTACTCAGGTCTTACAGGTGGAGAGTTCCCTAATTTAGGGGAAGGGGAAGGAGCGATGCCTTGTCCATAGCAAAATTGATCCTTGTCCACTGGCTCTGCCATCCATGTTGAGAATGGGAGTGGAGAGAAGTGTCTCCTGGACTAGAATCCGGAACACTTTCCACTAGTCAGAGAAGTTGCTTCCTTAGTGAGGCCGGTTGCAGCTTTGGTTGCCTAGTAACCCAAGTGATAGGGGCTGCTTTGGAGTATACCTGGGCCCCCAGAGGACCCAGTCCCAGATTGGTGGAGGCATCTGGGATCGGTTCAGGGGACTCAAGGACTTACCTTGGCAAGGAGATAGTCCATTGTTAAGATGGTTTCTATAGGTGTGGCCAAAAATTGTTGTAGTTTGTTATTTCAAAGTACTGAGGTCTGAAATTGGATGTCTGTGAATCAATTCCCAAGTTCTCAGGCAAATTGGCAATTGATTGGGCACTGGGATTGCACAGTGGGTAGAGAATGGATCTGGAAATATTTGAGGAAAGAAGCATCTGATATGTTCTTATTTATGCAGGGCCAGAAGAAGGAAGGAGAAAAATTGATCTCAGAAAAATAATTCAGTCTGTTTGAAGTGGGGCTGGATGTCAGAAGTTGGTGCCACCAAGGACAATTAGATAGGATAGAACTTATAGTCATAAATGTCGTGATTAAAGAGCGCTTTTGTCTAAAAGATGCCAGGTATTGACAATAAATGATTAAGTCTCTAGGTGGCCCAGACTCCCATCTTCACAGAAAAGGCTGAAGGGTAAGGATGGCCCAAGTAGTGAGCGCTGATAATGGGAAACCAGAAGACAAATATGCTTTGGGGAAAAGGCAGAGGTAGGGATAACAGGTCAAGTAATAGAGGCAGAATTAGAAGGACACACAGAGCAGATCTGAAGATTGGGGAGTGGCTTCTTTATTGGGTGCCCTCATCACTGGCACAGTGGATAAAACACTGGACTTGGACTGAGGGTGGTTCATGGTTATTATTATTATTTTTCCCTCTGTGTTTTACAATGCACTTTGTTTCTTCTGTTACTTCAGCTGAATATTTTAAAATGGTTGCTATAACTGCAATATTCTCTTTCCTTTGCTCTCAAATACTGAAATCCCCATCCCCCTTTTTACCATTTCCTTTCATGTCTTGAATTTTCTTACTATATTCTTTTTCTTTCCAGGTGTTATTTGAATATTAATTCCATTATTTTTCCTCCCAGGAAGTCAGATCGAATCCTGTTTTCTCTTTTTCCTTCCAACTTGTCCTGTTTGTTATTTTGTTGGGGTTTTTTCACAAATACTTTATTCATTTTTCTAGCTATATGCAACAACATATTTCATCAATTATTTTGCAAGTTGTGAGTTTTATATTTTTCTCTCTCCCTCCCTTCCCATTCCACTCCCCCACACAGAAAGTAATCTCATATGGATTCTACTCGTATAATCAGATTACACTTGACCCATGTTAGTAATGATGTGAATCAGATCAAATCAGACTCAAATCCAAATGGAGATTAAAACAATAGAGACAACAAAAATAATAAAACACTTTTAAAAATTGAAGATAATAAGTTTTGGTTTTATTTAAACTCCACAGATCCTTTTCTGAATATGGATGATATTTTCTATCGCAAGTCTTTTAGAATTGTGTTTGAAGATGGTCAATTTAATTGATTATCATTCAGTGTTGATGTTCGTATTTATAGTCTTTTTGTTCGGGTCACTTCATTCAGCATCCAGATGATTCTGAAATTCCATCCTTGATGATTTCTAATAGAGCAATAGATTTGCATGACATTCATATGCCACAATTTGTTCAGTCATTCTCCACGTGATGGGCATCCCCTCAAATTCCAATTCATTTCCAATACCAAAAGAATTGCAAATACTCTTGTTGTACACATGGTTTTTTACCTTTCTGATCTCTCAGTGGTATTGCTAGATCAAAGGGCATGCACAATTTTATTGCTCTTTTGGCATCATTCCAAATTGCTCTCTAGAAAGTCTGGATCAGTTCACAAATCCACCAAAAATGCATCAGTATCTTAGATTTTCCAAATCCCCTACAACATTGCTTTCCTTTTTAGTCATATTGAGCAATATGATTGCAATATGCATTTCTCTTATTAATAATGCTTTAAAGATTTTTTAATATTGCTATAGAAAGTTTGAATTTCATCTGAGAATTACCTTTTCATACCAATGACCATGGAGAATGACTTGTGATCTTGCAAATTTGCCTCAGTTCTCTATGCATTTTAGAAAAAAAGATGGAAACACTAGATGCCAAAAATAGATGGACTTTTTCACTTCACAAATACAGTAATTAAAAATCAATCTTGGGGCACCTAGGTGGTGTAGTGGATAAAACACCGGCCCTGGAGTCAGGAGTACTTGGGTTCAAATCCAGTCTCAGAGAGTTAATAATTACCTAGCTGTGTGGCCTTGGGCAAGCCAGTTAACCCCATTTGCCTTGCAAAAACCTATAAAAAATCAATCTTGGTTTCACTGATTTGTGTAAATACTTGACAATTTAATGTAAAATATCCTTTTTTGCTTTTTTAGAATGGCCTCTATCTCTTTTTTTTTTATCATAAATAGATGTTCTGTCCATTGATCTGATAGGTAAAGGATTCCTTGTCTTAATGGGCTTAAGATATCACCTTCTTTGTCTAAATACTGTATCCATTTATTGGTCTAGTCCTAGGTTCAGACATACTATCTTCCAGTTTTTCTGGCTGTGTTATCAAAGAATGAGTTCTTGTGCCAGAAACTAGAATCTCTGGAGTTATAAGACAGATTATTTTAATCATTTACAACCCTTTCTTTTGCACCTATTTGACCACTGATGCTCAATAATTGGAGATTTCATACAACTTGATCACCTTCCTTAGATTTTTTTTGTCATAAATCTGTTTAATATTCTAGACCATTTACTCTGTCATGAATTTGGTTGCTATTTTTTTAGCTCAATAAAGTTATGTAGGGAGGTTTGATTGGTATGGCACTGAAAAAGTCATTCAATTTAGGGAGAATTGACATTTATATTATATTGACTCAGTCATTTCCTGAACTGATGAAATTTGTCCAATATTTAAATCTGATTTGACTCATGTGAGAAGTGTTTTTTTTTTCAGTTGTTTTCATATAGTTTCTGAGGCTGCTGTGGTATTTTATGTTATTAGAGTTACTCTGAGTGGAATTTCTCTTTTTTTATCTCTTGCTTTGTCTTGTTAATAAGATAAAGAAAGGCTGATGATTTATGAGGGTTTATTTTATAGCCTGCTACCCTGTTAAAGTTTTGAATTATTTCAAGTAACATTTTAGATGATTTTCCAGGGTTCCCTAAGTATACCATCAAACCCTTCACAAAGAGAATTTTGTTGCTTCATTACCTCCTCTAATTCCTTCAAATTCCTACTCTTCTCTTATTGCTAAAGCTAACATCTCTAAGACAATATTGAATTAGGGTAGTGATAACAGACATCCATGTTTCACTCCTGATCTAATGTTTCTAACATGCCTATTACATATAGTTGCTGGTGGTATTACAGAGACATCAATATAAGGAACAATCCATTTATTCCTAAGCTCTCTAGTGCTTTTAATAGGAATGGGCATTGTATATTATCAAAAGTTTTCTTAACACATATTGATATAGACAACTATGCTGATAGTTTTCCTTATATTGAATTAACCTTGCATTCCAGGTATAGATCTTTTATTCATAATATCTTGGTGATAACTTATTATAATCACTATTTTTTTGCTAAAATTTGCTAAATTTGAAGTTAAAATAATTGCATACATAATTATTAGGTAAAATAGTTGATATTTTGCTTTCACTTTTTGGATTCTTTCTGCTATAAGTATCAACAACATATTGGTGTCCTAGAATTTTGGCATAGCTTCTTCTTCATGTATAGTTTCAAATAATTTATATCAAATTTGAACTGATTGTTCCATCAAAATTTGGCCAGATTCACTTGGGAATCCATCGGAATCAGCAGATTGTTTCTCAATGATTTCATTGATGGGAGTTCAATAGATTTACCTTTTAATTTTTACTTATTTTAAACAAAGCAGTTTATTTTTGAAAACATTCATCAACGTCGCTTAAGATTTTCAAATTCATTGGCAGGTGGGCAAAATAATTCTGAATTGTTTCTCCAGTTTTACCTACTCCTTATAGATAAATTCACCTTTTTTCATTTCTGCTATTTTTCATTTGAGTTTCATATTTTTAAATCTAATTAATCCAAGGTTTATTTATTTTGTGAAGTTTTTTCCTAAAAGTAACTCTTAGTTTTATTCATTTATTCAATAGTTTTCACACTTTTGTCTTTGTTTTTGATTTAAGAATTTCAAATTTGATGTTTAGTTGGAGATTTTAATTTTGTGCCTTCTTTAGATTTTTAAGTTATAAGCCTAATTCACTGATCTCCTCATTCTCGTAATTCATTCAAGTTTAGAGATATATGCCCCATGATAACTTCTCTGACTGCAACCCATCAGGTTTAGTAGATCTCCCTATTCTCTTGAAGTGGGTTTTGGGCTGTTCTGATTCTGTGTATTTTTTTGGAGATAGATGTCAGTTTAAGTTGTGTGTTCCATGCAATAAAGGCAGAATCAAATTCTCTGTTGCCTCTTTCTGGTTTGGTTGCTGTCATGTCTCTCTACACTGACTGGCTGATTCTGCTTCCTTTTTTTTTCACTCTCTTCTAACACTAAATGTACATCTCACACCCTTCCCTTCCCTCTCCTGTCCTCTCTGATTCTTAGTCACAAAGAAGGGAAGTTGGTTTTTGTTTCAATTCCAAAAAGTCTCCATCTTGGCATCACAGGGTTTCTTCTCCTGAAATGTATTCTAGCATTACACAGAAAGAGCATGGGAAATTTTAATCCATTCTTCCTACTCATCCTCCATATCTTGAATTGGATATTATTTTCTGCTTTTTATATTTCTCATGTTTTCTGATTCTGGCTTGAATCCCCAAACATTCCAAAGGAATGATGGAACTCTCCCTTTTCCTTTGTACTTGTCATTTTTTCAAAAGTTAATTTAAAAATTTTGACTTTGCAGAGGGATCATAGTGGCTCTGAACCCATTCTAGAAGAGAAGAGATGCAGGCACCTTCTTTTCATATGTGTCCCTCCCTCTCTGAGTGTTCAGCTAGCATCTTTGGGTTTTTCACCTTTCTCATCCAATTCCTCTCCTCCATTTCTTCATTCTTGTAAACACCCTTTTCTCCCTTCATTATTTTGCTGGAAAAGCCTATTTCCTTTCTCTCTCTCCCCAGGAGTCTAACATACCAAAGTTTTCAGAGTTCAGCATGAATTGGCTCTTCCTCCTTTTTCTTGTTACTGCAGAGGTCTTGTTGCCCAAATGGGCAGGGATTCTGGAGTGGATATTTTTAAGCTTTTGCAAGTAAAAATCACTTCCATAAAAAGAACTGTTTAATGTATAAATATATTTTAAAAAATTTTAGTTGATGTTTTTTATCTTTGAAGGGATATCTAAGTTGTTACAAAAGAACAAAAAATTAGTGTGATAGACTAAGTTTGAAGATTTAATTATTGTTTGGTTGTTTGAGTAAGACCTGTAAATAAACATAGGTGTCAAACACCTGCAAAGGAATGTTCATTCAGTTTTGTATCAAATTTCAACTTAATCAGGAGAATAGAAGGGGGAGGAAAGGGATGAGAAAAACACCTTGGGGGTCAGGTATGTGATAGAAGGGAGGAAATCTTGTAGAAGTGGGTAGTCAGATGTAAAATACTTTTAAAGAAGGCCAGGGTGAAAGGAGAAAGAGAATAGAATATATTGGGGAGGGGGAAAATTTGGAGGGAAATACCATTTGTAATAGTAACTGTGATGAAACAATATTGAAACAAGTTTCTCTGATATGGACCTCATTTTTGAAATGTAAGTTATAAAATAAATCATTTCTCAATTGGTAAATAGTCAAGAGATGTGACCAGTTTGCAGATAAGGTTATCAAGTAAATCTATGTAAATCATGCCAAAAAATGCCCATACTCACTACTGATGGTAGAAATAGGGGTTGGAACAATTCTGAAGTACTGTCTTGTACCTATTGGATTGCCTAATAGGAAAGAAGGGGAAAATGTCAACTATTGAAGGGCACATTGATGCATTGCTGGTGGAGTTGTAATTTATCAGTTCTGTGGACTTCTTAGTAACTATGCCCAAAGAATTATAAAACCTTGCCTATCCTTTGACTTAGCAATGTCACTATTAGGTATATATTCCAGATGAAAACAAGCTGTATGTATAAGGATATTCAGAGAAGTTCTTTTCTTTTCATGTAGTACTAAGAAACAGACAGGATGTCCAGACAGTGTCTTTCCTTTAAGACTAATTCCCATCCTGCAGCTAGGTGGCACAGTGGATAGAGCACCAGCCCTGGAATTAGGAGTATCTTAGTTCAAATCTAGCCTCAGACACAATAATTTTCTAGCTATGTGGCCTTGGGCAAGCCACTTAACCCCATTTGCCTAGCAAAATCCTAAAAAAAAAAAAAAAAAAAAACCCCCAACTAATTCCCCTATAGGTCCCTCCTGTTCGACTACCAGTTATAGCCTGTGATAACTCAGGTGTGAGTCTGGCCTGTGATAACTCAGGTGTGAGTCTGGGCAATTAATTGAAATCCAGACTGAAGAAAGGTCAAGCAAGCACCAACAATCTCTCTTAGGTTTATTCTGGAATACTCAGAGTTTTATAACAAAACTCATGGCAGACATGACAAGTCAGACGAAACCCAGTTGCATAGCTTCCCTGATTAAATTTGAAATATTTAGCCTTCAAATTCTACAGACTTCCTAATGAGAAATCTTTCCACACACCTCTAGTGCCACAAATGTTTTAGGTCAGGGCTCACTGGTGAGCCAACAAATCCATATAGTGAGTAAGAACACATGCATATCTCCAGTGGCAAAGGTCACCAAAGACATGTGTAAATCACTCTTAGGTGCTGACCCTTGACATTCAAGGAATTAGAATTGGGAAGGATGAGACAAAATTCTCACTCTTTGCAGTTCACATAATGGTATACCTAGAGAATCCCAAAAAATCATCTGAAAAACTACTAGATACTATTAGCAACTTTAGCAAAGTTACAGGATATAAAATAAACCCTCATAAATCCTCAACATTTCTATTTATGACTAGCAAGATACAATAGAAAGAGCAAGAAAGAGAAATCTCATTCAGAGTAACCTCAGACAATATAAAATATTTGAGAGTCTACCTGACAAGGCAGACTCAGAAACATTATGAAAATAACTACAAAACTCTTCTCACACAAATAAAATCAGATTTCAATAACTGTGCAAATATCAACTGCTCCTGGATAGGCTGATCTAATATAAAAAAATTCTACCTAAATTAAACTACTTATTTAGTGCCCTACAAATCAAAATTCCAAAAAATTACTTTGCTGAGTTAGAAGAAATTGTAAGTAAATTTACATGGAGAAATAAAAAGTCATATGTTCCAGGGATTTAATGAAAAAATGAAAATTAAGGTGGCTTAGCCCTACCACATATAAAATTATATTATAAAAGCATCAGTCATCAAAACTATCTGATATTTGGGGCGGCTACATGGCACAGTGGATAGAGCACCGGTCCTGGAGTCAGGAGTACCTGTGTTCAAAACTGACCTCAGAGGCTTAATAATTACCTAGCTGTGTGGCCTTAGGCAAGCCACTTAGCCCCATTGCCTTGCAAAACAAAAACAAAACCAAGAAAAAATCTCTCCAATAAAAACTGTTGGTAGAATTGTTAGTATTGCAGAAAAGTGGATGAGACCAACACCTCTCACACTATACAAAGATAAGATCAAAATGGATTAGTATTTAGACAGAAAAGACAATATTATAAGCAAACTTGGAGATCAAGGATTAGTTACCTGTTGGATCTATGGAAAGGGAAGCAGTTTATGACCAAGGAAGACATGGAGAATATCATTAAAAGCAAACTATATAATTTTCATTACATAATCAAAATTAAAAGAAATGTAGTAAATTGGGAAACAATTTTTACAACTGGTATTTCTGACAAAGGACTCATTTCTAAAATATATAGAGAAATGAATCAAATGTATAAAAAAACAAGCTATTCCCCAATTGAGTAATGGTCAAAGATATGTGGAGGCAATTTACAGACAAGGAAAACAAAACTATCTATAGTCACATTACTAATTAGAGAAATGTAAATTAAAGCATCTCTGAGAAGCCACCTCACACCTCTCAGACTGGCCAATATAACCAGAATGGATAATGATCAGTGTTGGAAGGGATGTTTGAAATTTGGAACACTAATGTATTGTTGTTGGAGCTGTGAACTCACCCAGCTATTCTGCAGAACAATTTGGAATTATGCCCAAAGGGCAATAAAATTGTGCATACTCTTTGATTTAGCAATATCATTGCTGGGTCTAAACCCTGAAGAGGTCAAGGAAAAGAATAAAAACATCATTTGTGCAAAAATATTCATGGCAGTCTGTGGTGGCAAAGAATTGAAAATTGAGTGAATATCCATCAACTGGGGAATGGCTGAAAAAATTGTGGTACATGTACATTATGTAACACTATTGTTCTATTAGATAGGAATTCAAAGACACTTAGAAGGATTTGCATGAACTGATACTGAGATGATCAGAACCAGGAGAACACTGTACACCATAACAGCAACTTGGGGTTGATGATCAATCTCAACGGACTTCCTCATTCCATCAGTGCTACAATCAGGGACAATTTTGGGGTATCTGGGAAGGAGAATACTATCTGTTTCCAGAGAAAAATTGTGGAATTTGAACAAAAATCAAAAACTACTACCTTTAATTTTAAAAAGCCCTTATCTTATTATATAATTTTGTTATTCCTTGTATGCTTTATCAAATAGCAGATTATTATAACACAATTTCAACACATTCAACTTAGATTAATGTATAGCATGGGAACAATATAAAGACTAACAGACTGCCTTCTCTGGGGTGTGGAAGGAGAAAAGTAATATCAAGGGAAAAACTGTAAAACTCAAAAATAAATAAGTAAAAATTTTTAAAAGAGTTCTTTGGGAAATTTTTCCAGACTTTACTATCTTTGTACCACCATTTTGACTCCACCCAGGAAGTCTCTATTAAGAGCTTTTCAATCCTTAAAGTGCTATGTAAATACTTTTTAAATGCTACATAAGATTAAACAGTCACTCACATTTTTAGGATACTTTAACCAAATGTTTCAAAGTAATCCTCCTTCAACTATTGGATCTTTGGGGAGGAAATTCAGATAAATCTTTGAGTGCTGCATAAGGCTTTGTTTCTTCACTGCAGGGGAAAGAAAAGTCATTTGGTCGTGTATTATTTCTGACTCTTGTTAGAAGATTTAAAATGTCAGCTGTTTTCTGCTAATCTGGCCTTCATTTCCTCATCTTTGAAACAAGGAATTGGACTAGATTTGCCCTGACGTCCCTTCTAGCTTTGGTACTTAGAAGTTCCTGTTTTTTTTGTGTTTTGCATCCTCTAGCACAATTATAGAAACAGTTTGATAGAATGATTAGGAGCAATCTCTTGTATTTACTAAAGGAAGCAGAATGTCTTTAGGTAATGAAAAAAACTCAGACTGAGTGATCAATCAGGATTGAAAGAATCTCTAAGGAGGAGAGGTTACTAAGACATGGTGGGAGAGGAAGGGTCTGGTATAGGCAATGGGGAACCAAGGATCATCCTGTCTCCTCTATTACAAGGAGTGAATTAGGTGCTATAAACAAATGCAACAAGAAAAGGAGGCTGTGAATGCAATATCCTTAAGACAAAAGATAGTCTCAATGAAGACCAGAAGTTGGAGGAAATGAAAATGGAAAAAATGTTTAAGATGAAAGCAGGTTTATTACCTATGGAACAAGATTTCTAGAGAGCTCAGTGGAAGATGTGTGAATTTAGACTGGCAATCTTAAGGATTTGCATGGAGAATAAGAGGGATTAGTGAGTGAGTGGTCACTGAAGAATGAAGAAAAGGTATTGAAGAATGGCAACTAGGAATTCCAAAACACTGAGATCCGGAGATTCTAGTGGAGTGGGTGTATGCTCACCCTTGAGGAATGAATTGAGACAGAATATCAGTCCTGAAAATAGATAATTTGAAAGGAACATTTGGATACAATGTTCTTTCCTTTCATCAGGGTCCACACTTGTAGAAGGTGGTGGATGATGCCTTTCCTTAGATTTACACCTATTATCGCCCCATAACTACCTTTATTCATACATCCAGTGCCTTAAACCATGCCCATCCTATAACAGGTTGAGAAATACTTATTGATTATTGATTAATTGATTTATCATATAATGACTGATTTGCTTCGAGAAGTCCCCAAAATCATATTATAATGTGCTTTAGAATTCATATTAACATAGAAAGTGTTCCATCCCTCTCTGCTCATTTGTCAACCCATTCTCAACCTACCACCTGTCTCTTGTAAATACCAGTAGTGAACCCACAGAACGGACAGAAGAGAAAAAGCATGTAGGGTGGAATCTGCCAGATCACTCTGAGTGCTTTCCTGACAGGATGTGACTGAAGTAGGTTTTTTCTTCACTGATTCATTAAATCAGTGGTAAAGTAATCAGTGAAGTTAATGTCTAAAATCCCATTTTTAAATAGGGAGGGTTATAATTTTTTATTTTAATGAATATTTTATTTATTTTTCCAACTACATACAATGGTAGTTTTTGCCAGTTAATTTTTTTACAAGACTTTGAACTATGCAATTTTTCTCCTTCCCTCCCTTCCCTTCCCCCCCCCCCCCCACAGAAAGCAATCTGATATAGGCTTTTCATTTGTAACTTGGTTAAACATAGAAAGAAATTAAAAATGTTGTGAGAAAAGAATCAGGTCCAAATGGAAGAAAATATACGTTAGAGATAATTAAATTACATAATATATAAGAAAAATTTTAAAAAATTGAATATAATAAACTTTGGTCTACATTTAAAGTGCACAGTTCCTTCTCTGGATATGAATGATATTTCTCACGACAGGTCTTTTAAAATTGTCTTTGATTATTGTAATACTTAAATTAACATGTCCATCATGGTTGATCATCACTCCATGTTGTCATTAGTGTGAATAATATTGTTCTGGTTTTGCTCATCTCATTCAGCCTCAATTCATACAAGTCCTTCCAGGTTTGTCTGAAATCTCTTCACTGATAATTTCTTATAGAACAATAGTGCTCCACCACTCACATATGCCATAATTTATTCAGCCATTCCCCAATTGTTGGGCAATCCCTCAAATTCCACTTCTTTTCCCCTCAAAAAGAGCTGCTATGAATATTTTAGTATGTGTGGGATTTTTACCTTTATCCATGGATCTCTTCAGTATACCGATCCAGTAGTGATATTACTGGATCAAAAGGCATACATATTTTAATAACCCTTTGGGTATAATTTCAAATTACTTTCCACAAATGTTGGATCAGTTCACAACTCCACCAACAACACCTTAATGCCCAAGTTTTCCCACACCACTTCAAACATTGTTTATTATCCTTTCTATACATATTGTTTGATCTAAGAGGTATGAAGTGATAACTCAGAAATACTTTAATTTGCATTTCTCTAATTAATAATGATTTAGAGAAATTTTTCATATATATATATATATAATACTGGCTAAAAAATAGAAAATAGAAAATGGCAGTAGAGTAGACTAAATAAATATGAATCAGCTGCATTAAAAATAGTCCTGTGGACTTCCAGCCAAGATGACTGAGAAGAGACATCCGTCTCCTAGTTTCCCCTCAGAAATAATATTAGACTAACCTCTTAACAGAAATCTGATCAACAAAACCCAGAAAAAGAAGCTAGAAGAAAAGCAGCTATCTCAAGGTTTGTCTTCAGGGATCATGGGTGAGACAGCCCCAGAGACCCTGCAGGGAGGGGTGAGAGCCACACTAACCAAGCATCAACCATGAAGGTGTTGACTGTGGAAGTAGTAATCTGGGAACCAATTGGGGCATTGTGGCATTGGCTGTAGGACTGTCAGACTACAGACCTAATTGTCTGGGGCTTACTGGTGGGGCTGAAGGGCAAGTTCCAGTGTGGGAGAGTTGCAGATATCGATCTGCAGGACTCCTTTGGTCTGGAGGATCTCAGACTCCATAGCATCATTTCAAATTTCTCTTCCCAGAACAAACACAGTGACAGCCCACTTCCTGGCCAGGCTCAGGTGTGGGCAGCAGAGCTCTCTCAGCTGTGAATAGAGAGAGTAATACCTTGCCCCAGGGCATATCCCACATTGTTCAAGGATAAAAGTATCCAGCAGCTTCACCCACACTCTCCAGGCCAAGAGAAAGGGCCTAAAATCAAGATCACAGACACTCCACAGAAAGCAAGCAGCACTCCCTACTGGTGGGCACACATGGAGTTAAAAGACTCTGTTAGCAAAGCCTCTAGCACCCCCTAGAGGCCAGACAAATTGGAGTCACTAAAACAAGTGAGCAAAGCCTCTGGCATCCCCTACTGGCTGGTCCACTTGGAGTTATTAAACTCAATGAGTAAAACCTCTAGGGATCCAAACACCAAAATTCTGTGAACCAACCCCAAGCAAAAATGTGTTAGGAATATGAAGAAAGGTCAGTGGAAAGCAGGGTCCATAGAAAAATTCCGAGAAGGAAAAGACCCTAACTCAGAGACACCTAAGCCTCTGAGGAGAAAATCATTTGGTGTCCAGCATAGAAAGACTTCCTTGAAGAAATCAGGAAGGAGGTTAAAATCAATTGGAAAATTTGGGAAAAGAAATCCAAGAGAAGATTAACACCATGAAACATGAAAACAAATCCTTGGAAAATAGAATTGGAGAAATGCAAAAAAAAATTCTCTCAAAACATCAATTGGACAAATGGAAAGCTCCTTCAAAAATAGAATTGACCAATTGGAAAAGGAGTTGCAAAAGGTAAATGAAGAAAATTCTTCTCTAAAAAAATGGGATCTTTGGAAACTAATGACTTCATAAGACAACAAGAACAGAAGTTTAACAGAAGTTAAACAAAACCAAAAGATTAAAAAATAGAAGAAAATATAAAACATCTCATCAGCATAAGCACTGATCTTGAGAATAGATAACAGAGAGATAACCTTACAATTATTGGTCTCCCTGAAAATATTGAAGAGATAAAAAGCCTGGACATAATATTATAGGATTTAGTGATGGAAAACTGCCCTGACATCATGAAAACAGAGGGTAAAATAGTTATTGAAAGAATACATCTGTCAACTCTGGAAAGGGATCCTAAAAAGAAAACACCAAAGAATATCATGGCCAAATTCCAGAACTATCAAATAAAAGAGAAAATCCTTCAAGTAGCCAGAAAGAAACAATTTACATACCAAGGAGCCACAGTAAGGATTATGCAGGACCTGGCAGTATCAACATTAAGGGGCTGAAGGGCCTGGATGGAGCTATTCCAAAAAGCAAGGAAGGATGGAATGCATCCCCAATTCCATTATCCAACAAAACTGCACCTTCACTTCCAGGGGAAAATTTGGACATTTAATGAAGTGGGAGACTTCCAACATTTCCTGATGAAAAGGCCAGAGCTAAATAGAAAATTTGGACATTGTTGAACAGGACACTGGAGAGACACATGAAAAGGTAAATAAAAAAAAAATTGCTACTCAAGTTGAAACTGGCTATATCCCCACCTCGGAGAAAGATTCACATAACTCTTGGGAATTGTAACTAAACTAGAGAGAATATACTTAGCCAGAAGTGATGGACACTCACGACTTTTCTGTGGCTGATAGAATGATTAAAACAATACCTCCTGAAGAAGGGGGGAAAGTAAGGAGATGCGAAGATGGGGAGAATGAGTGGGGAAATAGTCATTACACTAAGAGGTACAAATAGAGGGGCTGGATAGAGCAGGGGGAGAACTGCCTGAATCTTCTTCTCATCAGATTTGGCTTAAAGGTAACATAGATACATTCAGTTAAGTTAAGAAACTTATCTTACTTTTCAAGTATTAAAAGGGGGAAAAGGGAAGGGGTAGGGAAAGGGGAACCAATAAAGGAAGGGAAGGAAGAAGGGGCAAGGGGAAAGGGGAAAGAAAAGGGTGGGAAGTTGGATATAAGAAGGCAAACATATTGAAGGCAGTAGTATTCAGAAACAAAATACTGGGTATTATGATTAAAGTTAAAAAAGGGGAAAAATATAAACAAAAGGAAGATAGCATGGAGGGCAATAAAGATTTAGTAATTATATCTCTGAATGTGAATGAGATGAACTTTGCCTTAAAATGTAAGCAAATAGAGTGGATTAATAACCAGAATCCTACAATGTGCTTCATACAAGAAACTCATTTGAAGCAGTGAGATACATATAGAGTAAAGGTAAAAGGTTGATTTTGCTTCAGCTGAAGTGAAAAAAGTCGGGGTAGAAATCCTTATCTCAGGCAAAGCAGCTGCAAAAATAGATATCCTTAAAAGAGATGAGGAAGGTTACTATATCCTCCTAAAAGTTACCCTAGACAATAAAGTGATTTCAATACTAAAAATTTATGCACCCTATGGTATAGCATCCAAATTCTTAGAAGAGTAGTTGATGGAGTTACAGTAAGATATAGACAGCAAAACCTCAACCTCCCACCCTCAGATTTAGATAAATCTAGCCAAAAAATAAACAAAGAAGGAAGTTAAGTAGGTAAATACATTGTTAGAAGACCAAAACCTAATAGATTTATGGAGGAAATTGAATGGGGAAAAAAAAGGAATATGCATTTTTTCTGTAGTACATGGCACTTACACAAAAGCAGATCATGTTCTAGTACATAAGATCCTAATAATCAATTGCAGAAAGACAAAAATAGTGAATGCATCTTTCTCAGATCATAATGCCACAAAAATCACATGCAATATGGGTCAGGGTGATATAGATGCAAAATTAATTGGAAACTAAAAAAAACTCATTTTAAAGAATGAATGGATCAAAGAACAAATTATAGAAAGTATGAATTATTTCATCCTAGATAATGGTGATAATGAAACAATATACCAAAACCTATAGAATATATTCAAGGTGGCTGTCATGAGACATATTATATCTTTAAATGCTTACATGAATAAATTATAAAAAGGAGAAATCAATGAGCTAAATATGAAACTCCAAAAATTAGAGAAAAAACAAATTAAAAACCCCAAATTAAATACCAAATTAGAAATTCTAAAAATCAAAGGAGGAATGAATAATATCAAAAGCAAGAAAAATGTTGAAGTAATGAATAAAACCAAGAGTTGGATTTATGAAAAAGTCAATAAAATTGATAAACCTCTGGTCAGTTTGATTAAAAAAAGAAAGAAGAAAACAAAATTGCTGGGATCATAAATGAAAAACATAAACTCACCACCAATGAGGAGGAAATTAAAGTAATAATTTGGAATTATTTAGCCAACTCTATGCCAATAAATTTTATAATCTAAGTGAAATGGTTGAATATTTACAAAAATATAAGTTGCCCAGATAAAATGAAGAGGAAATTCAATACCTAAACAATCCTATGCTAGGAAAAGAAATCCAACAAGCCATCATTGAACTCCCTAAGAAAAATTATCCAGGGCCAGATGGGTTCACAAGTGAATTTCTATAAAACATTTAAGGTACAGTTGACTCCAATTCTACATAAAATATATTTTTTTACATTTTTTGTAAGGCAAATGTGGTTAAATGGCTTGCAGAAGGACACACAGCTAGGTAATTATTAAATGTTGAGACCGGATTTGAACCCAGGTACTCCTGACTCCAGGGCCGGTGCTTTATCCACTATGCTACTTAGCCTCCTCATATATAAAATCTTCAGGTAAGATAGGTGAAGGTGGAACTCTGACTACACCAATATGGTTCTTATACCTAAATCCAGAAGAGTTAAAACAGAGAAAGGAAATTATAGACCTATCTCCCTGAAGAATATAGATGAAAAAATAAAATCTTAGCAAAATAATTACAAGCTTTCACTAGGATAACACATTATGATGAAGGAGGTTTTATCCCAAGAATACAGGATTAGTTCAATATTAGGAAAACTGTTAGTATACTCAGATATATCAACAACAAACCTTTCAGAAATTATATGATCATATCTATAGATGCTGAAAAAGCTTTTTACAAGATACAGCACCCATTTCTCCTAAAAACACTAGAGAGTGTAGGAATAAAAGGATTGTTCATTAGAACAATAAGCAATATAATTCTGAAACTATCAACAAGCATTATACGTAAGCATTATATACACTAGAGGCATTCTCAAAAAGACCATAGGTGAAACAAGAATGCCCATTATCACCACTATTATTAAGTATTGTATTAGA
Organism: Macrotis lagotis; assembly: GCF_037893015.1. Taxonomy (NCBI): domain Eukaryota; kingdom Metazoa; phylum Chordata; class Mammalia; order Peramelemorphia; family Peramelidae; genus Macrotis; species Macrotis lagotis. The sequence goes on along the minus strand of NC_133659.1, from coordinate 263,246,406 downwards.
AATATTAGCTTTAACAATAAGAGAAGAAAAAAATGGATGGAATTAGAATTGGGAAGGAAGAGACAAAACTCTCACTCTTTGCAGATGACATGAAGTTATACCTAGAGAATCCAAAAAAAATCATCTAAAAATCTACTGGAAGTAATTAGCAACATTATCAAAGTTGCAGGATATAAAATAAGTCCCCCTAAATACTCAACATTTCTTTATATGTCTAGCAAGATGTAGCAGAAAGAGCTAGAAAGAGAAATACCATTCAAAGTAACCAGACAATATAAAATAGCTGAGAGTCTATTTGTCAAGGCAGACTCAGAAACTTTTTGAAAACAATTACAAAACACTTCTCAGACAAATAAAATCAGATTTAAATAACTGGGCAAACATCAACTGCTCATGGAAAGGTCCAACTAATATAATAAAAATGACAATTCTACCAAAGCTAAACTACCTGTTTAGTGCCCTACCAATCAAAATTCCAAAAAAATTACTTTAGTGAGTTAGAAAAAGTGGCAAGTAAATTCATATGGAGAAATAAAATGTCAAGATTTTCCAGGGATTCAATGAAAAAAAAAGTGCAAAAGATGGTGGCTTAACTCTACCTGATCTAAAATTATATTATAAAACATCAATCATCAAAATTTTCTGTTATAGGCTAAGAAATAAAGTGGTGGACTAGTGGAATAGATTAGGTTCAATAGCAGGAAACAATTAAAGTAATCTGTTGTTTGCTAAACCCAAAGAGTCCTGCTATTGGGATTCAAAACCTCTCTCTTCGATAAAAAGTATTGAGAAAGCTGGAAGTTAGTATGGCAGAAACTAGGATTATAGGAACAGCTCACACCCTGTTGGGGGCGGGGGGAAGAGGCTTGGCGGTCGCTTAGCGGGGGAAACATAATCACCTTATAAGGGAATGTTACAGAACTCGGCCCCTCATTGAGTAAGAGTTCATGGGAGGGAGGACAGAGGGGATAAAAGTGTCTGCTGAGAGGTTGGGCGGGAAGCGGGAATGTGATCACAGAAGAATAAAGACTCATTATCCACCTCAGGCGCTCTGTCTGGTTCTTCCCCCATCAAAGAGTGGGGGCCGGAGGTACCCCGAAGACTCATCACGTGTTGGACTGGTGAGTAAGAGGACGGACTAGCATAAAGAAGCCGGCGTTGTAAATAAAAACCCGGCAAGTGGCACCCGGAACAGGGACCTGATTTTGCTAGGGAACGTCTGAATCCGCTGGTCGGATTCTCCAGACAGCCTCGGTCGTTTCCGACCGGGAGGAAGGAGAGGGCGTTTACTCTCAGATATTGCCTGAAGGACATACCCCTATTGTGTTGACTATGCTTCCTTTCTCTTCCCTTTCTCCTTCTGCTCTAATCACGCTCCTTGCCGTGCTGGCCTGTCTGATTGTGCCCTGCTGCCTCCTTCTCTTTTGCCGAACGGGAACTTTCCAGTTCTGCCACCTGTTAGGATTGCAGCCTCGGCTAGTAGACAGCATGGGGGGGCCGGAATAGTATTCCCGCCTTTGAGCCGGAGGAAAAAAGGGTCGTTGCAGCGCAGCTTTATAAACTGCGCTAAGCATGGCTGTAAATTACCTATCAAGACGTGCCGTGCTTTTGTTGAGAATATCTGGAACATCTGCCCTTGGGTGCAACATAGTGGGATCCAACCAGATAAATGGAAGGTGGTAGGGCAGCAGATGGCCTCCTATGATGACACCTGCCCGGGAAAACTGACCCCTGAGGATTTTACAGTGTATAAGATAGTGGATGCAGCCCTGCATCCCCAGAAGGTGACTTTGGCACGACCAATCAGCACTCAGGTGGGTAGCTCGTTGGCGGGATCGGATTCAGAGAGCTCAGAGGAAGAGGGAAGGCCACCCCCTCCCCTGTATCCATGGGAGGAACTTAGAAGAAACAATGGGGGACCAAGGGGCCCCCAGGGAGAAGAAAATGCCGCATGCCCCTCCTTACCGAGACAGAATGAAAAGGGGGAGGGCGATGAATGTGGCACACTTAGAGATTCAGGGCCGGAAGTTTCCGAGCGCGGGAAGGGAGGGGTGCAAACAGTCCTCAGGGGTGGCAGGAAGAGGAGCGTGAGTAGGTGGGACCGGGAGGCTGCTGACGAGGAGGGAGAAGTCCGCGCTGATTGGACAGCTGCCGCGCCCCAGACTTGGCGGCCCAGCCAGGAAACAGAGGCAAAAAATCCCCCGTGTTCCTTGTCCGCCCTTCAGAGATCCCCTCAAGGGCTCCGCCCATCCGGCCTACTTGCCACCAGTGCCTCCATAGCAATAGAGAAAGGGGAGGAGGTGGACTGGGATGACTGGGGCCTCTACCCGGTATTTACGGACCCCCTTACCGGAGCCCAAGACTACCGCCCTGTCCCTTTTAAGATGCTTAAGGAACTTAAGGAGGCCGTGACTAAATACGGCCCAAGCTCCCCTTATGTAAAAAGACTGATGCAAAACCTCTTTGCTACGCACCCTTGGACCCCTGCTGACTTTGACGAAATTGCAGCCGCGTGCCTAGATGCCTCCTCATATTTAGCTTTTAAGGCTCAGGCCCGCAGAGAGGCCTCTAAGCTGGCAAAATCCCGGGGTTATACTCCCCTGGATTTAGCCATTGACCTCCTGTGTGGAACTGGAGCCTATACTGACCCTGCTGTTCAGGCCCGGTATGGCCAGTTTGAGCTAGAGACTGTTAAAGAAACACATGTTGCAGCTTGGGATAAGATTGGAGCCATGAAAGGGGGGAGAGCCACACAGAAGTTGGTTGGGCTGAAGCAGAGAGCAGATCAGACACCCCTCTCATTTGTGAACAAGGTTAAAGAGACAGTGACTCGTATAATGGGAGACACCCCGGGATCTGATCTACTTATGAGACAATTGATTAAAGAGGGTCTTCGCCCCAAAGGGATCGCAGCCATTAGCAGCCTTCCCCCCGACGCTTCATTAGAAGAAATTGTTGACAAATTGCTGGACATGCCCAGCGAGGATTCAATTCAAGCCTTAGTGACTGCCATGGAGAACCGGGAGGATAGCCTCCTGACCGCCCTTCGCGGTATGCAGGTGAGACCCACCTGTTTTGGGTGCGGAAAGCCAGGGCACCCTCAAAGCACAGTGCAGGCAGCGGCCCCCCTCCACTTCAGTTCCGACCTGTTATTCCTGTGGAAAGCCAGGTCACATAGCCAGGTTCTGCCGATCCAAAGGGAAGTTGGGAAAAGGGAAAGGGAGGGGCCCGGCCGCGGGCCCCCCCCCCCCCCCCCCCCCCCCGTGCTCGAAGACAGCGGCCCCATCACTGTGACTATCCCCGTGAGGGTTGACTATAGAGAAGGGACACAGCAGAGAGAGATCGGGCCTTGGGAAACCTCGATGATTCCCATCGAGCTAAATATTTTCCCAGCGCTCATCACAGGGGCTGAGAGATGTGTGGACTTAGTCACCCATACCCAGGTCATTTTTGGTCCCGGAAGTCCCACATCCGTAAGGGTCACAAACCCCCACCCCTTTCCCACCTTGGTAAAACAGGGCCAAGAGGTAGGAAAGGCGCTGCCCTTGCGGGCCCCTCCCGCTCATGTGAACTGGGTCCACCCGGTCAGCTCTGGGCGACCACTGTTAACCGTCACGGTGGAAAATCAGAAGCTCGAAGGGATAATTGACACTGGAGCCGATTGCTCTGTCATAAATAGGGGACAGTGGAGGCGCGAGTGGCCACTCCTACAGAGCCCTCAAGCAGTGACGGGGGTGGGGGGCAATAGATCTGCCATGAAAGCAGCACACGCCTTACGGTGGTCAGCTTTGGAAGAATCTGGACTCTTCACCCCACTGTGCCTACCCGACCTCCCTTATGCATTATGGGGTAGAGATATCTTGAGCCAGCTTAACCTGACACTTGCCACCCCTGATAGCCTGCGGGGAAATTAATTGGGGCCACTCTAGAGATGAGCTTTTCCCCCAGAATAACATGGATTAATAAGAAACCTATTTGGGTTGAGCAGTGGCCCCTGACAAAAGAAAAGCTCATCGCCCTCACAGACATAGTAATGACCCTCCTGCGTGAGAACAAAGTGGAACCATCCCTTAGCCCGTATAACTCCCCCGTCTTTGTCATAAAAAAGAAAGGGGGGAGTTGGAGAATGTTGATTGATCTTCGGGCAGTAAATGCCAACATGGTACCCATGGGGACCCTCCAACCTGGTCTCCCTATGCCCACTGCAGTCCCGCAAGGGTGGACTATTATAGTGATTGATGTTAAAGACTGCTTCTATAGCATTCCCCTCCACCCGGAGGACAAAGAAAAATTTGCCTTTTCCCTCCCCGCGATCAATTTCCAAGCCCCCAGTAAACGTTATCAGTTCACCGTCCTACCGCAGGGAATGGCCAATAGCCCCACCCTGTGCCAGCTTTACATGGATACTCTGCTACATCCTATCAGAAAAGAATTCCCGAATTGCATGCTCATACATTACATGGATGATATCTTGATTGCAGCACCTTCTGTGACGGGGGCTCGGGCTTGCTTGCAACGCACCACCCATGTCCTCCGCAAGAAGGGGCTTCACATAGCCCCGGAAAAGGTACAGATGGATTTCCCCTATGATTACTTGGGGCATAGGATTTTTCCGGGAAAGATTAGTAGGGCACTTCCTCCGATCAACGTCGAGGGATACACTACTCTTAATGATTTTCAGAGGCTTGTTGGCGCCATACAGTGGCTGCGTCCCGCTATGCCCCTCCCATCCTCCTTAATGCAACCTCTATATGATGTCCTTAAAGGCGACTCCCATCTGTCATCCCCTAGAAGTTGGACCCCCCAGGCAAGACAGGCGCTCTCGGAAATTTTCCGCAGAACCTCTTCCTTCTTGGTTCAATACGACCCGGAGTCGCCTGTCCTCTTCCACACACTGGGGGACAGTTCCCTGGGCTGGGGATGTTTATTCCAGAGACATGGATGCCTTGAATGGCTATACCCCCGGACCACTAAGAGCATCATCCGGGACCGGTGGGAGGCCCTGGCCTTATTTTGCCTTCAGGCCTCAGAGCGATGCCAGCGTCTCTTTGGCCTCTTGCCTGTCCTCAACTTTACCCTCCCAGAGGAGGTGACCCACTCGCTAGTTGATAGATCTATCGCTTGGGCCACTGTCCTGACTACCCTCTCTCAGACCAGACTCACACCACCTCCCGTGGTTAGAGTGTTCGCTGAACTGCACCTTTCCCGCCCGCGCCCTCTAGTGTCCCCAGAACCAGTGACCGGCCCTAATGTCTTCACTGACGCTACCAGGTTGGGCCGTGCTGTGGTCCATGACCCTGCTAGACCCGCCACCTGGATTTTTGATACCCCCTTTGACTCCACTCAGAAGAATGAACTATATGCTATACTTCAGGCTTTCCGTCTCTACAGAGACACCCCTTTTAATCTTATTACTGACAGTATGTATTGTGCCATGCTAATCCCTCGTTTAGAAGATGCCTTCATTTCCTCGACTTCTTCCATTAGTCCACTCCTTACACAGCTGCAATCCTCCCTCCGTGATAGAAACCACCCCCTGTTTGTTCTTCACGTGCGCTCTCACGTTTCTTCCACCGGCCCCATATTCCAGGGCAATGCGGAGGCAGATAGGGCTCTCTTGTTAAACCTGTCCACACCTGCCCAGCTGGCACATGGTAAGTATCACTTGTCATCCAGGTCGCTCCGGCGCCTATACAGCATTCCCCGGAAGGAGGCTCGCCAAATTGTGCGCTCCTGCACTTCTTGTGCTCCCTTTAGACAAGCCCTCCCCGCGGAGGGGTCTAACCCACGTGGGGACGGCCCCAATGCTCTTTGGCAGATGGACATTACTCACCTGGGTCGTAAGTACATCCATGTCTCGGTGGACACCTTCTCCTCCTTCACCTTCGCCTCTCTACAGCCAGGAGAAGCGGTTAAACATGTTCTCTCACATCTATATGCCCAGATGGCTGTCTTAGGCGTCCCCTCGGCTATCAAAACCGATAATGGGCCCGCCTACACCTCGAGAGCCTTTGCTTCCTTTTGCAAAGAATTTTCCATTTCCCATTCCACCGGGATCCCTTACAATCCCACTGGCCAAGCTTTGGTAGAAAGAGCAAATCGCACACTCAAAACTACGCTCTTTAAACAGAAAGGGGGAGTTGGCAGGTCACTGACCCATTCAGACCTGTCTCAGGTACTATTTACCATGAATTTCCTACAAGTCAGGGATGACGGCACTACAGCCGCCCAGAGATTTTTCTCCCCAAAAGGACATGCTAAGAAAGAACCAACACTCCTGCCCTCTCCCACCAAGGCCCTACCAGGCTCTAAAGTCATGTGGAGAGATGAAGAGGGAGGTTGGCATGGCCCTGTAACGGTAAAGAACAGAAGACAGGGCCACCTGTCATTTCATCCCGAGGATAAGATAGAAGAGCCAGAAAGATGGCTCCCTGTTTACAAGATAAGAGACCTTGATTAATGCCCAACCCTATGGGGTGAGAGGAATTTCTTCCTTTTTCAGGCCTTCTGATCGTCGTAGGGATCCTTGGAGGTGCTCCATCTGAAGGAAATCCGACATGGGGAATACTCCGAGTTATTCCCTCTCCCCTTCCGGTAGCACGGAACTCCCCGATCTACCCTCGGCTGCTAGTGACCAATACATCGATGGGGCTCCCTTCTGCCTCGGTGGGGCCCCTCATGTGTGGCCACAGGGGAAGACATCGAGGATCCCATACCATGGAGGGATTGCCAGATGGCGGGAGGATACCCCCTTGAGAGTGAACAAGGACGCTGATTCTGGGAATCACCCTACTTGTCTGTTTCTGCCGCCTAGCTAGGCGACAGAGGGGCTATATGCTTCTTACTGAGAAAGCCTTCATGGCCATGGAGACGGGGGAGGATCCCCAAGTCTGGCTAGCCGCCATGCATGACATGTGACACCTAGGGGTAAGACGAGGTAAACCCCAAGACGGGCAACCTCTCCTAACCCAGCCACCTAAGACAGGCCCTGAGGGTGTCGGGCGCCTAGGACGGGCAAGGTCCTGGGTTGAAGGAGATGACCTAAGACAGGGTTCCTCGCCCCGGCTATCAGAGGCCAGTAGAAATGACACCGCTTAAGGCTAACCTCAGCACCGCTTAAGGTCACACCAAGTGATAACCTTGTAAAACAGAAAGGGGGAGATGTTGGGGGCGGGGGGAAGAGGCTTGGCGGTCGCTTAGCGGGGGAAACATAATCACCTTATAAGGGAATGTTACAGAACTCGGCCCCTCATTGAGTAAGAGTTCATGGGAGGGAGGACAGAGGGGATAAAAGTGTCTGCTGAGAGGTTGGGCGGGAAGCGGGAATGTGATCACAGAAGAATAAAGACTCATTATCCACCTCAGGCGCTCTGTCTGGTTCTTCCCCCATCAAAGAGTGGGGGCCGGAGGTACCCCGAAGACTCATCACGTGTTGGACTGGTGAGTAAGAGGACGGACTAGCATAAAGAAGCCGGCGTTGTAAATAAAAACCCGGCAACACCCTACAAAAATATAAGATCAAAATGAATACAATATTTAGACTTAAAAACAATATTATAAGTAAGCTAGGAGATTAAGGAATAATCTACCCGTCAGATTTATGGAAAGGGCAGCAGTTTTTGATGAGAAGAAATGGAGAATATCATTAAAAACAAACTAGACAATTTTTGATGCATTACATTACAAACTTTTGCGCAGACAAATTCACCCACTGTAACGAAGATCAAAAGAAATCTAGTAAATTGGGAAACAATTTTTGCAACTAGTATTTCTGACAGTGCACTCATCCCTAAAATCTACAGAGCCAGAGCACTCAGTCCATTTAAAAAAAAATCAACAAGCCATTCCCCATTTCACAAATGGCCAAAGGATATGGACAGTCACTTTACAGATGAGGAAATGAAAGTGATCTATAAGCATATGAAAAATTGCTCTAAATCACCACTTATTAGAGAAATGAAAATTAAAGAATCTCTGAAGTACCACTTCACTCCTTTCAGACTGGCCAATATGAGTAGAAAGGTCAATGATCAATGTTGGAAGGGATGTGGGAAATCTGGGACGCTAATACACTGTCAGTGGAGCTATGAACTCATCCAGCCTTTCTGGAGAACAATTTGGAATTATGCCCAAATGGCAACAAAAATTTGGATCCCCTTTGATCCAGCAATACCACTACTATGCCTATACCCTGAAGAGATTATGAAAAGAGGGTAAAAGCATCACTTGTACAAAAATATTCATAGCAACCCTGTTTATAATTATAATGAAATTAAGTGAATGTCCTTCAATAGGGGAATGGCTTAACAAACTGTGTCAAATGTGTATGATGGAACACTATTATTTTAATAGAAACCAGGAATGCTGGGAATTCATTGAAGCCTGGAAGGATTTGCTTGAACTGATGCTGAGTGACATGAGCATAACCACAAGAACATTGTACACCCTAACAGCAAAATGGGGATGATGATCAACCTTAATTGATTTGCTTGTTCCTCCAGTGCAACAATCAGGAACAATTTTGGGATATCTGTGATGGAGAATACCATATGTATCCAGAGAAAGAATTGTGGAGTTTAAACAAAGACGAAAGACTGTTGATTAAAAAAAAAAAAAAAAAACACCTTACCTTGTTATGTAATTTTGCTATTTCTTATACTTTATTTTTTTCTTTATGCAAATGATTTCTCTCTAGTCAAATTCAACTTAGATCAATGTATAACGTGGAAAGAAGGTGAAGACTAACAGACTGACTTCTGGGGGGAGGAGGAGGGAAATATGATTAGTGGGAAAATTGTAAAATTCAAAATAATAAAATCTTTCTTAAAAAATAGTCCTGTGACAAACATAAAAACTTAAATACTTAAAGCAAAGCTTCCCTACTTGATAAGAAATAACAAATATACTGGGAAATTTGGAAAGAACATTAACATAAATTGGACAAATAAATTAGCTTTAGCATATATCGTACACCATAAAAGATTGCCTTTTACTCCTGATCAATCTAAGTCAATATTATAAAGCTATCATTAACAAAAATTAATTTAGTTATTCAGTACCAACCAAATTAAATTTCTTACAAATTACATTATAGAACTAGCAATAATAAAAACAAGGTTCATGTGGAGGATGAAGAAAAGTTTCAAGATTATCATGTGAACTAATGTTGAATAAAAGGCAAAGGGAGAGGTCTTCAAATCTCAGATATTCAAAACAATAAATCAATATTTTAATAATTGAATAAATTTGTAGAGTAAAATAAAAAATAAATAAAATATAATAAAAATATGATAAAATATAAAGCAGACTAACATAGCTCAACATCGTACACTATATACTAGATAAGTTCAAAATGTGCAGATGATTTAGACATAATAGAACACACTATTCTATGAAAAATCATGAGAGGTGGGATTTCAGAATAGCAGGAAAAACTTGCATGTCCTAACATTGAATGAAGAGAGCAGAGTCAGAAGAACATTATGCACACTGAAAGCACCATTAGTTGATGGTCAACTATTTTGGACTTGTTCATTTTAGCAGTAAAAGAATGGCAGACAGTTCTAAAATATTTATGACAGAAAATACCAGAGAAGAAAATATGGAGCTTAAAAGCAATCTAAAGCTTTCTAACATCAACTTTTAAAAATTTATTTATTTATTTTTATCTATATGTACATGCATATTTCCAATTTACAAAATTTAACTCCAACCTACTTTCCCAGCCCTCTTCCATCAGTAGGGAACATTCAGGTTATCATTTTACATACATATTTTGTTAAACCTGTTTAAAAATTAATGATTTTTTTCAGGAGGAATTAAGATTAAGGGAAAGAGATACATAAGAGAAAATTTTTAGAAAGTGTTAATCTGATTCGGAAGGGTTGTTTTTCCCTGTGTGCTTTGTTTTGTTTTTCTTCCTTTGGTTGGGGATAATATAGTTCATAACCAGTCAAATGCAGTTGTCCAAGGTCTCTGAACTGTTGAGAGGAGCTGCTTCCATCTAGGTTGTTCATCTAATAATGTTGTTGTATCATCAATTTTTTAAAGTTTTCTTACATAAATTTTTTTCTTATATTTTTCCTGTTTCAATTAATTCTTCTTTCACAAGATGATTAATATGAATTTATGTATAGCAGAGTTATACATGTATAACCTTTTTAAATTTTGCTTTCTGTCAATGAGAGGGTGAAGGAAGGAAGGAAAGGAAATATGTGAAACTAAAAACCTTGCAAAAATATGATTGTTGAAAGCTATTATTGCATGTAATTGGAAAAATAAATAAATAATTTTTTTTTAACTGCAACAACAATAACAACAAAAAGAAATGTGGCCATACAAAAAAGGTTTCACAGTTGTCTCAGTATCAGATGCCCCAAGGGCAGAGAGCAGAGAATGGGAGGAGACTCTAAGAATGCAGTCTATAGGAGGATGAGTAAAGGCAATGCTAAAGGAGTGGTTAATGACACTGGAAACAAAGCAGTGCCAATTTCCTGAAGTCCTGGGCTTAAAAGCACCAGTCTGGTTGCTTTACTATTGATAATAGAAAATATCTGAGTCTGGAATCAGCAGAGTTTTAGGAGTATATAGCAGGGGAGTCTGGTGTCACACTTATAGCTTACCATCCCCTAACACTGCCCTGAAAACTAGTCAGTATGAAAGGGAAAATATTTAACAATACAGAAAAAAAAGGAAAATAACATATGACTGGTTTAAAATATTTGTGTTTAATAAAGGAAAAGGCTACAATAATTATCTCTGCCTAGAGTTTCTTTGCTTCATTGGCATATAGAAAGTCCATGTAAAATTTTTTGGCCCTTCCATCATAACAGAGGTGAGGTCTGAAGGTTTTCTTTGCCTTTTGTGTGTTATTAATGGTATTTTATTGTAAAAATTAGCTTAAGGATTTGGTCTTTGCGTCTGTGAAATAGATTGGATTTTGTGGTTTGTCTGCTTCTTTTGAAAAACTCCAAAAATATTTATTCAATTTCTTATGCCACTTGATGAAACATTGAACACATTTTTGGGGCTATACCAATAGTTGAACTGTTAATAACAAACATTTTCAGCAGGTACTGATGAATTCTTGTCACACTGTAACCTCACACACCTGTTTTTCTTATTTGTGCTTACTTGTCATCACTGGGCAAACCAATAAAAAACATACATTAAGTGAAGCAAATGAAAGGACATTGCTTATGCTGTCACAGGAACACAGATACCTGTTCTGAATCTGGAACAAAGATCGTATTACCAAAAGGGAAAAAAAAATGCACTCCAGTCTATCTGCAGGCAAATTACAAACAGAGGGAAATGGGTGTGGCAACTTGTCTGGGAATGTCTAGATCCCCTGATATTGAGGCACCCTCGTCATCTACAGTCTGGATATGGATGATTGAGCAGCTGGGAAAGACTCTATATAATTTCCCAGATGGAGGAAGTCACTCTTTTTCATGTCTGCTCTTTCCAACCCATTCATTGCTTCGTTCTGTGTCCAGAGGGTGAAGATCACAATTTACTTAGAGCATGGGTGCATAAACTGAACTGTTATGGGGAAGGATTTTCATTTCCTGTTCTCCCTCTTTTACCTTCTTAGAAAAATGGGTTGGGAGATTGTTTCTGGTCTCTTCTACTTGTCCTTAGTTTTAGATGCTAGAGGTGATACCCACTGGCCTTGGGCATTTGAGCCATGATGATATTAGAGGCAAAATTCCAGGTGAAATGTGGTCAACTCAGTATTGAATACAGAAAAAAATATATCTAGGACTGAACCTCAAGTAGGGATAGGACTTCGGTCTTGGGTCTTGGCCTCTAAAGGAATGGACCCAACCTATGTATCTAGTCACCTTCCTTTCCCCAGAGTCTGAAGTGGTACAAAATGCAGGGATGACAGTGGACTGTGTGTGTGTGTGTGTGTGTGTGTGTGTGTGTGTGTGTGTGTTCATGTTTATGTGTAAAAATCATGTTCCAGATGTTGCGCGAGCCTCTCTGAATATTTGTATTTTACCATTTGATGCAAATACATATTACTTTGTAAAACTCAATTTAATTGTTAGTACTTAAATAGTACTGGTGTTTGGGGAAAATACATATTTTGGGGGCAACACCAGATTTTAAATGGCTGGAGTCATTTACAGTAAACCTAGATCTCCCTAACCCTATTAAGGTTATTTGGAGAAACCTGAAGAGAGATAAAATGTAGCTTTTACCTATCCTTTAAATAGTAAGGGTAGTCTGTATTGCATGAAATGTCTATGGTTTCTCAACTTCCATCTGTTACCAGTATTTCAAAATTTTCAATATTTTCAAAACTCTTCCCTGTGTACTGACTCTCAGTTTCAGTCTTTCTCTTCACTGTCTGTCTGTCTATCTCTCAATGGGAGCCTGACCAAAACTATCTTGTTTGCTTTCCCCCAAAGCAATCGTTCTGTCTTAAACTGGTGGTGTCTTTTTCACATTTGTTTGCTTTCTGTCTATTCCATGAATTCCTTTTGGGGGTTAAAATAAGAGCTAAGTGATTAAGATTGCAGACAGCATTCGAATATATTGGGGAAGTACAGGGATTTCTATAAAAATTTCCCTTCCTGGATACTAGGAATGACCATTTTTCCATCTGTCTAAGAAATCCCACCTCCTAGTGATTCTTTCAGTAAAAATACACAACAGTTTTAATGTTCTGGCTTATTAATGGTTTAGATTTGTGGGAATATATTCATAATGATTTCTTTTAAGGAATCCTTTTAAGGAATGATTCCTGCAGGTTCAAATCTTCTAGCCATTTGGAATAATGAGGCCAGAATTAAAAGGATTCAGAAGTTTCACATTATCTTCAATTGCATATAGAATAAACATAAATGAAATGAGATCAAGACTCTGAGGTAATTACGACCAATCAGTTCAACCCAGATGTTCCCTTTCCCTGATCCCCAAACCCTTCTGTACCATAGAGCTCGGGAGTAGGGGCTAAGGTTTGCTAGAGGCTGCTAGAGTGATGCTGGTTGGACATGGTAAGAGATAGGGGATATGTCCTGCTTTGCAATGTAAACTGAAGAAAGGATATAGATTCACAGTATCATTATTCAATTGGAAGGGACTTGATCTACTTGCAGCTCTCCCCATGTTCCTCCCTTTCCCATCTCTATTCTTCTGTACTGGTCCCTCCAAGAGAAAACTCTGCCCTTTCCATAGCTTCCTTCTGGACTCAGTTTCAATTTTACCTGTACAGGAGGCCTTTCCTGGTAATCCCAGTTCCTTGTCCTCTCCTATTCATGTAGCTATTTATATATTGTTTTACCGATTGGAATATAGTTTTCTTAAGGGCAGGGACTGTGATTTTGTTTGCTGATTTTTGCCTTTCAAAGTTTGTCCAATGCTTATCCCAGTTTCTGAAATATAAGACTTGCTTAATAAATGCTTATTGACTAAATAATTTACCCTGGGGGTGTCTAAAAACTTAGTGTTATGCAATGTCCAAAAATTGAAAGGCTTAAGTTCATACTTTTTTGCTTATGTTTGGAAAATGGAATATTCATATTAGGGGATGGAAATGTAGGCTGCTGACCTGGGGAAAGAATTTAAGGGTTCATGCTGGGGCCTATTTTTGATATATTCACCCCAAACTTTCATTTTTTTCTTCCAAAATTCCTGCATCTGAAAATTAGTTGGTGTTGTGTTAATAGAACTTCCCAGTTCTGGATAAGAGAAGTTGCTAAAGCCTTCTCCCCAATACCCATATCCATGAGGATCACTGAAGCTCAATCTCTTTAAAGTTTAGAAAGTCCTTTAGAAAAAAAAAATCACTGTGAATTCTCCACCCTTCAATCAAATTTTTAATAGGAAGAAACTGAGGTTCAGAGAAATTAAATGACTTCCCCAATATCATTTGATTGGCATTTGAAAACAGTTTTCCTAACTCTGAGTAGAGTGAACATACTGCCTCTTTGTCCCAAGAGATGACCCAGACATAAGTAAATAAAGTGTCAGGTTTAATGCAATGGACTGCTCCCTCTGTCCTATCCCCAGAGGTTATGAGTCAATTAATCTGTATAGAACCAAAACTAAAGGAAAAGAAACAAAGGACACTGGCATGGGACAGAGTGAATTCTTACATTTGTTAATGATTTTGTTGACTGTTGGTTAGCTGAAGTTACAGGAGATTCTGGGGCAGAAGTCTGTGAGTCAGTTGTTTGTCCAGAAGTCTCTGTGTCAATAGTCTGTTTGGGAATTGTCTCTGCTGAGACTGTAGAATCCTCTCCAACTGCAGATTCGAGTTTTAATCTTTGAGGAACTCAAATTTTCCCCACCTTGATGTTTAGAGTGAAAGGCATCTGGGCAGTAGGCAAAAGTATTAAAGAGCATCTTCCTAGGACCTGGGTTTGGAGGTCCTTCTCCAGTAAGAGAGGGAACTGGTTGGACAGAGGACAGTCTAATTCTTCTAGGGAAAGGTTTGTCATCTTTGTAGAAAAGGGAAGAATAAACATGATTCAACATACTGTGGGTTTGTTTGCAAGTGTGCAACATGAACTTTTTGGTTTCCCAGTCCATGTAAAAGACTTTGATTACATTGTACTATAATCTATTAAGTGCAAAAGTATTATTTCTAAAAATGTAAATATTTTAAATATAAATTTTGTCATTCAGTCATTTTTCAATCATATCATGTGAACCATTTGGATTTTTTTTACAAAGTTATTGGAGTGACTTGTGAGTTCCTTCTCAAGTCTACTTTACATATGAGGAAATTGAAGCAAACATCTATATATCTTGCTTGGGATCCCACAGTTAGCAAATGTCTGAAGTCAGATTTGAGCTCAAGAAGATGAGTCTTCCTAACTCCAAACTCAGCACTCTCTCCATCTATCTGTCTGTCCCTGTCTCTGTCTCTGTCTGTCTCTGTCTCTGTCTCTCTCTCTCTCTCTCTCTCTCTCTCTCTCTCTCTCCTCTGCTTCTGTCTCTCTGTCTCTGTCTCATTCTCTGTATCTCTCTGAATATGTCAGCGTTTTCTAGGGAGAGATGGTGAAGTTACAATACATAGATTCAGAGAGTTACCTAAAGCAAATTGATAAGTGAATTTCATAGGATTATTGGGCTTCCTTATCAACCAGCAAGTCAGGAGAGTTCAGCCATGCTCAGAGTTGTCATGTCATAATCTCTCCATCTTCTTGCTAAGGAGAGGGTTCTTACGGTTGGGTTCCATCTCATTTTTTTGCCCCAGTTGTTGAACTTATTCAACATTTCTACATCTAACTCTCTCTCTTGTTGATTCCCTTCTTGATAAATATTTGTATTTTAAGACTTCTGTTTTTTGGGGTGGCCAGGTGGCGCAGTGTATAGAACACTGGCCCTGAAGTCAGGTGTACCTTAGTTCAAGTCCAACCTCAGACACTTAATAATTACCTAGCTGTGGAGACAGATGGTATTCTCCAGTGCAGATAACCCAAAATTGTCCCAGGTTGTTGCACTGATGAAATGAGCAAGTCCATCAAGTTTGATCATCACCCACCCATCACTCACCTATCACCCATCATACCATATTGCTGTTAGGGTGTACAAAGATTTTCTGGTTCTGCTCATCTCGTTCAGCATCAGTTCATGCAAATCCTTCCAGGGTTCCCTGAATTCCCATCTCTCCTGGTTTCTAATACAACAATAGTGTTCCATGACATACATATTTCACAGTTTATGAGGCCACTGCCCAACTGAAGGACATTTACTTAATTTCCAATTCTTTGCCACCTCAAACAGGGCTGCTATAAATATTTTTGCACAAGTGAAGTGTTTACTCTTTTTCATCATCTCTTCAAGGTATAGACCCAATAGTGGTATTGCTGGATCAAATGGTATGCACATTTTTGTTTCCCTTTGGGCATAATTCCCAATTGCTCCCCAGAAAGGTTGGATAAGTTCTCAGCTTCACCAACAATGTATTAGTGTCCCAGATTTCCTGTATCCCTTCCAACATTGACCATTGACCTTTTTGATCAAATTGGTCTCTAAGGTGTGAGGTGGGAGTTCAGAGATGCTTTAATTTGCATTTCACTAATAAGTAATGATTTGGACCAATTTTTCATATGACAATGGATTACTTTGATTTCCACTGTAAATTGCCTTTGCATGTCCTTTGACCATTTGTCAATTGGGGAATGGTTTATTTTTTGAAAATTTGATTCAGTTCTCTGGATATTTTAGAATCTAGTCTTTTGTCAGAAATAGCAGTTACAAAAATTGATTCCCAATTTACTACATTTCTTTTGATCTTGGTTACAGTGGTTTTGCCTGTGCAAAAGCTTTTTGATTTAATGTAAACAAGATTATCTAGTTAGTTTTTAATGATGTTCTCTATCATTTCCTTGGTCATAAACTGCTTCCCTTTCCATAGCTCTGACAGGTAAACTACTCTTTCTTCTCTGCTTATAATAATGTGTTTTATGTCTAAATCTTATATCCATTTTGATCTTATCTTGGTATAGGGTGTGAGGTGTTGTTCTAATCTAAATTTTTTCCATACTAACTTCAAATTTTGCCAACAAGATTTTACCAAGGAGAGTGTTTTTATCCCAATAGCTGCATTCTTTGGGTTTATCAAACAACAGATTACCATAAACATTTCCTGCTATTGCAAATATTCTATTCCACTGATCCTCCACTCTATTTCTTTTCCAATACCAGACAGTTTTGATGACTGATGCTTTATAATATAATTTTGGCTCTGGTAAGGTTAAGCCACCTTCTTTTACACTTTTTTCATTGAATCCTTGGACATTCTTGACTTTATATTTTCACATATACATTTACTTACAATTCTTTCTAACTCATTAAAGCAATTTTTTGGGAACTTCTATTGGTAGGGATTTAAACAAGTAGTTTAGTTTTGGTAGAATTGTCATTTTTATTATATTAGCTCGATCTATCCATGAAGAGTTGATGTTTGCCCAGGTATATAAATCTGATTTTATTTCCATGAAAAGTGTCTTGTAATTGTTTTCAAAAAGTTTTTGAGTATGCCTTGGCAGGTAGACTTTATTTACTTTATTTTCTCTGAGTTTACTTTGAATGGAATTTCTCTTTCTAGCTTTTTCTGCTGTATCTTGCTAGACATATATAGAAATGTTGAAGATTTGTGAAGGTTTATTTTATATCCTCTTACTTTGCCAATGTTGCGAATTATTTCTAGTAGTTTTTAGATGATTTTTTGGGATTCTCTAGATATAATATTATGTCATCTGCAAAGAGTGAGAGTTTTGTCTCCTCCTTTCTTATTCTAATTATTTCAATTTCTTTTTCTTCTGTTATTGCTGAGGCTAACATTTCTAATATGATATTGAATAGGTGTGGTGATAATGGCCATCCTTGTTTCACTGATTTATTGGGAATGCCTCACGCCTATCCTCACTGCATGTAAAGCTTGTTGATGGCTTCAGATAGATACTGCTTATTATTCTATGGAACAGAACATTTATTTCTACACTCTCTAATGTTTTTAGTAGGAATGGGTGCGTTTTCTGAAGCTTTTTCAGCATCTATTGATATGATCATATGATTTCTGATAGGTATGTTATTGATATAATTAATTATACTAACAGTTTTTCTAATATTGAGCACATCTTGCATTTCTGGGCTAAATTCTACTTGATCATAATGTACTATCCTAGCAATAATTTGTTGTAATTGTTTTGCTAAGAATTTATTTAAGATTTTTGCATCTATATTCATAAGAGAGATAGATCTATAATTTTCTTTCTCTGTTTTAACGCTTCCTAATTTAGGTACCAGCACCATACTGGTGTCATAGAAAGAATTAGGCAGAGTTCTGTATTCACCTATTTTTCCAACTACTTTATATAGAATTGGAACCAGCTGTTCCTTAAATGTATGCTAGAATTCACTTATATGAATCCATCAGACCTTGGATACTTTTTCTTTGGGAGTTCAATAATGACTTGTTGAATTTATTTTTTCTCAGATAGGGTTGTTTAGGTTTTTAACTTCCTCTTTGTTTAATCTGGACAACTTATATTTTTGCAACTATTCATACATTTCACATAGATTGTCAGATTTATTGGCTTAGAGTTGGGCAAAATATTTCAGAATTGTTACTTTTAATTTCCTCCTCTTTGTTGGTGAGTTCACCGTTTTCATTTTTGATACTAGCAATTTTGTTTTCTTCTTTCTTTTTTAAATCAAATTGAATAGAGATTTATCATTTTTATTGTTTTTTTCATAAAACCAGCTCTTGGTTTTATTTTTTAGTTCAATAGCATTCTTGCTTTCAAGTTTATTAATTTCTCTTTTAATTTTTAGAAATTCTAATTTGGTATTTAATTGGGGGTTTTTAATTTGTCTTTTTCTAATTTTTTGATTGCATATTTAGTTTGTTGATTTCTTCTTTCCTTTATTTCTTCATATTAGCTCTTAAAGATATAATGTACTCCCTGACAGCTGCCTTGAGTGTATCCCATAGGTTTTAGTATGCCGTTCATTATTGTCAATATCTAGGATGAAATCATTAATTCTTTGTATAATTTGTTGCCTGGTCCACTCATTCTTTTTTTTTTTGTTTTTGCAAGGCAAACGGGGTTAAGTGGCTTGCCCAAGGCCACACAGCTAGGTAATTATTAAGTGTCTGAGACTGGATTTGAACCCAGGTACTCCTGACTCCAGGGCCAGTGCTTTATCCACTACGCCACCTAGCCGCCCCTCCACTCATTCTTTAAATGAGTTTATTTAGTTTCCAGTTAGTTCTGGTTCTATGTCTCCCTGGCCTAGTATTGCATATGATTTTTATTGCATTATGATCTGAGAAAGATGTATTCACTTTCTGCATTTGATCATTAGGATTTTATGTCCTAGAACAAGTTTTTGTGTAAGTGCCATGTACTGCAGGAAAAAGTATATTCCTTTCTATCACCATTCAATGTCTTCCATAGGTCTTTCATATCTAGCTTTTCTAAGAATCTATTTACCTCCTTAACTTCCTTCTTGTTTATTTTATGATTAGATTTATCTAAATCTGAGAGCCGGAATTTGAGGTCTCACAGTAGTAGAGTTGTGCTGCCTATGTCTTTCTGTAGGTCTTTCAACTTCTCCTCTGAGAATTTGGATCCTATATAATTGGGTACATCCATGTTTAGTATTGAAATTAATTTATTGTCTATGGTACCTTTTAGGAAGATATAATTTCCTTCCTTATCTCTTTTAACACTATCTATTTTTTTTTTTAGGTTTTTGTAAGGCAAACAGGGTTAAGTGGCTTGCCCAAGGCCACATGGCTAGGTAATTATTATTAAGTGTCTGAGACTGGATTTGAACCCAGGTACCCCTGACTCCAGGGCCAGTGCTTTGTCCACTACGCCACCTAGCCACCCCCAACACTATCTATTTTTGCAGCTGCTTTGTCTGAGATAAGGATTGCTATCTCTTATTTATTCACTTCAGCTGAAGCAAAATATATTTTGCTCCAGCCTTTTACCTTTACTCTATATGTATCTCTCTGCTTCAAATAAGTTTCTTGTAAGCAGCACATTTTATGATTCTAGCTTTTAATCCAGTCTATTTCCTTATGTTTTAAGGAAGAGTTCATCCCATTCACATTCAGAGTTATAATTACTAACTCTTTAATGCTCACGATGCTGTCTTCTCTCTGTTTGCATTTTTCCTCGTTTTCCTTTTATCCATATTCCCCAGTGTTTTGTTTCTGAATACCACCACCTTCAGTTGTATTTGCCCTTCTATATCAAACCCCATCTCCTTTCTGTCCCCTTTCCCTTTTGCCCTTCTTCCTTTCCTTCTGCTTGTTCTCCTTTTTCTCCCCCTCCCCTTTCCCCCTTTAATGCCTGAAAAGTAAGATACATTTCTTAACTTAACTGTGTCTAAGTTAACTTTTAGCTAAGTCTGATGAAATGGAGTTTCTGGTGGTTGTCACCTCCTTTTTTCCCCTCAAATACAATATGGCTCTTGTATCTCTTGATGTAATGAAATTTATCCCATTCCATCTCCATTCCTTCTTGCCTTCTACTTACTGCCCCCCTTTTGAGGAAGTATTGTTTTCAAATCATTCTGTCTGAGTCGCAAAAATGTTACAAGTGTCCATCACTTCTGGCTATGTACATTCTCTCTCACAGAGTTACAATTCTCAAGAGTTATGAGACTCTTTCTCCCAAGTGGGTATATAGCCAGGTCCATCTTATTGGATAGCAGTTTTTTTCAATCTTTTCAAGTGTCTCCTGAACCTTATTTGATGTCCAAATTTTCTGTTTAGCTCAGGTATTTTCATCATGAAATCTTGGACATTTCCTTAAATGTCCATCTTTTCCCCTGGAAGAGAAGGCTCAGCTTTGTGGGATAGTGGATTCTTGGCTGCATTCCAAGCTCCCTTGCTCTGCTCTTTGAAATATCTTGTTCCAGGCCCTTTGATCTCTTAAGGCAATGAATCCATGTCCTGCGTGGTCCTTACTATGGCTACTTGATATTTAAATTTTTTCTTTCTGGCTGCTTGCAGTATTTTCTCTTTTATCTGATAGTTCTGGAATATGGCCACAAAATTCCTTGGTGTTTTCATTTTAGGATCTCTTTCTGGAGGGCATTTAAGTATTCTTTCAATAAATATTTTGCCGTCTGGTTCCATGATATCAGGACAATTTTCCATCATTAAATCCTGCAATATTAAGTCCAGGCTTTTTTATCTTCAATGATTTCTGGAAGGCCTATAATTCTCAGGTTCTCCCGTCTTGAACTGTTCTCAAAGTCAGTGATTTCGATGATGAGGTATTTTACATTTTCTTCTATTTTTTTTTGATCTTTTGGTTTTGTTTAACATGATCTTGTTGACCCATGAAGTCATTAATTTCTGCCACTTACATTCTTTTTTTATAGAAGATTTTCCTTCATTTATCTTTTGCAACTCCTTTTCCAGTTGATCATTTCTATTTTTGAAGTTTTCCATTTGCCCCAGTGTAGTTTTGAGAGAAACATTTTGTTTTGCATTTGCGCAACTAAAAATCTTAGAGTTATTTTCGTTTTGTATTTGTCCAAATGTATTTTCCAATGATTTGTATTCTTGTTGCAAGATGTTAATTTTCTGTTCCATTGTGTTAATTTTCTCTTGATTTTCTTTTCCCAATTTTTCCAATTGATTTTTAAACTCCTTCCTGATTTCTTCAAGGAAGTCTTTCTGGGCTGGAGCCCAATTCATATTCTCCTCAACAGTGCTAGATCACTTTCAGTTAGAATCTGTCTCTTCTAAGTATTAAACCGTGGGTCCTCCTTTTGTCTGGTCTTTTTTTTGTCATTCCAGGATCTTGTGTTGCAGGGGGAGCTGGCTCTCAGAGGTTTCCTTTTGAAGATCACAGAGGCTTTGTTCACTTGGCTTAGTGATTCCAAGGGCCAGCCAGTAGGAGGCACTGGTTGCTTTCTCTGGAGTGTTTGAAGTCCTCAGCAGCAGGGTCTGATTCAACCTTGAACTCTGGGCTGGGCCCTGAAGAAGGGGGTTAATCTCTTTCTGTTGAGTGAATTTTTTACTCTGAGGGAATTGAGGGGGTGGTGTTTATTGTTTGTTCTGGGCAAAGGGCTCTTCTGAAAGTATGGAGATCAGATCACTGGCCCAGCTGGTTGTTCTCTAGGCATGTTCTGAGACTCTGTGCTGGAACTCACCCTCCTGTAGCCCCTACCCACAGCCAAAATCTCCACAGCTAAAGTTGGATCTCACACTTGCTACTCACAAAGTCTCTATAGCTGAGGCTGGCCCCCTGGCTTCCCTCAGCTGCTGTCCCAGCTCTGATCCTCTGCTCTCATCTCTTTTTCACCCATGGTCCCCTGAGACATACCTTCCTGGTAGGTATTCTCCTAGCTTCTCTTTCTGGGTTTTGTTGATCCAATTTCTATTAAGAGGTTTCTCTCATGTTGTTTTTGAGGGGAAAGAACAGCACTTATCAATGTGCCTGTCTTCTCTCCACCATCTTGGCTGGAAGTCTAACATATTTATTTATATTACATACAGCTCTTTAGCCAACTAAGTTGCACAGGGTGATAATTTTGGTCTTAAGAACATTTGTCTTCTAGAGTTCAAATCGGAACTTAGATATTTACTACCTATGCAATTCTGTTAAAGTTCCTTAATTCTGTTTGCCTCAGTTTTCATATCTCTAAAATAACTGGTAAAGGAAGTGACATAGTTTTTCAGGGAAACCCAAAATAGGGTCAGGAAGAGACAGACATCACTGAGAATTGTCTGGAAAACATTTAGCTGTTACTATGTGTGGATCAGGAATTGGTCTTTCCAAAGACTTGAATAACCCCAGGAAGGCTTACTGTCCTATTCTGTAAGTGGATGTGTAAAAAAAAAAAAAAGGATTCAGGCCCACTTGGTTGCTCTAGACTCTTGCTGAAGGAAGGATTGAGAAATATGAACATACTCACAGACTCCCATCAGAACTCCAGCCAGAGAAGTCATGAGGAGAAACACTGGGAACTTCATTTTGGCGGGGAAATATAGAGATGTTTTTTGAGAAGGGGAAAAGCATTGATAGAGTCACCTTTCTACCAAGGCCTTTGTAAAAATGCCAATAGCCAATGGGATTAGAGAGGAGTATAGTTAACTTTTTCTGCTAACTACCTAATCTCTTCCCCTTACTGCTGCCTAAAATCATTTACCAAGTCAGCAAAGGTTGGTGAGGGTTGGATGTCCAATGTTTTGGCAGGGAAGTCATGGTCAGCATTACTGCTAATTGTCAGACTTTTTTTTGCCAGATGTCCAATTATGATATTGCCAATAACTTGGCCATGGAAGAGAAACCTTCCCGAGCAGTTTGGTCCAAGAGCAATGGATGAGAGAGACCTCCTACTTATTTGAGATCATTATAATGTTAGAATTCTCTCCCTGGTTATCCAGAGACTTACTTGTTATTATTTGTCCATCTCCATTAAGTCTGGATGAAATGATGTCCAATTCATGCCAGACAAATGTAAGAATTCTAAAGAGTTTCATAGATAGAACTGATAAAAGGAAATGAATATTGAAACTTATCTGGGAATGTCTAGATTCCTCCAATATTGAGGCACCCTTTGTCATCTATAGTGTGGATAGTGATGACTGGGCAGCTTGAAAAGACTCTGATTTTGTAATTTGCCAAATTGAAGCAACCTCTCCTTTTCCTGTCTGCTTTTTCCTTTCTTTTCCTATCATAGACTTTCAGTTTTATGGGCAATGATCTTTTTAAAATTTCTCCATGTTATGGAAATGCATGTTTTATTCCATGAATGAAAAATAATATAAAATAAAAACCTTCTGAATAAGTACAGATCAGATTTAATGTAAGGTGAACAACTTTTCCATATTACCCTGCTAAGGAAGAATCTCAATATCTCCCTGAGCTCTGTGTTTTGCACAAAAGAGACCTTGGTTATTCTTTGGGGAGTTAATTCTGTCCTTGGAATTCCCTCTATTTTACCCCATCAATGAACTGTACTCTAACCCTACATATCTCCCAGCCCCTTAAGATATCCCAGTCATAGCCATCAGTTAGACATTCCCATGAAGACTAGCTCACCATACAATTGCAGGCACAGAGTGGATAGATCAGTGGAATTAGGAAGGGATGAAATCAAATTTGGCTTCAGACTCACCCTAGCTATATGACCCTAAGTAAGTCACTTGCCCTTGCCCATTGCATACTTCAGTGTCCTAATCAATAAAATGAGCATAATAATAGCTCCTCCCTTCTGTGATTGTTGTGAGGATCTAATGAAATCCTGTTTGTTTTGTAATCCTTAAAGTTCTCTCTCCATGATGACTATTATAGTTTTATATGATCACACAATCACTTTTTAGAACACTTTAACCAAATATTACCAATAATATCCCCCTTAGATTATTGGATATTTGGTGAGAAAGCTCAGATAATTCTTTTCACTGCTTTTTAAAGGCCATGTTTGCTCTCTGCAGGAGCAAGAGATGTATATAAGGTGTAATGGGAAGGCATAAGTTCCTGTGTTAGTTCTTACTCTATCACCTGCAGGTTTAAGTTAAAGGGCATTCCTTGTTTCTCTGGATCCCAATTTCTTTATCTTTGAAACAAGGGATTTGGACTAGATATAGACTAAAGTCTCTTTGGCCCTTAGGAGTCCTTGTTTACATTTTGGTTCACAGGGAAATTATAGGGAGTGAATATACTAGATGTTGTTGGAATAGAGATCTCATTTACCATATTGTAAAGGTATTTCATAAAATACATAATTGAATGATAGTTGTAACCTAGTGCCCTGAGAACACATCATGAGAATCTGCTTGTAGGGGGTCAGAGATATCAGAGCTGCTGGGAGCACACAGATCACTTCATTTGGACTGTGGTTCTAGGAATTAAGCTTTCTCCTCTATTGAATCCAATGAGTTAGTCAACCATCACCAAGTCCTTATTAGGCTCTAGGTGCTGGACACTGGATTAAGGGCTAGGGATACAATGAAGGACCAACACCCAAGTTGGAACATAAAAATTACCTATGTACATGATATATGCAGGATATATACAGGATTGATAGATAGTAATAACAGTGGAAAAGTAGGGGAAGGAAGGAAGGGTGGAAAATTTGAACAGAGGTTGAGGTTTGAATTGTCCTGAAAGACCTTAGAGAAATCAGGAGGCAGAGGAAAGGAGGGCTTGAATTTCAGGGATAACAAAATGCTAGTGATAAAGTTAGATCAATGACACAACCATCTATCTGTGTGGGGTTAAGTTGGAGAGGAGGAATTAGTGAGGGAACTGAGCAGATTGAGCAACTGTTGAGTGAGGATACTTCAGGAATTGTCAATAGTGTGATGGCATTCCACAGTATAAAGACAGAAACAGAAATAGAAAAAAAAACATGGATTTATTGAAGCTGGAAGGAAAATGTCTTTAGGTTGGATAATGAATGGCTGGAAGAAACTTGATTGAGTGATATTTTAGGATTGAATGAAACTCTAAGAAGGAGATATTGCTGAATGATAAGGCAGAGAAAGAGTATAGAAGGGGCAATGGGGAGCAAAAAGTATTCCTACTACTCAACCAAGAAGAGTGATTCTTGACTTATGAATGAAAGCAACCAGATAGGAAGAAAGAAGTTGAGTGGAATATAGAAGAAAAAAAATAAAATATAACTAGGTTTATTATCTTTGGAACAAGAAGTCCAAAGAACTTAGTGGAAGTTTTGGGTCCCTTTAGAATGGGAGATTGATAAATTTGGTTGGAGCTCCTCCAGGAGGAATTGGGGAACAGTATCAAAAAATGGAAAGAAGGTTTTGAAGAATGGCAGTGAGGCATTCCAAATCACTGAGAAGTAGAGATCAGTAGTGAAAGTAATTATATCACCAAGGAATGACTTCAGAGTATCAGTGCTTGAAAAATATTTTGAGAAGAGCTTTTCATTTGAATAGATCATGCCCTTTCTTACAAATCCAGCCTTGTGGCAGGAAATATTTTTCTACTACTTCAATTATCATATAGATAACTACTTTGTATTCATTTTTATTTATTCTCCTTATACTTAGTCTATAAATCCACATATATATGTGTGTATGCATTTATTATATCTCATATTTAATATGAATTCTACATGAATAGGAACTGTTTCATTATATATGTATTTCTAGTTCACAGCATAGTATGCAGCCATTGATTGATTGATATTATGAAAAAAATCATTGATTATATTTGTGAAATTCACAATGTCATCCTTACATATAAATTCTTTAGAACTCACCTTTGACTCTCAGCAGTCCAGAGAGCTATGACAACTGTATTTATTTGACTGGCTATGGAAAATATTATCTAGAACCAGTGAAAGAAAAACAAAACTAAACACACACACACACACACACACACACACACACACAGACACAGACACAGACACACAGCACACAAACAACCCTTTCAAATTTGATGAACACTTTATAAAAATTGGCTCTTATGGGGCAGCTAGGTGGCACAGTGGATAGAGCACTGGCCTTGGAGTCAGGGGTACCAGAGTTCAAATCCAGGCCTCAGACAATTAATAATTACCTAGCTGTGTGGGATTGGGCAAGCCACTTAACCCCATTGCCTTGCAAAAACCTAAAAAAAGGGTTCTTATGTTTCTCTTCCCTTTAATCCTAATTTCTCAAACCAAAAATTATTAATTGGCAAGCATGTTTATCAAAATATTTATGTACAATGCTGACCTGACTTTGCCACTGAGGGGAAGGAGGTGGAATGGAGGTTAGAAGGGAATTTTGTCACTTTAAAATATACATGTTACTATGCATGAAAATGAATAAATACATTTTTAAAAAATACTCATATTTATATGCTAAAAAATCTTTTCTTCCCTCTATTCACTTACCAACAGTCTCTTACGAAATTCAGCAGTATGACCATAGAACAGACAGAAGGGAAAGGAAACATAGAGTGGTACATGTCAGATCATTCTGAGTGCTTTCCTGATATGTCAGTCCAGAATTAATTTCTTTCGTTGTTAATTAACATAATGTCTTGGTGTGGTAGTCAAAGGAATTTGTGTCTAAAGTATTATTTTCTCTTAGGGAGAACTGTTATTTATGAAGTTCTCTGAAATGTGGTCACGATAAGGGCTGTGGATACTGAAGTTCACTTAAGTGAGGTCATTTAGTTATATCTGGCCCTGAGAGAGCGGAAATGCTGAGTGTCAGTAGTTACACTGAAGATATGCAAAATGCTTAGCACTTCCAATATGGCAATCAGGGTGCTAAACTCTGAAAATACAAATGTGAAAAGGAGCTTACATTCTAATAGGGAAATAAAAGGCATAAAATAGGGGAGGAAAGATGAGGAAAACTACTGGGTTGAGAGTGAGGGAGTAATGCAAGTCAGAGGGGGACTTGAGTTGGAAGGAAAGTGAGAAGCCTGGTGAGAATCATGAGTTAGGTATTTTGATCAGAGACTCAGAAGACAGTAGATGAGTAGATAAGAATAAAGAGTCAGTGAGTATTCTGAAGATAATTCCTAAAGAGAATGGCAGATAGCATGTATTTTGAGGACAGGAAAGGCCAGAGATGCCTAAGCCAATTACTGTCTGGAGAAAGGAAAAAAGAGTTGAAAATACATATTTAACTTTCCTGAAGAACAGGAAATTTATCTCAGGAGAATTCATGTCAGCTGGGAAATTGATAAGTACAGATCTTATTGGAACCATGAAATTCTGGACAAAGAAAACCAGAAATTTCTTTTGCCAAGAAAAACAAAAGGATATCTCAAGTGATTGAAAGAAATTGAAAGAAACTCTGCTTCAACCTAATTACTGAGGCTTTTGAACATGTGCAAAATGCTTCAGGAAACCAATAGGTTGAAAAATCAATCTAGAAAATGATCAGCATTCTCACGTGTACTAAGAAAATGCAAGAAGGAAAAGCGGAGAAGAGAAATTGTCTGAAAAATGTGCAGACATTGGTCAGTCAAGAGATAAGGAAATTCATGCAAACCAACTCAAAAGGCAATTTACACATATAAAGGAAGACAAGTGAAAATGTATTCATTTTGCCTTATTGGGCCCAAGCAATTTTATTTTATTATTTTTTTAGGATTTTTTTTTCAAGGTAATGGGGTTAAGTGGCTTTCCCAAGGCCACACAGCTAGGTAATTATTAAAGTGTCTGAGGCCGGATTTGAACTCAGGTACTCCTGACTCCGGGGGGGGGCTCTATCCACTGTGCCACTTAGCCACCCCTGGGGCCAAGCAATTTTAAAATAAAAGTGTAGATGCCCTAGATTTAATGCTATAATAATCACATTAGGCAGGTAATGCTTTAGAGAACTAGATAAGGCAAAAAGTTAATTGGAGGAAAGAAATCTAAAATATTGAAGAAAATACTGTGAAAATATTAGGAATGATGTCTGACTATGTAATATTTAATACCTCTAATTACATTATAAATTTACAATTATAAAAACTAGTTGATACTAGTTCAAAATTGAAAAGCAGAGCAATAGACGAAATGAATATGAACCTGATGAAATAATAATGAACCCTGTGAGTAACTTAAAACATAAATATCTGGATCATAGGCCCTCTGATTAGAACTGCTGGGAAAGAAGGCTGGCAAAAATTAGGATTGCGCTACTATCTTACACAATATTTCACTCAATATTCAACTAGATTTGTGATGTCATTGAATCAAAAGTCCCTTGCAAGAGGGCAGATCACAGCTAATGTCTGACTCTTGTCCTTGTTCTCCGATTAGCTTCCCATTGAAGTTTACCAAAAGAAGAGATTATATTTATAACTTTTCTAACATTGTGAGGGTAGCTGTTGTCCCCGATCACAATGACAAACTCATCTTCTCTTTAAGCTATTCCTGGATGACATCTTTTATTCTAATTTTTTTTGTAGCCTCTCATTGATTATTTGATACAACTGACATTCCCATGGGCAGTAAGGTGGTGAAATGGAGGGGATACTTGAGCTGAAATCAGTAAGATCTGAATTTAAATCTCTATAAGGTATTTAAACTCAACATGTCCAAAACTGAGCCCATTATTTTCACTTCCCATTTCACCCCCATAAACTTTCTTCTTTTCTTAACTTTCCCATTTCTAAGAAGGATACCACATCCTTCCAGTCATACAGGATTGCAAATTAGGTATCACCTTTGATTCATCACTGTCTCTAACTCCCCCCCACCACTGTAATTTATCTCTAAATTCTATAATTTTCTCATCTAGAGGAAGAAAAGCAAAACAAAACAAAGCCAAAAAAAGAAAAAAGAACAAAACAATGCTTCAGAATCTGATGAACACTTTATAAAAATTATCTCTTATGTATCATTCCCTTAATCCTATTTCTCATACTAAATGTGACTAATATGTAAACATTTATCAAAAATATGTATATACATTGCTAACCTGACTGTTCACCTCTGAGGACAAGAGAGTGGGAAGGGCACGTGGAAGGAAATTTTGTAACTTAAAAATATGCCTGTATATATGGATGAAAATAAACAAACAAATTTAAAATAAAAACAAAAATTTAAAAATAAAATGTATCATTTCTACCTTCTTAAAGCATCTTTTTATTCTTCTCCTTCTCTCTTCTGCCACTGACACCATTTTGATTTATGCTCTCTTTATTTCACAGCTGGACTTTTGCAATAGCCTGCTGGCTGGCCTCCCTGCCTCATCCCTCTGCACTCCAGTCCATTCTCTATTCCAAGCTGATCTGCTTAATATTGATCAAATCACCTCTCCTTCACTCCATAAACTCCAGTGGCTCCCTGTTATCTGAAGGTCCAAATATAGACTGCTCTGTTTTAGTGTTAAAGCACTTCTTATTTTGGCCCCTTTTTTACCTTTCCAGGCTTCCGTTTCTCCCTTCCACGTGTTCTGTGATCCAGTGACACTGATCTCCTTGTTCATTCTCACACTCTATGCTCCATTTCCTGACTTAGTCATTTTTCCCTGGTTGTCCCCCATGCCTGAAATGTTTCCCTCCTCAACTCTGACTCCAGATTTTCCAGGCTTGCTCCAAGTTCCAGATAAATTCCAGCCTTCTGCAAGAAACTTTCCACAACCTTCTTTAATCATTGTTTCTTCCCTCAAAGACAACCAAACATTTGTCCTGAATATGTCTCAGTTGTACACAGTGATGTCCTTGCTGACTTCTCCATTAGACTGGCAACTCCTTGGCATCAGGAGCTGTTTTCTTTTTCCTTTCCTTTGTGTCCTCAAAATTTATCATAGTCCTGGCAACAAAGTAGGTGCTTAGTAAATGTTGGGTGACATTATTTGACCATACCCTCAATTTCTCATCTATGGAATTTTCCCAAAAATATATGTATTACCCATTTCACAGAGCTGCTGTGAGGAATACACTTTGTAAAACTTTTCTTTTCCAAGAAATTTTTACTGATGTTTCCTACTACTTTAATCATCATCATTACCTTGAGTATCACTCTCCTTTCCCTCTCAGAGAACCATGCCATAATTATTTTAAAAAAGGAAATGATAAACAGCCCAAATGATAGGTATATTGAAAAAGTCTGAAAACATTTACAATGAATAATATCTAGAAATTTCCATAAAGAGTGGTTTGGGGCTTTTATTTATCATATCTTTTCATTACAATTATGCATGATATTTTTTGCTTCATTATATTAACTTTGAATATTTTGTGTATTTGTTTTTTCAATTACATTGTGTTAACTGTGTATATACAAAGTTACATATTTAAATATACCTATATCAATATATATTTGTTTCTTTGTATTTAATGATGCATCAGTTCATTGAGAGCTTTCTATGCTTCTCCCTATTCATCATATATATATATATATAATTTTTTGCATCACAGAGTATTATTATGCTATTATGTAATTACTCATTAATATTGTAATCACTATGGTATTCCTGTTTCACAATTTGTTTAATAAATCAGTGGGCACCAATGTTATTTTCAATTATTTCTTATCACAAAAAATGTTGTTATAAATATATTGGTATACACTGATTTTTTAAAATTTTTTGTTATCAGGGCAGCTAAGGTGGTGTATTGGATAAAGCACTGGCCTTGGATTCAGGAGTACCTGGGTTCAAATCCAATCTCAGACACTTAACAATTACCTAGCTGTGTGGCTTTGGGCAAGCCGCTTAACCCCATTTGCCTTGCAAAAACCTAAAAAAAAATTTCTCCTTTTCAATAGATTGCTTATAGTTTACGTTATATGGGCTCTCTATCTCATAGGGTATAAACAAGTCAATTTATTTGGTTTGCTCTAAATTGCTTTCCAAAAAAGTAATACTTAGTCATTTATGTTTATTTTCAGGAGGTCATGAGAAACCTCATTTGTTTTGACTTCTATTTTCCTTATTAGTAGTGACTTGAAGCATTTTTTTCATGTGGTTGTGAATATTTTGATCATCAAACAATTTTGTTGTTACTCTATGTAGTACTCTGGCTTGTAAGAGATTCTAAAATCAGAGGATATGAGTTCAAATTTTCCTTTTGAAAATCATTACCTGTGTGACATTAACAAAATCACTTTATCTTATTGTGTCTCACTTTTCTGACTTATGAAATGAAGGGGTTACACTACATGACATTTGAGGTTACTTCTTGTTCTAGTTCCAAGATCCTCTGATCCTCTAACCCTATCTGGGAGAAGTGTTCCCCAAGTGTTGCTCTGAGCAAAAGTAGCATTGTTTGAATATGTCATTTGAACTATGCTGGAGTTGTCCAAAGAGAACTTTCTAGGGAATTAATTTAGGGAGGTGAAGAAAGAAACGATAAGACTTGATAAAAGCTCAGATATGTAGGATAAGTATGAAGAAGGATTTGAGCTTGACACTGAATCATTGGGCCTAATTGATTGGCAGGATAGTGGTCCTTTTGGAGGTAATGAAGAGGTGGGAAGAGTAAGCAATTTGGAGGAAAGGTGATGATTTCTGTTTTGGACATTGTGACTTGAGGGAGTTGGTGATACAAGATTGGTGCTGAGGAAAAATGCTACTTTTATAAGCAGATCTGCAAAGTGTTTGCATGAGAAATATCATCTAAATTACACTAAGTGATGAGGTGGTACAAGGAAAGAAGAGAAGAGGATTCAGGATAAAGTCTTTGGCAATTCATGCAAATTATAGGCATGAATGAATGAAAACCTAGCAAAAGATAGTGGAAAATATTTGTCAGATAAGTAGGAGGAGAGCAAAGAGAAAACTGTGTCACAACCAAGGGAAGAAAGCATATTCAGGAAAAGATGATTGCAACATTGAAGTTTTCAGAGAATTTAAGAGAGGGTAGACATATATAACACACATTTTTGTTATTTGTTTTTCTTTTCTTTTTTTTTTTTTTGCAAGGTCATAGAGTTGGGTGACCTGCCCAGGACCACGAGGCTGGGTGGCTGTTGGATATGTGGAATGAGACTTGGGCTTCAGTCTTCCTGGCCCTAGGGTTGGTGCTCTGACATCTGCACCACTTGGCTGTCCCATAACACACATTTTTAGTAGGGACAAAGTGGAAGGAGAGAGAGAAAAAAGATAAATGGGGGGTGGAGAGGAATGGATGGAAAGAAATACCTTTAGCAATAGCAATAAAAATATGGAAGTAGCTTCTCTGATGAACTTATGATAAAGAATGCAATCCATCCCAGAGACAGAGCTGAAGGAAACTGAACACAGACTGAAGTGCCATTTTTTCCCTTTTTTCTTTCACTTTACTTTTTGTGAGATTTTTCTGTTTTGTGGGGGGAAGGAGAATTACTACAATATTATTTTAGTATTGGGTAAATAAAAGTATAAATTACAATAATTAAAAATTTTAAAAGTCATTAACAATAAAAATAAAAATTGAGTAAGCATCCGGGAAATAGTAGTCATTATAGTGAGAAACACTGAGACTTTTTCAATATGACAGTTGAAGGGAAATGGGTTTTTAAGTCTTCAAAAAAAGGAAATTTAGGGACGTATCATAAGACTTGTGATTTAAAGGAAAGAGTGAACTTCTTTAAAATTTTTTCTGTTTGAATGTTTATTTTAAAATTTAATACAAAAGAAAAAAGAAAAAAGAAAAAAGTCATGTACACAGCAGAACAAAAGAGAAGAGTGAATTTAAAATGATGAGTTTTCATTGCAAGAAAACATATAATAAATGCAATACATTGTGTTTCAAAGTTGCTCATCTTTTCATTGCTTCAATTCAAATTTACTTTTATTCCCTGTTGTGCACTTTTTACTTTTATTCTTCCCCCTTCCTCACCACAACCCCCCTTCAACCCAACAAGGCTAACATTATACATATATATATATATATATATATATATATATATATATATATATATACACACACACACAAATATACACATTTAAATGCATACATACGTAGACATTCAGAACTGGAATCCAAGTCTCACATCTTCCAGTTTAGAACTTATTGTAACACAATGATTTTTGGAAACTCTTTTCATGGATTTATTTCAAAACCCTGGTGTATTTTATTATCTTTGGCACCTTATCACCTCATGCTCTAACAAAGCATTGAGAACATGTGTAATACAGGGCTGATTATTTCCTTTTCAGCAGATAGACACTCAAGTGTTTCATTTTAAAGGGTTAGAGGGTTAGGATATTTTTACTCATTTCAAGGCTTTCAAAAGCAACGCCTTTCTGGAAAACAAATGAAAAATATTGGGGTGATAATGTACAATATCTCTAAAATGATCCTGTGATAATTTTTTAATGTAAGGTTAAACACACAAAATAGTTGGGAGAAGGACCTTTGCAACAGAAAATTAGTAGAATTTGTTCCATTTAATTGTGAACTATAGATTGATAATGAATAGTGAGCAAGAAATTAGGAAAGTATTAGAAGATCTGAATGTACATCAAGAATAATATATTTTGAATGCTAAAAGATTAGAACTCAATTTGTCAATCAAACCAGTGCTCTGATGGGAACTGACTTCTTTACAAATGTACCATGTAAAGATATGCTGAATAAAACCAGTCCCAAGGTTTAGGATGGTTGTTAGCTAATGATGACAATATGCCATGGAACAAAATACTTAGGTCCAAATACTGAATGAGAAACCTTTTGCACCTACAAATAAAATCTTTCTGGACATTACTACAGGTACTCAGAACCTGCCATTAATCAACTTATCCCTCCCCCCCCCCCCATTATGGAGTTATTTTCTTGTTAAACTTTGAGAATGCATATAAGGACCTTTTCCTTTTTTTCTAATTTCTCAGACAGAGTCCCAGAAGTAGTATTCTGAGTGAAGGGATATGCAGAATTTGGGGTAATATGGCTTTCTAGAACAGTAGGACAAATTCACAGCTGCACAGATAAATATGCCTGTTTTCCTGCTGCCCCTTCAACAATGATCATTTTTTTTTTTCTTATCATCAACAAGATATAAACAGAATAAAGTGAGCAGAACTAGGGGAGTAATTCATATTATAATATTAATAGTGTAAAAAATGAACAATTCTAAAAGATTCAGA
Organism: Macrotis lagotis; assembly: GCF_037893015.1. Classification (NCBI taxonomy): domain Eukaryota; kingdom Metazoa; phylum Chordata; class Mammalia; order Peramelemorphia; family Peramelidae; genus Macrotis; species Macrotis lagotis. The sequence continues at coordinate 263,212,430 of NC_133659.1, read as the reverse complement.
GCTCTGATTAGCATGAAGATGCTAATCAAACACAAAACATTTTTGGATATAAACAATATGGGAATATGCTTTGAGTACATTTGAATATTAAAAAGATTTTGTATTTCTTTCCCCCGCCCAGTGGAGGATATTGGGGGGCGATAAAATGCTCCACAAATAATTTTTAAAAAAGATTAACACAAGGGTCTGACACCACAAAAGAATGTAATGAGACCAATGAAATAACTGACAAGAATACTCCCTGAGTCTCTTAGAGGGGGAAAATATCATAAAACTATTGATGCAAATGCACAAAGCATTTAATAGGTAGTCCCACTATAAATGTTCCCTTTTTTGTTAAGGATTGTTTTTTTTTTTTGCAAGGCAAATGGGGTTAAGTGGCTTGGCCAAGGCCACACAAGTAATTATTAAGTGTCTGAGGCCATATTTGAACGCAGGTACTCCTGACTCCAGAGCCAGCATTCTATCCACTGCACCATCCAGCCGCCCCATAAATGTTCTCTTAACGAAATAGACGTGCAAGAAGGAGGGAAGAGAGTAAACATTTATATACTGTTCTAGATACTGTACTATTCATTTTTACATCTATCACATCAATCCTTATAATAACCCTGAGAGACTGGTGCTACTGCTATTCCCATTTACAGTTGAAGAAACTGAGGCATATAGTGATTAAGAGACTCACCCAGGGTCACAGGGTCTGAGGCTGGATTTGAATACAGGTCTTCCTGACTCCAGGCTCAAATACTCTATCCACTGCAGCTATAACTGCTCAGATACTATCCTAGTTATTCTCTTGCAAAATACTAGTTGAATGGAATGAAGATAATACAAACACATATTTTTAATTCTTTATATCAAATAACCTGGTCTCAAATTTTGTTTCTATTATTTACTACTTAGGCTTAGTATCTTGGCTCACTAGAACCCTACTTTCCTTTGATTATAAAATAAGAGTGTTGAATTGGATGACTTTTTAGTTCTTTTACAATTCTAAATGTTATGTTCATGATTACACAATAAAAAAAATCGTATAACTGGGATTCAAAAAGCCAGCATATAATAAAAAGAGTTCTGACTATAATTAAGTAGATGAAAAGCAACTCAATTTTCAATGTAGATTTTCATAAAAAATATGACTCTGGACAAACTGCCTTTCCAGAAAAGAACTAAGAAGACTGGCCTATCTGACCACCCCTCAGCAGATTCTATTTTTCATTCTTCTTTCCCCTCAACAAACATAAGGGGAGGGCATTATAAGTCCTTATACCTCAAGATGCTAGTCATTACCTAGAGGAGAGCACTCCTCTGCTAAGCAAAGCTGATTTAAAAACTAAGATTTAATTTAAGGATGTCTATTCACCTTGCCAAGCAAGTTACACTTTTCTTCTATGAAAAGTAAACTCCCTTCCTTAAAAAAAACCAATTTTAGATGCATTGATTTAGATATATATTTCAAGAATGAATTTTCTGCACAATATAGGGTGGAATGGCATTACTAAATATGGAAGTAGACTTGAAGGTCAAATTCCAAAAGATAATAATGCAACTGTTTGAACTGCATCAAAAAGCGCATGCCAGAAATTATACAAGGATATTGTCTGAATGCATACACAATTCTTAGTAATCTTGGAAGGCAGCAGCATTCTCCCTCCATACTCACATATTCACAAATTTAGCATTGAAAGGGACTTTAGAGATAATATAATTCAATTGTTTCCTCTTATTCCCATTTTGTTTTTTAGGATTTTGGAAGGCAAATGGGGTTAAGTGGCTTGGCCAAGGCCACACAGCTAGATAATTATTAAGTGTCTGAGGCCAGATTTGAACTCAATTACTCCTGACTCCAGGGCTGGTGCTCTATCCACTGCACCACCCAGCCACCCCTTATTCCCATTTTTCAAGGGAGGAATCTGAGACTTGCCCAAAGTCCTAAGTCCCAAGTGCCTGGGGTGGTATTTGAAGCAACGAGGTTTAGCATCCTTTTCGTTAGAACCCAATGCTTCTAATCTGAAGGGTATTTGAATATTCTGTATTGAATATTTTGCAAAAGTAATTTGGATTTTGCCAGGCATTGTAGTACATTCCTATAATCCCGCTCCTGGAGTGGCTGAGGTTGATGGATCTCAAGCTTTGAAATTCTGAGCTTCGGTGAATCAAGTTGACCAGGTGCCCAGACTAAGTTTGACACTGATAAGGGTGGGGTGCCAAATGGACCTAGGTGGGAAATTCTAGACTGGATGAAATAGGAGGATCATTTGAAAAAAAAGTGAAGTAGTATGGATTTAAAATCAAGGAACATGGAAAGGGGAAGAGTCCTTAGTCATCATTTGGTTCTGCTCTTCCACTATACACATAGTTTGTACAACACTGTGACCCTGGGTAAGTCACTTAACCTGTTTGCCTCAGTTTCCTTATCTGTAAAATGGGCTGGAGAAGGAAATGACAAATCACTCCTGAATCTCTATCAAGAAAAACCACTTCATGGAAGCCCATTATGTAGATGTAAAAATGAGTTCCAGAGAGGTGAATCAAATTTAATCAAGCATCACACAACTAAATCAGTGGTAGACAGAAATAAAAGTTGAGTCTTCTGAATCCAACTAAAATGTTTTGTTCCATTATACCACACTTGTAAATAAAAATGACTTTCTGAGGTTGTTATTTCCTAGTCTGTCATGATTACAACATGTTGTGGTGGCTCTTGTGACAGGGAAAACACATTCTTTACCTGATTTATCCCGCTGAAGGAAAACAGGCAACAGGGACAAGATGACTAATTCTGCTGCACCTTTGTCTAAGGCCAGACTTTCTCCTAACCTGGACTGTAACAAAACTAGTATCTACCAGCATTTCCCTACAATATGATCCAGGTTCACCCTCCTCCTTCCTTCCTAAGACAAAGATCTCTAAGAGTAACATAACTTCAGGATATCTGTTTTCTTGACCTAACTTTCTGGTTACTTATGACCATATAAAGTCACACCCACATGTGCTCAATCATCTTGATAGTGAATTTCTGAAGCTTTTGTGACTTCCATGGTATCTAGTATCTATCCTGACAACCAGATGTATATTCATAAAGTAGGGGGGGGTGGGCAGAGAAGTATCAGTGTCCAATAAAGCTAAATGCCACTGTCTCTTTGCTGTGCATCCTTGCTATAATTAGGGCCAAGTAAACCTCCTTTTGGTTAACTGTTCAATGACTTGTGATTTATTGTTGTTGAGTATCTAACTCTCTGAGACCCAATTTGGGGTTATCTTGGTAGAGATACTTGGGAGTAGTTTGCCATTTCCTTCTCTAGCTCATTCCACAAATGGGAAAAATAACTTGCTCAGGGTCACACAGCTGGATATGAACTAGTGACCATCAACTTCTGATTCCAAATCCAGCACAGCACCTAGCTGCCCTCCACTGGTAGGTACCGGACATCAATATTTTCATTGTAGAGGTGCAATGCTGGACTGAAATAAAATACTCATAAATCATTTCATTCAAATGTTGAACCTTTGCCAAGAGAAGGTGGTAATGGAGCTACCTTCACAGTAGCTCCTCAAAGGATCAAAGTTCAATAGGGTGCATCACATTATACTGTGTCACAAGTGATGTATTAATAGGAAAAAAAGAATTGAAAAGGATGAGAGACAATTTCTAGTTAGGTCCTGGGACCCCACAAATGTACCAAACCTCCAATACCACAATGTGATTATAGCATGGTGGGGAAGGGAAGGAAGGATTTGTCTGAGTGGGAGGCTTGGGGTAGTAGTGGGGCAGGGGGAGCATGGTATATGAGCCTTGGCTGTCCCGGGGGAGAACAATACTAGAGAACATATTAGAGGGACAAGGGCAAGCAAGACAACCTACTTCCTTTGTAGAGTTTGCATAGATCTCTAATGGTGGTGCTTAAAACTGTCAACAGTCACTGACATTCCTTCCACATGTTACCTAGAATATATTCTTTATACAAATTGACAGAAAGTCTATCTTAGGCAAAGAGGAGAGAAATGATAAAAGAGATGAGGAGGCAGAAAGGCAGCTACAGCCATGTACCAGTGATTTGATTTTTGTCCAATCTCTCAACTTCAAACTCTTCTGCAAAGTAGGGATAAGAACATTCACTCAAGCAATGTCAGAGAATTGTTACAATCCAATGAGTTGACTCCTATGACCATGTTTTAAAAGTCAAAAAGCCCATAAAACTATAAGTTACCATTATTAATGGCCAAAACACACAACTAGACAAAAGGTTTGATCTCACACCAATAAAATATGTTATGTTTTCACCTCCATCACTCTCATTTTCCCCCAACTTTAAGAGTAAAAAAGGGGAAAAAAAGTATTTTTTTTAAATTAAGGTTTCCTCTGTGACTTCATTTCTACAGGAACATATCAGACCTCAGTAATAACAGTCTGACAAAAGGAGAAAAAAAGATAAAAGCCTATTCCAACAGTGTGGAGTCAAGAAAAATCATGCAAGAATGATTCAAAAATGAATATGTAGTTTCAAATGGTCAAAAATAACAATTTAAAGAAAAAATTCCCAGAGGGAGCCTGTGGAAGTCTTGGAATTTTTTCTTTTTATCATTGACAAATTCTATTTTTCCTATGCAGGAGGAAGAAAACAGAAAGAAATCATTTCTTTTCATGACTATTTAAAGAAGCCAGATGAGTTCTTACATGTTCCCTTCTCCTATTGTAGGAGACATTTTGTTGGTCCTTGTACCACTGTTAAAGATTCATCTGCTTCTCTGCAAGGGGAACTGTTTTGTGAATCTATTCTGCTTTTAAATCTTCCCTTTCCAGCCCCAAACTTAATATTTTGCTTATACTTTTTTTCTGAATTTGCATTTAGAAACTGATCATTTCTGGTCTAGAATTTTCTTTTCATTTAACAAGAATAGAGAAATTTTAAAGTTAACTATACTCCAATGAATCTGTATCTTTGTTAAAGTGTCCACATTGGCACAGATCACAATACATCCAGGCTTGCTCATTCTATACAATTTGGGGTCTGGCACTATTAATCCTCTGTGTTCCACCCAACATGCTAAAAGGCTTACTTCCTGCAGAATCTGGGATCTAGGGCTTTTTAACTTCCTCATTTCTGTTACCACACAATCAATTTTGAAATCAGGCTTTACTATTCCCACTCCTGCTATGGTCCTTTGGTCGACCACCATTTTTAATTTTTCTGAAAATCACATGATTCACCAGGAAGAAAGCTGGTTATAAAGAGCTGTTTTTTTTATAAAAGCAAACAGCTTAAAATCATTAGAATTACTGTGATATTTCCTAAATATGATCAAACACAACCTTTTCTTCTTGTTCATTCATGGGTATTACCTGACCAAGATGGGCCAAACTACTAAATAAGTGAAATTTACTATCTAGGATTTCTTTTTAATTGCCTGTAGCAAACCCACAAAGAATACACTTTGAATCAAGGTATCTTTTATATGAATTTCTTTTAATCTTTTTAAAGGCTTGAATTATTTACTCTATGGTCAGGAAATATTCATCTGTATTTTTAGGTGAAGAAAAGTTTGGGTTAAAAAAATCAACCATACAAAAAATAGAAAAGATGTAACAAACAAAAAAAATGTCAGAGGAGTTTCAGTGACTCTGTATGAATCAGTAGCATATATGGCAGGTAATAAAAATAGGCATGATCAAACACCATGAAGGATAAAAAATGGCAAAGAGAGGTTCCATATGGGAGAGGTTAGGAATTGGTCAATGTTCATTCTTTACCAAGTTATGAAATTACTATATTCATTAAAAATAAGAGACTAGAATCGGAACATTTAACTCAATTGGAAAAGATATTGTCATGACCAAAGCCCATTGACCAGTATAGATCTCTAAAGTCTGCAAAGTGCTTTGTATTTATGATTTCCTATGAGGTCCCAAACAGCTCTGAAATAGATATCATTAGTATTATTTCCCCCTTACAAATGGGAAAAACTCACAAGACTTGACCTCAGAAGTTAGCAAATAGGTATCTCAATCAAAAATTGAACCCAGATTTTCTTGACTTTTGCTCTTTGATAGGAAATAGTCAATTTGGAAGATAACATAAGAATTTTAATTTAACACAACAGTATAAATTACCAGACATACTCATTAAGCATTAACATCAGGCAATAACAAAGTTTTTGAATACCTTAGAGGAACACTCTTCTGGAAATGATTCAGAAGAAAACAAAATTTGGGTCTACAGACCTGAGTTTCAGTCCCTTTGCTTACCTCTGTGTCTTTGTTCAAGATCTCAGTTTCCTCATTTGTTACATGAAAGCATTAGACTGAACAACCTGTGATTTTACTTTTGACTTTAAAACTATGATTCCTATCATACACACACACACACACACACACACACACACACACACACACACACAACAATCAGATTCTCAGACTCTTCTGTCAAATTAATAAAGTAGCAATTACTAAACATTTTTCAGATGATGGTTTATTCAGCCTGGCACAAAGAATCATTTTCTTACGAATATTCTACTAAGAAAAGATTAGTCTTTCAAATTAGGTTCCTATTTATAGAAGTAGGTCATTCAACAACAGTGACAATAGACCATCTTTTAAGGTCTCTTGTGTGATTTTTAATACATGCATGAAAGACATTTGTTATAAGAAATCCAATATAGAAGCATGTTTGTTCCATCAAATCAAATGTCTAATTATAGTCAATAGATAGTAATTACAGTTGGATCTAATATTCTCAGCACCTTTCAGTCAATTGTGTGACTAAATACGTGATCCTATTTTTAAAAACTTGTCTATTCCCTCCATATGCCTTTATCAAGGATGTCCCTGATAAATATGCGAAATTTTCACAGATTTTATATAAATGCAAAAGGAGATATATGGGGTAAATAGCTCATATTTTCTTGATTGTATTTTTTCCATAGCACTAAATTTCTGTCTATAATTTTTCAATACTGTTATCATACCAGCCTACTTATTCTGTAGTGTCACTTTCTATTTCCTTATGAATCACAGTAGGGCATTGTAGTGTTGATGTGCAAATTACAAATGTACAAATGTAGACATTTGATGGAAAAAAGTGTGTTTACAGTTATTAGTTCCTCATATTCCACAGATGTGAAAAATTAAATTTGGGAGGTTTGAAAGCTATGATTTTCCCATCATTAAAAAAGACAAACATTGAAGGACTACTTCCTTTTTATTGCTATTGGCTATTACCAACCAACTGCCTCAGAGGAATGTCACTGAAACACAGCCCCTCCAAGTTTTAAGACAGTCTTAATTATATAGACATAGGGAAAGAATTGATTAATTTTGAATGACTTTTTTGGAAAGGATGATGTAGCTGAACAAGCAGTCTTCAGTCCTATAATTACATAATAACATAGTCAGGGAGTTGAAGTGTGGCATGAGGGAAGTCACCAGTGAAAGGATGCAAAACAAGGTATGTCCATGGAATCGTAGTTCTACCAGTTGTGCTGAAGAACCTGTGTTTTGTTTTTTGGCATTTAAGAGGCCAAGTGGAATCCCACTCCATGGACTTGGTTGTGATTCTTTGGAACATGCCATTTGGAGAGGCACTTGAAAATTCAATCCTCAATTCTCCCCAGGCACCTGAAACTTTTTCTGGAATTGAGGAAAAGGACTGATGTGCCAATTGCACCCCCACTTAATTTTCTGAAGACAGTCAGGAGTGTTCTTATCACTTCAAAACATTTCTACTCTCACTCTCAAGCTGTGAACCTCTAGAGGGACAGAAGTTGAGTGAGACAGAGTAAGTTGCAGGTAGAGACATGGATCCTAGTAGCCAGGGGTAGAAAGCAGCAAGAACCAACTAGGAAACTAAAAGGATAAAAGATCTATCCATAGTCAGTCACAGGTAGAGATGTGGAATTCAAGCTCGGTCTCCTTTTCCTAAGTCCCACTGACCTGATTCTCCCAGTGATTCATTTATAGTATGACAATTCTACATGGAAACTAATACAATGTTTTCTATTTTAAAAAGGAAGAAACAGGTTCAAAGATAGTAAAAGATTTGTTCGTGGGTCACATGCTAATTCCAGAACTGAAATCTAATCCTCCTAATGGACTCCAAGTCTGGTACTAGCACACTTCATCTCAAGAAACCAAATATATAAACCCACACCATTAAAGGGAATCTTCTCCCTCTCTGCAAGTTCATTCCCTTCTCAGGACAAACATGCTCAGGTTTTTCTTATGCTAAAAAAGAAAAACAAAATAAAATCCCTTCCTTTTACCCTGATATTTCTAGGTTATAGTTAGTTTTATCTGTTCCTATTATCTTGAATATTCATTAAGATAAATAACAACCATTAGAATCTCTGATCTATTCAAACAGTAAATATGCTTTGTTATTATTTTTAAGTTGATCTCTTTAAAAAATATTCAGATGAATCTGTTCTCTCAAAGAAACATTCCACAATGTAGTAATACTTTGTTGTTATTATTTTTTATTTTAACATTTGAAGATTATGTAAAAACCAGTGAAGGCAATATTTTGTATTGACTTTGATGGAAGGAATTCCCTATATGCTCTTTCACTGAAATTCCCTTTATCCACAACAGGCCCCTGAGCTGCAATTTTTGATCTTTAAGAGCTGCATGGAGCATTGCTAGATTAAGTGATTTGCCTTATGTGCTCAGAGGTGGTTTTTGAATCCATGTCTCTTGACTTTGAATGTGGCTCTCTGTTCAATATCTGTGCCTCCTTCCTAGAGGATAAATGACATTCAACCACCTAAGACAGAGCAATAAACAGGTCTGTGACATTTTAAGACTCCTCCTATCATGCCATACTGACCAATTTTATTACCTACTTCTGAATAACAGTGAATGAATTCATATTTGATTCAGGAAGACAAATGACTATAGAAATTGTGCTAGAATGCTGAACAAACCTCAAAATCAATGCCAAAGTAAACCCCCCCAAAAGTCCTACCGGGAATTTTCTTGGCCCATCCAATCATGTGAACCAATTAATTATCAGCAAGTTTGGTCAATGACATCATCATGGAGGCTTCCGTAAATGGTTTGTTGGGCAGACTCACAAACACATTAGGTGGCTCTGCTTCCAGGAGAGATAGCACAAACTGCTCAGGGCTCAGAACATTCATCAGCAGCTCTTTCACTTGGGTTACATTTTCACTATTTGTCTTTGCTTTGCTAAGACAATTCATTTGCTCATCTGCATTCCGCTGCCTTTGGATAACTTGATACCGAAAGCGTTCTCTCCGGGAACCTATAGATGGGTGGGAAAGGGAAATATTAATAAAATGTTTTCCCTCTATTTCTCCTGCCAACCCTTAGGATATCCCCTTCCCCTAGGTTGGTGAACCAGGGGTTAATTATCTAGAGAATTGAATATCCTTTCTTTGTGTGTGTGTGTGTGTGTGTGTGTGTGTGTGTGTGTGTGTGCGTGCGCGCGCGTGTGTGTGTATTATATATTATTAATACATTATATGTAAAATAAAACATATATGATGTATGCGACATCTGATATATTTTCAAACATCATATATTAACATAAAATATGTGTTATATTAATGTATAATTTAATAATATTATATTTCACTTGAAATTATATATTACATATAACTAGTGTGCCTATAATATGCATATTACATAGTTTTATATTATATAACATATGCATATGCAGAAAGAATGATTCCATCTCCAAAGTTAAATTTTATTTTGCTTATGACTACTTACTATTTTATTCTGTTATCAGTTTTTTAAAAGGTAAGAAAAAGGAAGGGAAAAGAAATATACTGGAGGAGGAATGTAGAAATAGCAGGAACTAGTTACTTTCACATAAATGGATTGCTGGCCTTATGCTTTTTGGTCTCGTACTCCAAGTTCTTCCCCACCTTACTTCCCTTCATGGGCCTTCCTTCCTTGTTTCCCCTTTTCCATATATCTCTGTTTCTTTTCTCTACTGCCAGAATATTTACAATTGAGGAAACTGAGTCAAACAGTATAAGTGACTTGCCCGGGGTCACACAGATAAGAAAGATCTGAGCCCAGATTTGCTCTCAAATATTCCTGATGCCAAGCCTAGTGCTCTAGCCATTGCACCTGCCCCAAACTCTTTGTGTTTGTGTTCAACCCTCCTTCACCCAGCTCAGATAAGAATGAAGTTCATGAGATGTCTTTTATCTTTGTGCTCTCCTCCATATATTTTCATTAACTTCATTTATGCCAAAACAGTAAGTTCCTCCTGCTTGTTTCCTATTCACTCTCTATTTCTTTTCCCCTCCCTTTCTTACCCCTTTTAAAACCAAAAACAAAGAACAAAAATCACATTTACTTCTTTTGTGACCTAAGAGAAGTCCCTTAATTTCTCAGTCTTAGTTTCCTCACCTCTAAAATGAGGGGGTTGGATGTAATGATCTATACAGTCCCTTTCAGGTCTAAGTCTATATCCTTATGATGCATTCTCCAGATTCTAGGATAAAGCTAGTTAATTTCAATAGAGACGAAGTTGTGAGGGGGTAGCACAGAGGGCAGTTTAACTGATCCAGGACAACAGGCTTTTGTTTAGACTATTTCCTACAATGAAGAACTCTACTACTTTACAACATTGCAGTGTTAGTAAGTAAAGGTATTGATTTTCAAATCCCCTTTTGATTCAAACATTTAGGTTTATACATACAAGAGAGGAATGAAGCAGAGACTCCCAAGGCAATCATTCCAAGGAGTCAGGAGGTAAAACAGAACATAAACACAGAAATAGCTTCAGACACTTACTGTGTGACCCTGGGCAAGTTGCTTAACCTCTATCTACCAGAGTTTCCTAATTTGTATAATGGGTGTTATAATTGCAACTAACTCCCAGAGTTACCAAGATAAAATGAGACTATAATTGCAAAATGCATAGCATAATGCTTGTCACATAATAAATGCTATATAATTACTAACGGTGATGATGATTGTTATTGTTATTATTATTGATCTGCTTTGTAAGCTTTAAGGCACTATATAAGAGCTCTCAATAGAAATAGTTTTCACTGAGTAAATAAAAGGTAGTTTTAGGCGGGAAAGAGTATTCACAGCTGAACGGGAGTAGAGACAGCCTAGGCACAGGATGGCACCTGACATGATTCTTTTTTTAAGATTTTATTTATTTTGAGTTTTACAAATTTTCTCCCATTTGTGCTGCCCTACCCCTACCCCCCACAAACGGCATTCTGTTAGCACCTGACATGATTCTTGAAAGCAACTAGGAATTCCAAGAATCAGAATAGAGAGGTAGTTAATTCTGAGTACATAAGACTATATTTATGTTCAGAGTGGGAATATAATAAAAAATAAGAAGAATAGCTAGCGTTTTAAAGAAATTACCAATGTCTTATCCTTTAAACAACACATTTTAAAGATAGAGGAGACTGAGATAGGCAGAGATTAAGTATTTTGCAGAGGACTGAAAGTCCAACTCCCAAGTCTTTACATGGTCTGCAGTTACCTCCATTTTATTCTATCTCTTGCTGCTAGCTTTGTTGGTATTAAATAGATGTGTTGATGTTTTGTGTGAGTTTATTTTATATCCCAAAACTTTGCTAAAGTTATTAAGTGATTCAAGCAGTTTTTTTTAGTTGATTTTCTAGGATTCTCTAAATATAGCATTATTATCATCTGTGAAGAATGAGTTTTGTTTCCTCATTTCCTATTCTAATTCCTTCAATTTCTTTTTCTTCTCTTATACTCTTATCCTGAATACAGTGATGATAATGGGCATCCTTGTTTCATCCCTGATCTTATGATCTTATTGCAAATGCTTCTAGTTGATCCTTGTTTTATATATATATATATATATATATATATATATATAATGCCTGCTAATGGTTTGATACTTTTCCATTTAAAAAAAAACTCTTTGGAATACAGACCTAAAAGTGATATTGGTAGGGTAGTTTTTATATACTTTTGGATATACTTCCAAATTGCTTTACATAATGGTTAAGTCAGTATACACCTTTACCAACAGTGCATTTATGTCACAATTTTCCCACATTCCCTCCAACACTTTTCACTTTCCTTCTCTTGTCATATTAGCCAATCTAATAGATGTAGGGTTATAGCTCGAGGTTTTTAAATTTTCATTTCTCTAATCAATTTTGGTTTAAAACATTTTTCATGACACTAATATATAGCTTTGATCAAAAATTGCTTAGTCACATCTTTTGACTATCAATTGGAGGATAATTTGTCCTCATAAATTTGACAGAATTCTCTCTATATATATTTGAGATGAGATGTTTATATATCTATAAAATTTCTCAATTTTCTGCTTCCCTTCTAATATTGACTTCATTGATTTTATTTGCATAACTATTTTATAACAACCAAAATTATCCATTTTATTCTTCAATATTATATTTATCACTTGTTTATTCATAAATTATTATCTTATACATGTATTTGATTCTATGTTCCTCATATTTTCATGTGATGTCTCCCTTTTTCTCTAGGTCAAATATTCATTTTGACCTAATTTTGGGAAATTGTTTAAAATACTGGTCTGTGCACAATTTCTGCCAAACTCTTTTGCAGTTTTCCCAACAATTTTTGCCAAATGAATTCTTATCTCCAAAGATTAAATATCTTTATGTTGGTCAAACACAAGGTTACTATAATAATTTACTATTAGTTTACCTACTATGTCCCACTCATCTACCTTTCTATTCCTTAGCCAGTACAGATAATTTTGATAATTACTACATTTTAAGACAATTGAATGTCTGATACTGCCAAAACCCTTTTCTTTATATCTTTTAAGTAATTAATTCCTTTGATATTTTTGATTTATTTTACCAAATCAATTTTATTATTTTTTCTTACTCAATAAAGAAATTTTTGTTAATAGAATGGGATGGTAGATTGGTTTAGATAGAATTGTCATGTTTATTATGTTGTCTTTGTCTACCCATGAACAACTAATATTTCTCCATTTATTGAACTCTGACTTTGTATAAAAAGTTGTTTATATTTATGTTCATGTTGTTCCTAGGTTTGTCTTGCAAGTGTAATCCTAGATATACTTATTCCCAAGGCTGGACCTAGAAGGATCAAAGTTCAAATCTGACTTTAGACACTTAACCCTTACTAGATATGTGACCTTGGACAATTCACTTAACCTTGATTGCCTAGCATCCAATCAACCTGATCCATAGCTGGCCACTAGTCCCAGATGGCTCTGGAGGAGCAGGTGAGGTTGGTGACTTAGCACAGCTCCCTCTCCCCCGCCACTTAAATCCAATTCATCTGCTTGTCATGACATCACCTCCCTGGCATGGTCTATTTCAAAAACGAAGGATAAAGATCAATCAGGACTGGATTAGAGGGTGACTAGGTGTCTCAGTGAATAGAGCACTTGCCCTGGAGTCAGGAGTACTTGAGTTCAAATCCAACATCAGACACTTAATAATTATCTAGGTGTGTAGCCTTGAGTAAGCCACTTAACCCCATTGCCTTGGAAAAAACCAACTGGATTAGAGCTTAGAGTTTCCTGACTCCAGAGCCCACTGGCATGACAAGAGTTTAGGGAAAATTTAGTAGGAAAATATTACTGGAAAATAGAGCATATAAAAGAGAGAAATATGAAATAAGACTGAAAAAAATAGTTTGGAGTCAGAGCTCTATGTGCCAAACTAAATTATTTGCAGTTTATTCTAGAGGTATAGATTAGGAAAATTGTGAGGAAGAAGAGGAGGAAAGAAAGTAATATAGACAAGCCTTTAGACTGCACTACTTCAGTCAATCTTATTTTGACAGTTGGGTGGAGGTTAGATTGTAGAAGGGGAACTAGAAGTCAGAAAACCATTAAAAAACACATTTGGCTTTAAAGGGAAAGAAATAGTATATTAGCTTAAGGGGATAGCAGACCCTAGAGAAAATTTTCCCTGTGTTTAATCTTTTTTAATGATAAGGGAGACCTAAGAATGTTTATAGACAGAAAAAAGAATCAGTGGAGAATCAAAAAAAATTGAAGATGCATGAGGGAGGAAAGATGATTATTGTGAACAAGGCCATGAAGTAGGACTGGAAAATATATGATCAAAGGCACATGTGCAAGGGTTAGCCTTGGCAGGGAGGAAAGTTCCTTGTCCAGGGATGAGGGCAAAAAGATAACAAGACATTCTGAAGTTGAAAGAAAGGAAACTAAGGGATTTGCTATTGGATAATCTGTGGCCATGGGAGTCAAGAAGACTTAGTTTTAAACACTACCTCTCATGCTTAACCGTATAACCTTAGATTATTTCCACAAATCACTCTATGTCTTAGTTTCCTTATCTGTAAAAGTGAAGATAATACTTGTATCTAATTCAGGAACAAATGAGATTTATTTATATAAAGGATTTTACAAAAAATGAAGATTTAATAAAACTGTCTGTTACTGTGATTAATGATGATTAGAGCTATGTCAGGCATTAGAGATCAATGTCCAGTCATCCCATTTTAGAATTTCAACTCTGTGAATAAAACATATATGTAAAATTTTTCTAACATGCTAAAAATAAAAAAAAATCTCCAGTAGGCTACTCACTTAAAAGGAAATTCATCAAAATAAGGAAAGAATTTAGTTATGGGAACTTAACTTAGAAAATGGTTAAAAAGAAAACCACATGAGATACTTTTTATGCATTCCTTCCATTTTAATTAAGCACCACAGTTTATTTATCCCATTTTGTTGTGCATCCAAGTTACTTCTAGCTTCCCCAGGAACAAGTAAAACTGGTATTAACCATCATGTTTGGCTCAGGCTTTGTTTTTGGTAACACTCTCATTGTATATTTTGAACAATACTGATGATGTCTTAACTGCTAAATCAAACAGCCTCTTCTCAGTTACTACTCCTTTTGGCCCTTTTATTAACCTTCTTTTGTTGTTGTTCAGTCTTTAAGTCATGTTCTATTCTTTGTGACCTCATTTGGAGTTTTCTTGGCATAGATACTGGAGTGTTTTGCCATTTCCTCCCGCAGGTTATTTTACAGATGAGGAAATTAATGCAAACAAGATTATGAGACTTGCCCAGAATCACACATTTAGCATGTGTCTGAGTCATCCTGACTCCAGATCTGGCATTCTTATCCTTATTCACTTTCTACCCTGGTGACATACTTCCTGAGTTCAGATCCTCTCTTTTGAATTCTATTTGCCCATTTCATCTCCACTTAAAAAATCAAACAGCACATCTAAAATCAAATTGATTTTTTTTCCTCTTAAGGCATTATCATCCTTCCAGTCACATAGCTAGGTGAGTTTAGAAAGATTACTGATTTTTTGCCTATAATTCACTGCCCATATCCAGGCAATCTCCAGGTCTTGTCAATTCTGTCTCTAGAGAGATAGCCCCACCTCCTCACAGAGCTCCCATCCTGTATCAGGCCCTCACCCTCATTTATTTGTGAGCTCCTTGAGGACGGGGATGTCATTGACTAATTTTTGTGCAGTGCCTCTAATAGCCTTCTCCTTGATGTTTATCACATTAAAGTTCTATCAATGTCATTCTCCCTCTTGAAATAATCACACAGACACAAAAATAATACACTCTTTAGATTGTATTTAAAGTTTTGTTTTTGTTTTGTTTTTTTAGCAAGGCAATGGGGTTAAGTGGCTTCCCTAAGACAACACAACTAGATAATTATTAAGTGTCTGAGGTTGGATTTGAACTCAGATCCTCCTGACTCCAGGATCAGTGCTCCATATACTGTGCCACCCAGCTGCCCCTTAAAGTTTGTTTTTAAAGCCTACCACTAACTTATTCTGACTTCTTTTTCCATAATGGATATTTTTTTTTGCCTTCAACAGGTATTATGGGATCATAGACAATGTCTTAACATTTATCACCTCATATCTAGACTATTAGTCCATGTTGCTGTTGTAGCCTGCTGGCTAATCCTCCCTACAAGTCTTTCCCCACTCCAGTCCATTCTCCACTAGCTATCAAATTCATCTTTCTAAAGTGCAAGTTTGATCGTGCTAACCCCTATTTAATCAACTCCAGTGGCGCACCATTGCTTCCAAGATCACATAAAATCTGCTATTTGATTTATAAAGTCTTCCATAACTTGGCACCTTCCTATATTCCCTATCTTCATATACTTTACATATCTCCATGCGTTCTGGTATCCAGAGACACTAGAGTCCCTGGGGGCTCCATCTCCAGAGAATGAACATTTCTTCTCCTGGATTCTCTCCAGTTTCAAGCCAGGAATTCTCTTCTGTTCATCTTTTATCCCAGATTCCTTGGTTTGCTTTCATTTCCAGCTGAAATGTACTTTCTTCAAGAAGTCTTTCCCAACCCTCCTTAATTCTGGAATCTTCCCTTTGCGATTATCCTCAACATATCTCATCTATATCTTGTTTGAGCAGCTAAGTGGTGCATGTGATAAAGGGTTGAGCTTAGAGTTTAGGAAGATCATCTTCCTGAATTCAAATCTGACCTCAGACACTTCCTAGCTGGGTTATTCTGGACAAGTCACTTTAACCTGTATGCCTCATTTTTCTCACTTGAAAAATAAGTTGGAGAAGGAAACGGCAGCCCACTACAATAAAGAAAATGCAAATGGGATCTCAAAGAGTCAGACAGAACTAAAAATGACTGAACAAAAAATCTTATTTGTACATAGTTATTTATTTATGCATGCTATTTTCCCTTTCCCTGAGAGCAGGGACTGTATTTTGCTCTTCTTTGTACTCTCAGTACATAATACTTAGGGATGGCACGTAGTGTATACTTAATAATTGCTAGATGACTAGCTGGGCCTCAGTTTCCCCATTTGTAAAACTGGGATAATAATGCTAATAGTACCAACCCCAAAGGGCTATTGAGAGGATCACAAGAGAATGCACACTTGAAACTTCAAAGTCCTATTTAAATGACAATTATAATAATTCACAAATTCTGATCCAGGCAGAAGGGACCCCTAGCTAGTCCTAGAACTAAATATCTCATCTCCTGCCTCTACACCTTTTGTTCAAATTGATCCCCATGCCTGAAATATGCCTCTGGAAAGTTTTGCATTTTTCTTTTTTCTTTTTTTTTAGGTTTTTTTTTTTGCAAGGCAGTGGGGTTAAGTGGCTTGACCAAGGCCATACAGCTAGGTAATTATTAAGTGTCTGAGGCTGGATTTGAACTTAGGTGCTCTATCCACTGCACCATCTAGCTGGCCCCAATATTTGCCTTTTCAAGGCTCAGCTCAGGTATTGCCTGTCCTGTGATCTTCCCTCTATCCACACATGCTAATAGATTGTAAGATCCCAGAGAGCAGGGATTTGGGGTTTTGACTTTAGATGCCTCAGCACCTAGCGCAGTACTTTACAGTTAATAAGTCATTTATTGTATATGCATGACTAAACCAGTCTTAGACATTTCCTGGCTATGTGACCATGGGCAAATCACGTAAATTCTGATTGCCTTAATCTACTGAAGGAGGAAATAGCAAACCATTCCAATAGCTTTTCCAAAAAAATTCATGGGCAATAGGATTCATAAGATCACAGAGAAATGGACATAACTAAACAACAACATGCAGAGGGATATGTGGGGTAGGGGGGAATAAGAAGGAAAATAAAGGAAAATTATTCTCAAGGAGGAACTCCAAGTCATTGGTTGATAGTCAAAGCAAAGAGTATCTCCATTCATCATGGAGTCACATTGAAAGATTTTGAATAACTTCACAGAAATCTCCCACAATTCTCCTTGCCTCTACTATCGTATATTTGACCAAAATCCTGTGAAATCATTGACTAACCAAAATATTTTTGGACTCATGACAATTAATGTAGCCTAGCTTCCTTTTCTCCTCTTTCCATCAACACTGATCCATTTGCACTGAATTTGCTATTTGATAAACTTTTGATTTCATTAAAGTTGAATTCAGTTACCTGTAGTATAAAAAAACTAGTTAATGATATGGTTATATAATTATATATTTGTATATAATTATATTAGGCAGATAATTATATTCTCACCAATGAATATATAATTATACTGTTAATATGTTAATATAATTATGTTTTCATATAATATACAATTAATACATGTATAATCATTTATTCATATAATATACAATATTTTAGATAATATGTTATGCATTATTTGGGATAAAATAATATAGTTAATAAAAATGTCTTGGATGAATAGAATGCAATAAACATAGAAGTAGATTCACCACATTTCATCATTCCAACTTCATAACATTTCCAAAGTCTACAAGCCTGGCAACTTTTGCACTGATTCTTATCAATTGTGCAATGATTTGTGGCTGGACAAATATAATCATTATGTCCTATTACAAAAATAGAAAAAAGGAAGTTTATGGTTGCACTAGTTTGTTTATGTGCTTTCTGGTGAATATCACTGGTAACATAACATAGTTGAAATGCTTTGCTCTCTCTTCCTGCCAGATAAAAGACCAATAACCTTCTGGTAATGAAAGATGACCCTTGAGGTATCATTGGAATCAAAGGAAAACATTTAGATTCAAAGATCAAGGACATTTTGAGTATCTACATTCCTTCTTTATTCTGAAAAATGGGTGCATTTAGAAATTTCTCTTGAATTATTCATACATGAAACTAAACTGAGATAGCTATGCAACAGGTTGTGTATTTGTTTATCAAGCTTTCCCTGCTTTCTTCTTTATAGAATTAAAAGTGCATGATTGTATGTGTGTCAGAAAGCCCACAGCAGTCAGATAAGGTGTAAACAAAAAAGGACATATGATTTTTGCAATCTTAAATAAAAATTAAGACTGGATGCCTTAAATGGACAATTTGATGCGTTGTCAATGAACTGCCTCTTTGAAAGAGTGCCGAGCTTTATGATCCTTGTTTTGAACTGCATAGTAACAATATCACTAATGATAATTAGGTTTCCAGGCCAACCCAAAGAAGCCTAGCAAAGCCCACATGTCCATTAAATGAAATATTAATGGGATGATCTCAACTATACCTAACTACTATTTATAGCATTGTTTCTATGAGTGAGTCAATTAACATTTATTCAGCACCTGAAATATGTTGGGGCACTGTGCTAAGAACTGGGAGTGCAAAGAAAGGCAAAAGAATTTATTGCTTTTCCTTGTACCCTCAGCACGCAGCACAGTTCCCTGACCTCTAAGTATTTTAATGAGGGGGACAACACACCAAAACTATGTACAAAGAAATCACAATGTGATAAATTGGAAATATTCAACTAAGTGGGCATTAGAATTAATGGAGACAGGAAAGACTTCCTGGAGAAAGTAGGATTTTAACTGAGACTTGAAAGAAGCCAGGAGGAGAAGACAAGGAGGGATAGAAGCAGCAAACTGGTCAGTGAATAAGGTTTAAGACAACTAGAAATGAAGGGACAGGTCAGGCCATGGAGGGCTGTGAATAACCAACAGCGGGGTTTATATTTGATCCTGGAGACAACAGGGAACCACTGGAGCTTACTGAATAGAGGGGTGGCATGGTGAGACCTGCCCTGTTGGAAGGTCACTTTGGTAGCTCAGTGGAGGATGAACTGAGATGTGCAGAGACCCAAGGCAGGGGGTTATTGCAAAATATTCCAGTCATGAGATGGTGAGAACCTGCAAGGATGGTGGCAGGTCAGAAGACAGGAGCATCATATGTGAGAAGTGCTACAAAGAGTAAATCAATAGCCCTTTGCAAGACAGGATATGGGGAATGAGAGAGAGTGCAGTGTGGTGGGTGGCAACAAAATAACTGGGGAGCTGCTGGTACCCTCACCAGAAATAGAAAGTTATTGGAAGATATGAGTTCAGTTTTGGATGCTAACTTATTCGGTTTGAAATAGGTCAAGATGCGGTTCTAACAGGAGCACTTAATAGGCTTGTTCTTCCTCATTAGATAATGAGCCTCTTGAAGGTTGGGGTTGTTTTAAACATTTTTTCCCCCAGGGCTTAATCAGTGTTTGGCATATAGCAGGTATTTAATAAATGTTGTTACCATGATTTCTCTGAATAAAAGGCAGCAGCTGTCTAGATCAGTCATTCCCTTGGTTACTATTTCCCTAGTTGTGATCCCAGTCACTTAAAAAGAGGTTCTTTGGGAAAAATTTGGATTGCAGTTATTTCTCCTTTAAAATATTAAATATTATCCCTAAGAAACATTTCATGTGCCAACTTTTCCCATAAATTACTCACCCCAGACATAGAGAGTGTGGGAGTTGGAAGAGATACAAAAGATCCTCTAGTCCAATACCCTCATTTTACATATGAGGAAACTGAGGTAAAGAAGGGCAAAATTACTAGTCAGTGTAAGGGAGAGGCAGGATACAAATCTAAACCTTCTGATCTGAGGACCAGTGCTCTTTCTAGTACCTTGAACTGTTTTCCTATGAAGTTGATTCAAAAAAATCTATTAAATACCACTAAAGCCTTTGAGATTATTATGGCATAAGACCCAAGTTTAAAGATGCTCTCAGACATGTGCCAGTTGTGTCCCTAGTCAAGTTACACCCTCTCTCAGTTTTCTCATCTTTAAAATAGCATTTATTGCCCACTGTTATTATGAGGAGAAGCAAGAAAATATTTATAGGGGCAGCCAGGAAGTACAGTGGATAGAGTACTGACCCTGGAGTCAGGAGGACCTGAGTTCAAATCCACCCTCAGATACTTAAAAATTGCCTAGCTGTGTGACACTTGACAAGTCACTTATCCCCTTTGCCTTAAATAAAAATTCAAAAAGAAATCACAAGAAATTATTTTTAAAGTACTTTGTGAACCTTAAATTGTTTGCTAAATCTTGGCTATTAAAATCTCAAAGTATTCAATTCCTAGTTTGGGAAATGCTACCTTAGAAGTTGAATTTTGGAACAAAAGCCACCCAAAGAAATTTCAGGCAGCTTGCTGGCCTAGATTTCTGTAGTTAGGTTTTTGGACATGTAGCCCTAGTGCTGTGAATGGATATTTCTAAATTGGTGGCTATAAACAAAACAGCTGCTTCATTTGGGTCTCCAATAGCAATTTTTGAAGACAGAGGAAAGATGCTCAAAAGAATTTCAAGGACAAATTACCATGGTCTCACCATTTCTAGAGAAAAACGATTTAATTAACAACTGAATTATATTAATTTTATTTTATTTTATTTTATTAACTTAATTATATTAATTTAATTTTACTAACTACTGATTCATGAAAGTGTTTTGTGATTACTTTTCATCACAAGCTCAAAAATATGCAAAATTTAGATAATGCATCTAATAGATCATTGTTATTACTGAATGATTTTTTTAATTTAAATTTATTTTTATTAAAGATATTATTTGAGTTTTACATTTTCCCCCAATCTTTCTTCCCTCCCCCTCCCCCCCACAGAATGTACTCTGTCAGTCTTTACTTTGTTTCCATGTTGTACCTTGATCCAAATTGGTGTGATGAGAGAGAAATCATATCCTTAAAGAGAAGTCTAAGAGGTAACAAGATCAGACAATAAGCTATGTTTTTTTTCTAAATTAAACGGAATAGTCCTTCAAGCTTGAACATCACTCCCATGTTGCTGTTAGGGTGTACAGTGTTTTTCTGGTTCTGCATCTCACTAAGCATCAGTTCATGCAAATCCCTCCAGGTTTCATGAAATCCCATCCCTCCTGATTTCTAATAGAACAATAGTGTTCCATGATGTACATCTACCACAGTTTGCTAAGCCATTCCCCAGTTGAAGGATATTTACTGGATTTCCAATTCTTTGCCACCACAAACAGGGCTGCTATAAATATTTTTGTACAAGTAATGTTTTTACCCTTTTTCCTCATCTCTTCAGGGTATAGACCCAGTAGTGGTATTGCTGGGTCAAAGGGTATGTACATTTTTGTTGCCCTTTGGGCATAGTTCCAAATAGCTCTCCAGAAGGGTTGGATGAGTTCACATCTCCACCAACACTGCAATAGTGTCCCAGATTTCCCACATCCCTTCCAACAATGATCATTATCCTTCCTGGTCATACTGGCCAATATAAGAGATGTGAGGTAGTACCTCAGGGAAGCTTTAATTTGCATTTCTCTAATAATTAATGATTTAGAGCATTTTTTTCATATGGCTATGGATTACTTTGATCTCCTCAACTGTAAATTGCCTTTGCATATCCTTTGACCATTTGTCAATTGGGGAATGGCTTTTTGTTTTAAAAATATGACTCAGTTCTCTGTATATTTCAGAAATGAGTCCTTTGTCAGAATCATTAGTTGTAAAGATCATTTCCCAATTTACTTCATTTCTTTTGATCTTGCTTACATTGGTTTTATCTGTGCAAAAGCTTTTTAATTTTATGTAATCAAAATCATCTAATTGGGTTTTGGTGATGTTCTCCAACTCTTCCTTAGTCATAAACTGTTCCCCTTTCCATAGATCTGACAGGTAAACTAGTCCTTGGTCTTCTAATTTACTTATAGTATTGTTTTTTATGTCTGTGTCCTGTAACCATTTGCATCTTATCTTGGTAAAGGGTGTGAGGTGTTGGTCTAATCTAAGTTTCTTCCATATTAACTTCCAATTTTCCCAGCAGTTTTTATCAGAGGGAGTTTTTATCCTGGTGGCCTGACTCTTTGGGTTTATCAAACAGCAGATTACTATAATCATCTCCTGCTTTTACATCTAGTGTATTCCACTGGTCCACCATGCTATTTCTCAGCCAATACCAAACAGTTTTGATGACTGATGCTTTATAATATAATTTTAGATCTGGTAGGGCTAAGCCACCTTCTTTTGCACTTTTTTTCGTTAAGCTCCTGGCACTTCTAGACTTTTTATTTCTCCATATAAATTTACTTACAATTTTTTCTAACTTGATTGTAATGTAATTTTTTCCTCCAAAGCGAAGGAGAAAATATACTTCAGCATAGTCTTCTTTTCTAAAGAAAACAGAAAAAAATTTACTTTTCTGAGTAGAAGAAATTTCACTAGGGTTACCACGCTAGTTCTCTTCATGCACAAAGCTTAACAAATATATGGTGAACACTTCCTTAAATGTCTCCTTACCCTCTTCACTCCTTTACTTTTCTTGTACATATCTGAGTATATATAAATGATAAAATATAAACTCAGATGGCGAGGGATAGGCCCAGGACGAGGCCTTGTACAAAGCATGCACTAATTAAATGATTAAAATGAAACATTCTTCAAAAGTTTTCTGAAAAAAATCAAAACCAATTTAGATATAGAGGGTATTTATTGTCTTTCCCTGATTCTACCACGTAAAGAATTGGTGCTTTGGAGTCATTAGGAAAAAAACAAAAACAAAAACACCAGAAAAGTTAATTATTCTGCTACAGGTTGAGTCTCTACAGTATTTTAGCTAGTATTTAAACTTTACAACAGAATATGCAATACCAACAGGCTGACTACCTTGTTTGAATGCCAAAAGTACATTTTTCTAAAAGATCATTTTTCTGAAAGTTCATACAAGACAGGCACTCACATGTCAGTCAGAAGAAGGACACCATCAAGGTCACTCTGAAGAACTGAGAAATTGTTGTGAAACATGGGAGACACTGGTGCAGGATCACCTAGCATGGCCTGTCCACGTCAAAGACAGGCCTGTGTTCTATGAGCTCAGCAGAATTACAGTAGCTTAAAAGAAATGCGAGGAGTACACATTTAGAAACATCTCCACTTCAAATATTCACACATACTATTTGTTCCTGATCTGTCGTAAAGAGTCTGAGTTTGTATTGATGTGATCAGCCACAGTTGGACACACTATACCTTGACCCCAAAGAAGTTTGAGACAACTATACATTTAGCTGCTGAACATGATTATAATTGAAAAGTCTGTTACTTCCATTTGAAATATAAACATAATTCTAATTCCTTCTCTAGAAAATCGTGAAGCTTTTAAATCTCTCCCGGAATTCTGAAAAACATTCATGATAACTCTCACTAGTTTTTATAAAAATATTCTACAATAATAACCCCTCCCAAAAAATTCATTTAAAAATTATTAGAAAGCAAAACAACATGGAGAGTTCAGAGGAATAGAGTTTACAAAGCAGCTCACACAATAAAGTTCATGATATTACTTCAGGATGAAATTCAAATACATGAAAGAACATCTGACAAAATCACATTTACTAGAATTACATTGAGAAAGTTTTAACAATAGAAAGTGTACATTTTTGGGGGAAAGCTTCATTTAAAAATAAGGTGAAGATTCTATTAACTTCATTAACTATTTTATTAACTATAATTTCTCTTTTATTACATCAAGTTTTTCTTGTAATAATTGTCTATTTTCTGATTATCATTCTTCTGAGTCTTCATTCTCAAACTTTCCAGAAAAGTCAGAGAAAGGAGAGTGAAAAAAAAGGAATGAATGAGTCTGATAACTTCATCTTTAGCATCTCTCCCTTCTTCATTCTACTTCTGTCTCTCCTATATGCCTCAATTTTCCCATGTTCAACTAGTTGCTGATTAATCTTTAAATTAAAATGTTAATTTGGTAGTAGTACACCCTTCTGTTGTCTGGAGACCATGTCTTGGTATCCAATACAGGCAGTGTAGGGACACATGAATTAGCAGAGATGAGCTGTTAACAGTCTTGGCATTCTAGTCGCTGGGTAATAGCAAAATAAGAATGGGAACTATAATTTTATGTGTTAATGATATTTATCTACATAACTCTCAATTCCCAAGGACTCCTAAACACACTAAAAAGCATTCTTTTTTTTGTAAATAAGAGGAGTTAAGCAAGTTAAAAATACAAAAACTGAAAACATATGCCTCATTCCACATGTCTGGTCAACCACATTTCTGTTAAGAGGCATGCTTGGGGTGGAAATTTAGAAAAAATTCTGTAGGAACAGAGGGAGACTGACAAAAGTAGATGGAAAGCAGAATGATTGCTGCAGTTATAACTGAAGGCAAAGATGGAGAAGAATAAAAGGGACGTAGAAGTGGCTTAATGCATAGGCAGATTAGATCTGGTCACCTACATAATATGATGTTGAATATCAAGAACTCAATATCAGGAATAGTTTATGCAGCAGGTTTTATTTTCTTAGGCAAAATGCATTCTCTTTAAATCTGTAGATTTGATGCCTTATCACCAATTATGTCAACCTTAGAGCAGGAATTAATTTCAAATTCATTTGCTTCTTGACAGCTAGCTGACAAAGAAGTACTGAAATTAAAATTAAAAATTTTCAGGGAAAATAAGAAAGGTAATTTTTGAGTAGCTAAGTAGAAGCTAGCCTAAAGTAAGAATAAGAGGTTAGTGAGAGAGTAACAAAATGAGAAGAGACTGAAGACAATCCACTTTACACTTTACCCTGCTTATCTGAAGCAACACATGGAAAATTAAAAAGTTTTCTTATAGAATAGATCAAAAGACCTGAATTCTAGTCCATTTACTATCAATTTATCTCTTAAAGGATTAGTTTCCTCATCTACACTTTGGGGAAATAGTAGTATTATCTATCTTATAGAACTAAGGACTTATAAAAAGGGTTTGCTAAAAATCTTAATGCAGTTTTAAGTTATTTAAAGCAGCCCTACAACTTTTGGGATACCCCATAGAAATGTGAGTTATCACTTAGTGTAAGAAAGGGAGGAAAAAGGAATAGATTAGATAAGAGATGATTGGTTTAAAACAACTATACATCATTTAAATTTTAAATAAAAAGATAGAGGGGATGTCTCTGGATTTTGAGAAAAAGAAAAAATGTTATCTCAACAAGCAGGAAGGTGAGATGGAAGTAAATAGTAAAGAATAGTCTACAAAATGGGATAAAAAATGACTAGTCCAATGCTAAAAATGTTTCATGGCTAAATAATTTCTTTTGAAGGCACTGAATGCTACTCAATTTATTGCAAAAACTGACTTTTTCCTCCAGAAAATGGGCATTTCCCATAACCATTCCATTGAGATCTAATCTCTGATTCTTATTCTTGTTAATGATTATAAAATAAAAATGCCTCAAGGAGAATCATGCCATATTATCAAGTCTTCCCAGCCTTGCTCTTGATCTTCTGGACTTCAGAATCATAGTTCTGCTGTTTCACCCTAGAGCTTTACTTAGTGACTGGAGCCTCTTCACTCTGGAAGCCTATCACCTCTATAACCTGCTGACCATGGAATAGCCTCTACAAGGCTCACCCCATTCTTCCATTTCTGAATCCCTCAGAAGCCTCCATTTTGTGAAGGAATCAACCATGCCTTCCTGGCCGTATTCCTGATGTATGTTCCCATGTGTTGTTGAAAAAAAAGTTATATTGTCTTTCTCTGATTATCCCTTTTCACCTCCCTTTTATGTATTGTTTTCCTACGTTAGAATGTAATGGGGGCTTAGCTAGGAGGTGCAGTGCATAGAGCACCAGCTTTGAAGTCAGGAGTACCTGAGTTCAAATCCAGCCTCAGACACTGAATAATTGCCTAG
Source organism: Macrotis lagotis (assembly GCF_037893015.1). Taxonomy (NCBI): domain Eukaryota; kingdom Metazoa; phylum Chordata; class Mammalia; order Peramelemorphia; family Peramelidae; genus Macrotis; species Macrotis lagotis. Next base: position 263,186,028 of record NC_133659.1, on the reverse strand, counting down.
CTCTGTGGCCTTGGGTAATCCACTTAACTCCATTGCCCTGCAAAAAGAAAAAAGAAAAAGAAAAAGAAAAAGAAAAAAAAGAATGCAATGGCATGGACTATCTTTTCTGTAAGCTTCTATTTGTATTCCCAATGCTTAACACAGTTATCTGGCACATAAGAAATTCTGGTTTGTTTTATTCTCCCTTAAATCAATGTTTCCCAAAAGAAAAATAAATTTGAGGTTGTCTGAGAGTTGAAACAAATCTTTCTTTTCATGGATTATCTTTAAATTTTCCTAAGGAACAATTATCTCTATTAATACCACATCTCAGGAAGATGAGAATTGAAAATACTTGTCATCTTTCATATTAAAGATGTCTTTTTACATAATTTAAATTTCACCAGCCCATGGAGACTCCATCTCTTGAATTTCTGTGCCATAAAGACTTAGTTGAAAGATTTCATGAAAACACCTCTGCAAAATTATTTATAACAAATTCTGGAAAAACCAAACCAATACAACAAAAATATAGCTCTGATGTTTTCCTACCTTGAATGCTCCTTTTAAAGAATGCTTTACATCCTTCACATGACCACATACCATAGTGGTAACCAGAAGCATAATCACTGCAGAGGGCATCCCTCTTTGAGCCTGGGCTATTGATAATGGGGCTATTGCCATTGACTTTTTTTTCATTGACTCTCTAGTGGCAAAGAAAATATTCATTAGAAAAAAAATCAAAGAAAAATATTTTTAAAATCAGTAAGACAAATATCACAAAAATTCACTGTCAGTTTCCTTGCTTCTTTTTCTTTATTCTCTGAAGTTCATTATCACTATTTTTCAGTGATGATTGTGGCAAAAGTTTCCGTCAATCTGAGATATATGTGAACACAAAGAATGGATGAACTCTTGGAACAGTCACAAAGTCAGTGGGTCTGTGCCAACTGATTCATATTGTGTAAATACAGCATTAATAGTCAGTGTAATTATGGCTTTCCCTATGTCGTTTCATAAGGCAGTGGATGAAATAGACAAAGATTAGACAAGTATCTTCTGTACAATAGTTGCAGAATTGGTTTTATTCAAAATAGAGTAAGAGGTTATTTTGCTTCAATTGCTACAATAATTTCAAGGGGAGCAAAAAGAGACTTTTCTACACTCTGCAATTCACCTCATTAAACCTTTTTAATACTTAGCATTCTTTTAATAGAGATAAAGTCTTTTAATTAATAACTACAGAGAAAGCTTAAAATAACAATAACCTCAGGAGAGGTAACCTACAGATGTAAATTATGGACAACATGATATATTGAAAAAGAGACCAAAATTTGTAATCAGATACCTGGCTTCAAATTCTAATTCTGACTCTTCTTAGCTATATGAACAAATTAATCTCTTTAAGCCTCAGTTCACTCATCTGAATGAGGATAACAGTCAGGGGTATGTTGGAGGCAGCTCAAACAGGTTCATGATAAAACCAACCTTTAAGTTTTCAGTGTGAGCATTTACATCTCAAAAATGAACAGATGCTACAAATTAGGACTTGACTTGTTGTTTTTGACTATCTAGACTTAAGAGAGTGATGAAAAAATATAATAATGCAAATTAAACTTAAAAGTATAATAAGTTTTCATGGGAATTTTTTTATTTGGAGAGTTAGTTAAATATTTATCAGCCCACTGTTGATAATAATACTTCCACTGATAAAGTCACAGAATTATTGTGAGGAAAGGATTTGACAAACCTCAAAAAGCTACATAAATTTATTTTTTATGTATGGAAAATATAAGTTTCATAATGAACAGGCAGGGGTTTTTTGTTTTTGTTTTTGTTTTGTTTTGCTTTATCTTTGTATCCCCTGTAAAATGTTTCACATGTAACTAGCATTTAGTAATTTGAAAAAGTAGAAGTCAGAGGTGTTTGATGAAAAAGATATAAAGAAGCAAGCTCAAGATTCCCATCTAATTCTCTAAATCTTAGTATAGTTATTCCAGTGAATCTGAACTTGAAGCATTATCCTTACAATGTTACATTTTTTCAGCTATAGTATAGAATAAATGCATCTGTAAATGTTCAAAGAAAAAAATCACCAAATTTCAATTGACTCTCCTTGTTTTAATAGAGAAATGAGGAACTATGGGTACAGTTTCCTGCATATGGCATAGTTCTTTTTATATATTGTTTAGTTTTGTAGTATTTATTTCCCTTTTTTTAAAATCATTCCCTTATATAAGGGATGGTTCTCCAACAAAGGAATGAGAGTGAATATAAATGATTTGAAAAGATAAGGATAAAAATGTATTTTTTTAAAAGAGAAATGTGGCATCCTAAAATGAAGAATGAAAAGGCTGTTTTAAATCTCTCACATTTGAATATGATAAATTTCAAAAGCCAAAAGAGCAAAAATGCCAGAATTTTTCCTCTATTCATGCTATAAAGGATGACTTTGGACAGTTGACAGTGGCAACCAAAACAAAACAAAACACTTCAGTGAATTAATGTTCTTGGTGATTACTTCCTCCACTAAAGCTGAAGGGACACAAACTTCTATAGTTATCCTAAATTTTCCAAATTGAATTTATCTAAGATAGCAGAAAATTTAACTTTATTTTGTCTTAATAATTTTTATTGAGGACTTTTGGTTTTATATCATCTCCATTTCTGTATATGCTATTCTCTGCTTTCCTCAGCAAACTAAATTTATATTTATAAATATATAAGTATATATACAAATATGTATATAGATATATTTCTATAGCTAAATATTTCTAGATAATGATGGGATAACTCTATATCTTATATACATACAAACCCACATATATATATATATATATATATATATATATATATATATTTATAAATACATACACATATTAAAGAGAAGGGGAAAATAGCAGTTCAACACAATTAAGTAGCACATTAACAGAGGTCTGGTAAGATATGCAAAGTGCCATAAAATAGACCAACTTTTCCAATGAAAGTAGAAGTGTATTTTAAAATTTTTTTTTTGGAACAAGCTTGATCATTATAATGACAATGATACATTTCTTTTTTGTTGTCATACTTTCTACAGTGGTTCATCATTTTCTCATCTCTTCTTCCTTATTCTGGATATGCTAACTTCAAAACAGAATGAACAGAAGGAACTAAGACTTTCATCCTAATTTTGGTTTTTTGGGACAGGAGACAAATCAATTCCAGGAGCCTAAGGGAGGGGGGCAAGACTATACTCATGAATGACTTGAAGTTTTGTGATTTTAGTACTCTTGCTCCACAAGTAAATTAAATATTTCTCTTTCCATCCAATTTTCTTCCTTAATTTTATTTCAAACATATATATTTATATTGTGGGGGGAAAATATTTGTAGCATTGTGCATATTGTTTTTCTTCTTCTTATCTCACTTTGTATAAGTTCATCTAAATCTTCCTAAATTTCTCTGGATTCATGTTCACCTTCTCTTATAGTATAATAAAATTCCATCACACTATTACATCATAATTCATTTAGCCATTCTTTAATCAACAGACACCTAATTTGTTTCCAGTTCTTTGCTACTTAAAAAAGTGTTGCTTTGAATATTTTAGGGATGTAAGGAATTCTTTCATTCCTTAGGTCATAGACATTTCTATTTGTATGTGTGCATAGAATAATACGTCACAGATTTACAGGAAGAATATTTTGTAACTATTGTCCTTACCATGCCATTTTTTAGTCATATTTGACTCTGTGATACCATTTGAGGTTTTCTTGGCAAACACATTTTCTTCTCCAACTCATTTTACACATGAGGAAAACTGAGGCCAACAGGGTTAAGTGATTTGCCATGGGTCATATAGTTAGGAATTTTCTGAAGCTACATTTGAACTCTGGAAGAAGAAGAATCTTCCTGACTTCAGGTAAAGCACTCTTATTTATTCTGCCACCAAGCAACCATATTCAAAAGAAGAAATACATGCTATTAATGCTCACAAAAATACAAATATCTATTTTATTTTTTGTTTTTTGAAGGCCTTCATTCTAAAAACCAAATTCCAACTATGTTCAACTTGGTTAGATAAAATCTATAGAAATGTCACTTCAATATGGTAGACAACCATAGTAACAAAATTGTGACAGAAATGGCATGCATTAAATTCCCTTTTACTTCAGGAAATTTTAGAAATGTTTCAAAACAGATCTCCATCTGTTTTCATAAATAATATATAGTTATTTTAGTTCATATATTTATGGGGGGAAGCTAAAACATTTCCTTCTCTGTCTTCAAACCCAATATTTCATTGAAGTCACCATTTTACGATAATTGTTGCCATGGAAATAAAGGTTCATGAATAACAAGTTGTAATTTCTTTACAAGGAAAAATCAAAGAACTCCAACTGAGAGAAAAATGGTTCTGTTGCAAACTTAAATATCTTCCTCATGAGAAAAAGACTCATGTCTAATCCTTACTCTCCAAAACTGATAATCATAATAAAGACCTCAGATTTGGTCTAGACGGCTCATCTCAATTAATTAATTAATTAGAGCATCATGAGAATGTTTTATTTAACAACTTTTCCTTGAAAAGATTTCTAAAACAAACAAAATCTGAAGGTTTAAATGTAAGAAAGTCAACCCAGCATATAGGTTATGTCTACTCAGCTCTAAGGTTGACTATGTGGGCCCATAAAGTGAGTCAAATTTACTAAACTATGTAGATTAGAGATAGAAACAAATCATTTTATCTCTTAGTAGTAGTTTTGATTGAAATTTTCATAGACATTTACTTCATTTATCTTGCTTGGTCTGTATACAACTACACAACTATGATGAAGTAGAATTTCAAGCCAATGTACCACCAAATAAGATCATTTAGGCTAAAAAAAAGATTCAAATCATCCCAGAATCTGAATTATTAACTGAAATAACTATTTGGCATTGATCAAGTACATAGACTTATAGCTGAAAGGAACCTCACTGACCATCTGTATTAATCCCTATATTAGACAGATAGCAAACTGATCGAAGTCAAAGTGACAGTCCTGGAATTTGATCTAGATCCTTTAACTCAAAATCTAGATTTCTTTCTACTGCACTATGCTGCCTCTAGGCAATGGATTATTTTTGTTATTTTACTTTGTTCTTTAGTAAAATATATTTATTTCTGATGTAAAATAGTTTGTCCATAATCTATGCATAATTTTAAGTCTTAGAGAAGTATCTATGTCACACAATTGTAAAGTCTGAAGGAAGGACTTGAATCTAGATCTTCTTTATTCCAAATTACTCTTTTTTCTACTTTTTCTTTGGGGGCTGTGTTTAAATAAAAAATAGAAAGGAAAATAAAGTATAATCTTTTTCACCTTTTCCACTAGAATTAAGAATGGAATTCATACATCATTATCATTTTCACTGGAAATAAAATTCCAAAATGCTGAAGACTTAAAAAAATAATTGGCCTAAACCAATTAATATATTGAATACCAGTGATACATAGCTTTCAATTAGAGAGTTTAAGAGATAAAATAAAATCATTACTTATAGCACTCTTTTAACAAGGCTTCAATAGAAATGAATGTTTTGGGGAGTGGAGAAATGATCAAATAGACATAATTACTTCTAAACAATGTTTCTCAAATGGAAGACAGAAGGTCAGAAATCTCAAAGGTATTCCAAGATCAGGGAAACCAGAATTGCAGGAATTGAAATATATTTTTGGTGGTGGTAACTGTCATCCAAATCATATGAACCATTCCTCCCCTCACTAGATCCTTACCTACCTTTCATTTCTAGGCTTTACCTGCTTTTTAAAAATTTCTATTTATTTTGCTAAGATACTTGAGCTTATCATAGCAAAATAGTGTTCCATCTCAATCATAAACAACAGCTTGTTCAGTCATTCTCCAATTGATAGCCTTTTCTGCATTTTCCAGTTCTTAACCACCACAAAGAGAGCTACTATAAACCTTTCAGAACTTATAGGCTCTTTCCCTTTTTCCTTGAACAATCTTGTTAATAGACCTAGTGGTATTCCTGGTCAAAGGGTATAGTCAGTTCAATAACTCTTTTGCCATAATTCTAAATTGTCTCCAAAATTGATGGATTAGTTCTCAATTCTATCAGCAATGAAATAGTGTCCTGATTTACCTAATCCAGACTTTACCTTCCAATGCAAAGCTGAAAGGATGACAATGCTATAAATCACCAAGAAACTCTTTGGAAATGGTAGTAGTGATATTCATAAAACAAACCACACTATTCTAATTACAAGTTGGGTCTTGTGAAGGTCTCATGAAATATATTTTCCACAAAGGTCTGACAGCCAACCAGATGTCTCAAATTTAGTGGTATCAAACTCTAATAGAAACAGATCCCTTCAGCTCACAATTTTTTTTAGGTTATTGCAAGATAAAGGAGGTTAAGTGGCTTGCCCAGGGCCACACAGCTGGGTAATTATTAAGTGTCTGAGGTTGGATTTGAACTCAGGTACTCCTGACTTCAGGGCCGGTGCTCTATCCACTATGCCACCTACCTGCCCCTCAGGCTCACAATTTAACCACAAATTAACATTATCTGTTTTGTACTATAGCAGGTCAGTGGTACAGTGGATCCTGGGTCAGGAGTAAAGAAGACTCCTCCTTCTGAGATCTATTCTGACCTCAGATACCTACTAACTAGGTAACCCTGGACAAGTCTCTCAGGTCTGTTTGCCTCAGTTTCTGTATCTGTAAAACATCCTAGCAAAAGCAATGGCAAATTACTCCAATATCTCTGCCCATAAAATTCCAAGAGTCAGGTATGACTGAAACAATTAAACAACAATAAATGAAATACTGTCTTTTATTCATTTTGTTAAGCATTTTATAGACCCCCACAACAGCCTTGTCATGGAGAGCTTGATACTTCTGATACAGGATAAACTTTGAATTAAATATGAAAGCCTAGTGGGCAGAGCCAAGATGGCAACAAGAAGGGATCCAGTCTTAGGAGCTATCTGATAAAAACTCATAAACTAAGGACTCTAACTAAACTTTCAAGAGACAGAACCCACAAAGGGACCCAATGAGGCAGTTCTCCTACTCAAGGTAACCAGGAAAAGAGCAGAAAGGCTCTGCTCCCGGATCAGAGAGGCAGCCTGCCAGAGGGGAGGACCGCCAGAGCCAAAGAACTTCAGCCTCTCGAAGGCAGCTGTAGGGCTCTGGGAGCTGCAGCTCACAGCAGCGGGGGAGTCTCCAGGGCTGCACCCTGAGGAGCAAGGGGCACAAAGTGGGGGAACAGCAGGGGACCTCTGCCAGAGGGAGCACTTGGAGCCCAGCCCTCAGGGCACACAGGGAGCAGCTTGGTCTTTCTGCAGCCCAGACCAGGAAACAGAAGCAGGCAGCCCGGAAGCAGGAGCCACCAGGGCATGAGCCCATTGAGCTGAGGGAGGGGAGTGAAGAGAAACTGCTGAGCTCTGTCCTCTGCCTCTGGAACAGGACTCTGGGGCTCTGACCACATTCAGATCCTGATCGCAGTCCAGGCCCCCCCATAGAACAGCAGGCCCCTCCCCACCTCAGCCCCGTGGCAGAGAGGGGTGCTTATGGTCATTCACAGATCAGGAGGGAGGACAGAGCCTCACACACTGAGACCCTTGTGGGAGTGTCCCAAAAGCTCAGGAAACACCCCAAACCAGGCCCAGGCTGGGAAAATGAGCAAGCAGAGAAACAAAAAGAAGACTATTGAGAAATATTTTGCAAATGAGCCCAAGAAGGATCAAAATACTCAGTCTGAAGATGAGGAAGCACAAGCTCATGCATCTAAAGACTCCAAGAAAAACAGAAATTGGGCTCAGGCTATAACAGAGCTCAAAAAAGACTTTGAAAATCAAATGAGGGAGTTGGAAGAAAAACTGGGAAAAGAAAGGAGAGAGATGCAGGAAAAACATGAAAATGAAGTCATCAGCTTAGTCAAGGAAATCCAAAAAAAATGCTGATGAAAATAACATGCTAAAAACCAGCTTAGGTCAAATGGAGAAAACCGTTCAAAAAGTTATTGAGGAGAAGAATGCTTTAAAAATCAAAATTGGCCAGATGGAAAAAAGAGATAAGAAAACTCTCTGAGGAGAACAAATCCTTCAGATAAAGAACAGAATTCAGGAAGACTGATGAATTTACCAGAAATCAGGAATCAATACTTCAAAACAAAAAAAAATAAAACATTAGAAGAAAATGTGAAATATCTTATTGAAAAAAAAACTGATATGGAAAACAGACTTAGGAAAGATAATTTAAAATTATTGGAATACCTGAAAGTCATGATCAGGAAAAGAGCATTGACATCATTTTCAAAGAATTACTACAGGAAAATTGCCCTGATATTCTAGAAGCAGAAGGCAAAATAGAAATAGAGAGAATCTACCTATCCCCCCGAGAAAGAGATCCCAAAAAAACAACCCCTAGGAATATTATAGCCAAGTTCCAGAACTCCCAAGTCAAAGAGAAAGTATTACAAGCAGCCAGAAGGACACAGTTCAAATATCGTGGAGCTGTAGTCAGGATCACACAGGTCTTAGCAGAAACTACATCAGAAGCTTGTAGGGCTTGGAATACAATATACTGGAAGTCAAAAGAGCTTAGAAGGCAGCCAAGAATGAACTACCCAGCAAGGCTGAATGTCCTCTTCCAGGGAAAAAGATGGACTTTCAATCAACCAGGGGAATTTCAAATGTTCCTTTTGGAATGGCCAGAGATGAACAGAAGGTTTAATCTTCATATACAGTACTCAGGTGAAGCATGGAGATTGGAGGAGAGGGGGGAAATATGAGGGCCTTAATGAGGATGAACTGCATGCATTCCTGCATAGAAAAATGGCACTGATAATACTCATATGAACCTTCTCAGTTAATAGAGCAGGTAGAAAGAGCTTTTATAGTTGAAGCACAAGAGAAAGCTGAATTCGAAGATAAAATATCATGTAAAAATGGAGTCAATAGAAAAAAAGGGAAATGGAATGGGAGAAAGAAAAAGGAGAATGGGAACAGTCCAAGATATTTCACATAATAAGATATTTTTTATTATGATGAGCTATTGCAATGATATGGAAGGGGGGAGGCAGGGGGGAATGAGGGAAACTTTGCTCTCATCAGATGTGGCTAGGAGAGGAAACAGCATATATACTCAATGGGGTATAGGCATCTGGAGTAAGAAGGAGGGGGGAGCAGGGGGAAGGGGTGGGGATGTGATAAAGGAGGAGAGGATGGAACATGGGGGAAGAGTGGTCAGATATAACACATTTTCTTTCTTACTTCTTGCAAGGGGCTGGGATTGGAAGGCCTGTCCAGCACCATGGGGCCAGGTGGATTCTAGGCCTAAGGGGTGGTATGGGGGCTCAGGGCTTCTTGGCCCCGTGGATCTGTCTGCTGAGCCAGTCAATGACCTTACAGCAGATTCAGAGTCAGAGTGAAAGGAGAGAGAAAATAGAGTACATGGTAGTAGAGAAATAAGAAAGAAGGGAGTTGGGATCTGCAATGGCAATGGTGGAAAAATATGGAAGTAACTTTTGTGATGGACTTATCAGAAAGAATGAGATCCACCCATGACAGAGTTGTTGGTGTTGGAACAAAGACTCAAGCACATCTTTTGTTATTATTTGGGGGAGGGTGCAGGGCAAGTGAGGCTGGATGGCCTGCCTGGGGCCACATAGCAGGGTGATCTTTGGGTGTCTGGGGCCGGCTTTGGACCCAGGTGCTCCTGGCTCAAGGGCCAATGCTCTGTCTGCCACCCAGCCACCCCTACTTTTATTACTATTTTATTTTATTTTGGGTCTTTTTTTTTCTTTTTTTTTTTTTTGTTTTTGCAGGGCAGTGGGGATCAGGTGGCTTGCATGTCACATGGCTGGGTGATTGTTGGGTTTACAAAGCTGGATACGGGCTTGGGTGCTCGTGGCTCCAGGGCTGGTGCTTTGTCCATTGCGCCACCTGGCCATACCTACAATTATTACTATTATTATTTTTTAATTTTAATTTTTTTCTTTCCCTTTTACTTTTTTTCGCCCAAGCAAGTCTATCTATATTCATGGGGGAGGAGGGGTATTTTGTTTACTTGTAAACAAGAATATTTTATTAATGTAAAAAAACATCTGTACAAAATGAGAATAAAAAATAAATTAAAAAAATATGAAAGCCTGGATAATAAGACTTAAAGAAGCCAAGAACTTTCTGCCCTTACGAATAGAAAGAGGTTGGGACAGCTAGGTGGTGCAGTGGATAGAGCACCGGCCTTGGAGTCAGGAGGACCTGAGTTCAAATGTGACCTCAGACACTTAATAATGACCTAGCTGTGTGACCCTGGGTAAGTCACTTAAACCCAATGCCTTAAATAAGAAAAAAAAAAAAAAGAATAGCTACAGGTTGCTAAGTTAATGGCAGACTCCAATGGTTAATAACATATTCCAGATCAAAAGAAGTCTGGCATAATTTTGCAAAGTGCATGTCTTTTAGATAACAGTCAAAGAAAAAAAATAGGGAGAACTGGGAAGAAAAGTACTGAAGCCATTCAAAACTTGTATCACCAGGAAGATGGTATTATTCTTACTTTACAAATAAAGAAATTAAAGTTCGGAATAGTCAATACAAATTAAAATGTTAATTGTACTGTATTGTGTAAAAAGACTAGGTCATGGTCATATAGCTTTTTCTTATAGTGTTTTGCTCTGTTACATAAATATATACTATATATACTATATATTTTATGTTAAATGTGCATTACATTGATATATATATATATATATATATATATATATATATATGTATGTAGGTTATACACTATATATCTAGGGACAGCCATATGGTACAGGGGATAGAGTGCCAGCCCTGGAGTCAAGAGGACTTGAGTTCAAATCCAACCGCAGACACTTAATAACTGCCTAGAAGTATGATCTTGGGCAAATCACTTAACTCCATTGCCTCGCAAAAACAAAAACAAAACAAACTCTATATACAAAATAATTATTATATAACATATTTGAGGTGCCCCAAAAGCCTTGACAGTAAGACTGTTGGGAATATGTCTGTGTGTGTGTGTGTGTGTGTGTGTGTGTGTGTGTGTATGGTGAAAGTTCATTTTTTAGTGACAATTCACTCCTAGTAAGTTAATATGTTATATTTAAATTAGTCAGAAGAGCATTTATTGGCCTCCTGTTCTGTGTTCAGTATTCTATTAGGGATATGGAATGAGATGAATAAACTATGGTCTTGCCCTTAAACATTTATAGTCCAATTGGAAGGACAAAGCTAATACAAAAAACAGTAATACTAATACACAAAACAACACATAATTGAGTGCTAAATAGTATAGCAGTAACTGAAAAAACCTTGGTAGATTAAAGGAAAAGGAAATCAATGAGATTTGATGAGCAAAAGAGTAGAACTAGTTCTCAAAAGATGCAAAGAGGCAAAAAAAAGCAGAACATTCCATGCATTGTTGAAATTTAAAAAATATAAAATTAGTCATATTCACTAAAACAACGTCTTAGGAAATAACAGCTAGGACTGCAAGTCAGAAGCAAGGGCAAATGTACCTGTTCACAGGAAATACATGTTCCACCGACCGAGCTTCACACCAGGGGCCTTTTTGGGGTTCTGCATACAAGAGTGACAACTGGCAGTGCAGTGTTAAAGGTGAGAGGTGTCCAGGAGTTGGCCACAATATATTGGGGCTGGTTGTCTGTCTGCCGGCACCACCTTCCGAGTCATTAGTGTTGCCAGGAATGCCGTAGTTCATCTCAGTGGGACTATAGAAGGCCATGGCTGAATACTCATGACAGCCTTTGACATAAGATGAAGGAATATAAAAGGGACTGTCTTCCAGGGGCAGAACAGCTTGGCTGCAGTTGGAGGGAGCAGAAGAACTAAGGCCAGATGGTGAGCTTTTGATCTCGGTTTTGCTACATCCAATATCTTGAATGGGGAGCAGCTGGGAAAACTCCTTGTGAAAAGATGCACAAAGAGACATTCTGATGCCAAATGTCTCTTACTCAGTTATCAGCAGGTATTTCAGTTAGGAAAACAAATACAGCATGATACATTAGAGCTCTATTTCCGATTTCGTCATTATTGCTAAGGAGATGAGAAATGAGTCCTTTTATGAAATATTAAAATAACTAGAATTTAATCAGAAGACAAAGCTGACCACCTACCATTTTAACTATTAAAATAGAACAAGAGGAAATAGGTTCTAAATGAAAATAAGAGTTGTCATCCAGTAAACATAAATGCCTACTGTACATACTAGATCTTTAGAACATAAAAATATTAAAAAATATGTTCTTTAAACTAAGATTTTACAATCCACCTGAAGCAGAAAGACCCCCTCCCCATTCCATTCCTACTCTTTTCTTTTTCTTTACTGTTTTACTCCTGCTAGTTACAAATCCCAAAATCTGGAATAGTTTTATAAAGCTTTTTATCAGGTCAGATATATAGATAAAAATATATATTTATAGATCTATAGATGTCTATCTATCTCTTTCTCCTCTCTCTCTCTCTCTCAAGAGTGAGAGAGAGAGAGACAGGCACAGCTAATGAATTTGGATAGAGCATTGACCTTGGTGTCAGGACCTGAATTCAAAGGTGGCCTCAGACACTTACTAGCCCTGTGACCCTGGGCAAGTCACTTACCAAAAAAGATAGATTTAGATTAGCAAGTATAAATATTCAATCTAATTTGGGAAACTCAAAAACCCATGTTTGAGGTGGAAACTAAAACATGCTTTCAAGGCACCTAAAATAAGACCTGAATGATCCAAACAGTGGGATCTAAGCATCCCTTTACAGCTACTAGGCTTTCCTGTAAGATCTCCAAGGTCACTCACCTTCACCTCCAAAATAAGCTTTTGTGTGGGACAATTTTCTAGCCACAAAAATTAAATTAAAGTAATAAAATCATTAATGAGGCTTTCAGAATATAATAGTTATTTTCCTATACTCCCTCAAACTATTGTCATGTAGCCCTCATTCGGTACACTGCCAAATACCTAGAAAGAATAACCTCTTCTTGCTACTTCCATTTCAACACCTATTCACTCCTCAAATCCCTGCAATCTGATTCTCTTCACTGTAACTACCCTGAAATAACTCTCTTCAACACCACCCATTATCTGTAAGGCCACTGGCCTTTTCTCAGTATTCACCATCTTTGAATTTTCTGTGGTATCCATTATTGAAGGTTCCTTTCACCTTATTACCCTGAGTCCATGACATTGCTCCTTCCTAATTCTTCTCTCAAGATATTCTAAATTACACGGGTTCCTTCAAGTTTCTGTCCTACTCTTTCCAGTCATTATCTTCTTTGGTGATCTCTTCTGCTCTTATGTTTCTAAGTATTTAGTCTTATGCAGATGAAAATCTATTATCTAAATCTAAATTCTGTTATCTCCATCCACAATAACTCTCCAGAACTCTAATTTTGAATTTTCAACTATTTGCTAGGCATTTCCACCATAATATTTTGCCACTCACAAGTTCAACTTGTCTATATCTTAGCTTCACATTTTAAAAAAAAGCAAACAAAGCAAATAAAAGCCGATATAACTCCTAATTTCTATTTTTCTTCTGATCATACTACCATTTTCCAATTCACCAAACCTAGGAATTTCAGAATCATCTTGAACTTCAATTCATACCATATCATTTGCAAGTCTTGTTGATTCTACCTGCAAAATGTATTTCTTGAATCCACTCTCTCAATTGGACTACTGTAGTCATCTAAATGGTCTGCTTGTATTCACTTCATTCTTTCACATTACTATTGAAGAATTCTTACTAGTGACCACAGATACGATATAAATATATATATATATGTATATATATATATATATATATGTGTGTGTGTGTGTGTGTGTGTGTGTGTGTGTGTGTGTGTGTGTGTGTAAAACTTGCTCATTCAAAATACTTCAGTAGCTTCATAGCAGTTCTCCAGGAGAGTTGAACACAACACACATGAACAAGAATGAAAAAGACCTAAAAATGTAATTTCTGTAACATATAGAGAACTAAAGGGATTTTGCAGGAACCTGTATCAAATATATACAAAGTTATCTTAATGTCTTTTGAAGAAAATCTGGTCTAATTTGAATGGTAGCAGGGACTAGGATCTTGCTTCTTCTATGGATATCCCTTCTGAGAGGGGAAATATACCTTCACTTTTTTTCTTTCTTTTATCTATTGAGGTTTAGGTTGGAAATTTTGCAGGACTAAGGAAAGAAAAAAATGTATTAAAGCTTTGGGAAAGTTTGGAAGTATGAGAAGTGTTTTTTTTTTTTAATTTGATTATGTACTGTGCCACATGGACTTTTTCTTTTTCCTTTTAGGTTTTGATTTTATTTTTTTTTTCATAAGGCAATGGGGTTGTGACTTGCCCGAGTCACATAGCTAGGCAATTGTTAAGTGTCTGAGGTCAGATTTGAACTCTTAGTCCTGGGTTGGTGCTCTATTCATTGTGACACCAAGCTTCCTGGACATGGACATTTTCTGAAACTATTTGGTATAAAACATTCAGGAAGGCATTTAGAAAAGCTAATACAGGACCTTTTCAAGTTACTAGAGAGACATTCAATATTTGGAGTTATGGCTATTACTAAATGTACTTAAATAAATTTTCTGAAGCAGCAAATTATTATACTAGTGGTAGTGGTGGCAGTGGTGAAGGTGAGGAACACAAAGGTGGGAAATGATTGAATCAATAACTCCATCTCACCATTTAGGTGGGAGTATGTCAACTGAATCCATCATCAACAAAATGATAAACTAGATAAAAACTCTTAATAAATTGGAAAGAATGAGAATCACTGAATAAAATGGAATGATGGTCCATAGAAAGTGTTTTGGTATTGGTTGAGAAGACTCAGTCACATCCTCTGAGACTTGAATAAAATGTCAAAGCATTTAATAACCCAGCATTCTAAAGTTGGGTCAGTCCAGTGATAGAACTACTTTAACCAAGTCCTGCGAAGGAATTGCCTGTGGGGTAGGAAAGACTCCATTTTTTTCTCCCTTTTCACCAGGGGATTTTGTGAATTTCAAAAAAAAAGTCAGCAGATTCTGTATAGATGTGCTGGTAGGGTCCCAAGAACAGCCACGACTGATTGTAATATCATCATGGGGTGCCAAGGACAACCTAGACCATTGAGGAAAGGCAGTTTCAGGATTCTATAAGATGCTAGAAGAAAGCTACCTAAGAGCAACTTAATGACGACTCCATAAAGGAGAGGAAATGATTTTGATCACCTAATACCTGCATCTCTTTGAAACATGTGCTCTTTAAGCTTGAGTTAATTTTCCTCTGGATTTTGTATGTTCTTGTTAGAGTGCACTACTCACTTTGAAAGATATATATGAAAAAAGTTGTCTATCACTTTAGTAAATAATTCCAAGAATTAATTAGATTTGGATAGCCAATTAATATTAATTAAAAAGCAATGGTGGAAGAACAATGGTGGGGGTCTTCATGAGCTATAGCACTAAAAAAAGAAAAATAAGTAAAAGAAACCCACTACCTAACCCCTGAAGGTTACACTTAGAATCCATGAGAAGATTAGTAGTTCTGGGGACCCAGCTTGTCAGAGGAATTGAAGGTTGGAGAGAAAAGCTACATTAATTTGAGCTCTTATTGCACAGGACAATGGCAATGAAGTGGAACAGAAACATGGTCAAGCTATATTTAGAACTAAAACAACACTCCTCCAAGAATTTTTTTTTTCTTTATTGAATCTCTTATGTCATGGGCCTGGACTGACTTAGGTTAGTGTGCTAGTAATTTTGGTCTGATATTGAAACAAAATGAGACACTTGTAGGTTATTAAACAGTTGAAAAAGGTTTACTTAGCCAGTGCGTAGAAAGAATATTCAATAAAGCAAAGGCATTTGACATAGGTAGATGCAGCTTGCTCCACTTCCATATGGAAACTGGTCAGATTTGTCAGGGCAAAGTGAGTGACTTGAGCTATTTTGGAATATCTAACAAACCTGAAATATCCTGCTATATAATACTCTGCAATATCTATATTCCTTTCTATTCTTATTCAGCAATCTTACAAGATCCAGCATACCTAACATTTATAATGTTCTGTTCAGACCTTTGCTTATCTTTTCTCATTCTGAAAAATATACACTGAAGCTCCAACTATTTTAAATTTGCTGTCTATTTACATTTAATTATTAACTTTAAATAGCTAACTCCTATTCACACATAATTATGTATACATATATATGTATTAAATATTGATTTTATTTCATTACTTCTTATACTTTTAGCAGCTTAAAAGAGAAAAGTGTATAATCAATTTCTCAAAGCCTCCAATTAGGAAAATTCTTAACATTTAGGTAAAAATTGGACTGTCAGAAATCATCTAAATATATCTCCAGCTAAACCCCTGAGATCTATGTGACTGAAGCAAAATTTTGATAAAAAAATATTTAGCAAAGTACTTTACAATATCGTTTAATAGATAGGCACCAAGAACGGAAGTTGGAGAAAGAGTAGACCTTTTTTCTAGACCATCTGTCTTTGAATATCAAGATCAATAATCAAATGAAAATTAAATTACTGAATGATTATAAAATTAAAGACAGGAAGATTGCCTGGTGAATTTTGGCCATAAAAATTCAAATTCAAAAAAAAATTCTCAATCAATGGTAAAGTTATCAGAGCACACAATTCTACATACACATGCTTGGTTAACTGTGCTTTTATGGTATGCACTTTTTGATGTTTCAGTTTAGTAGCCCCCAAAGGAAATTTAACAATCCACAAGAATGAAGGGGGAAGATGATATAGATTTTTAACCAAACTAGAATAATATAATATCAAAGATTCAAAATTATTAAAGCTTTCCTTATATTAGCAATAAATCTTTTTAAATATAAAGCTTTCTGCTAAGGATGAGAACTCACAATTTATATATATATATATATTACTTTCAGCTTTTAAAGAGGTTTTTCCACAGAACAGTCCTTTGAGGGGTAAGTACAAGTAATGATACAGAGGATAGTGAAAAGCAGCATGTAAATTCATGAACTGGAAATGACACTTCTCATTACCTTGTTGAAGAGTGAACACAAAATTTAAGATGTTATATTCATCTCTCTGGGGGGACAGAATCAATCATATCACTTATTTCCATCTAGAGGTGAAGTTTTCATTCTCAGCACAGAAATACAGAAATGACCCAACTTCAGAGACTACATTTGAACTCAGGTCTTCCTGACTCTAGGACTGGTGCTGTATCCACTGCACCCACTAACTGCCCCACCTGCATATCTTTGATAATGTCTCTCATACCAGTTATTATATCAAAGTCATTATTCGCCCTATGAGTTTCAATGATCTTTGAGATTACATAAAATTTTTTATTCTTCTAACATCATGTATTTGGTTTGGGGAATTGAAAAGAATTAATGTGACTCTCTATAGCATTTCTGAGAGAATATTGGTGTTTAAAAAATGAGTTTCTGTGGCAATGGGATCATTGGATGTGTTGTATCATTTCTCAAATGAGATCCAAATGAATCTCCTTTTCCCAATACTTAATGAGCAGAATGCATTATTATTCTTCAGTGTCCATCCAGATGATATGCATGTGTATGTCTATACATAGCAATACATTTACAAAGATGTAGATAGACCTACAAGATGGGGCTGCCCATTGAATTTCATGGAATCTTGGAAATACTTATTTTTTCATCCATTGCTTCAGCATTGATTCTTACACCATTCCCTTCTTACTAAGTTTGGATTTCATCAAGTAGCCTTTTTCATGTGCCAAGGTTGATAAAATTAGCATAATGTTAGCTCAAAATAGGAGTATTTGGAAATCCTCATGTACAATCTCTATTCTGTTTGGTCTCTGCTCAGGATATCTTATAAGCCTTAGGTGAGCATGTGACTCACTCTATACATACAGGTTAATGCTGACACTTAGTGAACAAAGCTGTTTGGGGTGCCATGTGTGTTTAATTTTAACATTTGCATGGGATAAACTTGTTTGTTAACACCAAAATGAAAAAACAACAACAATACCAAACAACAGAACTGACATTATCCTCACAAAAAATGACTGGTTACCATTTTTATATTAATTTCTGAATGAGTTTCTATATTTATTCAGCTCATGGACTCACTAGTAAACATCAAAATTAGAGAAAGAATAAAGATGAATAGAAACTGTAGTTAGATCACCCATAGCCTTTCTGATTAAGTATACTTGTCAATTCCCCAAATGGAATTGGAAAATAGACCTATCAGTCATCCAGTTAACTAGCATGTGTGTAGAACTTCTCTATGCTAAACACTGTGCTAGACAGTGGACATATGTAATTCTTGAAATGTCTAATGAATACAAAGCAGTTGCCCCAAAGAAGAGACCAAAAGAATGCAGAAATTACATCAGCTGGGAAACATGATTTCTGTGAAAAGAGAGAACTATTATGGCTAACATTAACTCAAATTCAGAATACAGCACAATTCTGAAAAACAAAATTGAGGAAGAAAGACTGAAATCAGTTGATTTCTTTGACATTGAGACTAAACCAGTTCATCCTAAAAATTTATATTTGGAATTAGAATATGAATAGATATGAACTACCAGTATTTCTGCAGTATCTGATACACTTTGTAAGATGGGGCAATTGTACTTTACAAATCTGATTCAGGTAGAAATTTAAATCATTTTTAAGGTATTTAAAGATGAGAAGATTCAAAAGGAGTGGGAAATATATGGCCCAATGAAATAAAAAGATAGAAATATTGACGTGTAATAATTTTCATTTAACCGAGTTGTCAAAAGAAGCTTGTGGTATCTTTTTCAGCATTCGCTTCTGAATATTGACTTTAGTTTCAATAGTATTTTATTTTTTCCCAATTTTATGTTAAGACAATTTGTAGCTTTCATTTTGATATTGTATTGAATTCCAATTTTTTCTTTCTCATTCCTTTCCTTCCCCACTTCAAAAAAGGGTAGGCAGTTTGAAATTCTATTCAGGTGCTACCATGTAAAATGTTCACAATTGTGATTGAAGAAACAGATCTTTACACACAGACACACACATGCACACACACACACACACACACACAGAAATACAGGAATAAAGGAAGTGAAAAAATATGTCTCAATTTGAATTCAGAATCCATCATGTTCTTTATCTGGATGTGGAGAGCATTTTCCTTAGTGAATCCTTTGTACTTGTTCATTGTGCTACTGAGAAGAATTGAGTCATTCACAGCTCATCATCAGACTGATGATGTTGCTGATCTTGGTTTTCTTGGTTCTGGTCATTTCACTTTGCATCAATTGGTGCAAATCATTCCAGATTTTTCTGAAATTTACCTGTTCATCATTTCTTATTGCACCATACTATTACATTGCAATCCTATACCACAGCTGCTTCAGACAATCTCCAGTTGATGGGAATCACCTCAGTCTCTAGTATTTGCCATGTTTTCCATTTTTTCATGGTCTACTTGGTATATAGATCTAGTAGTGATAATTCTGGATCAAAAGGTATGAACAGTTTGACTGCTCTTTGGGCATAGTTGCAAATTTCTCTCCAGAGTGGTGGGATCAGTTCACAGCTCCAACAAGGCATTACTGTCATATTTTCCCACATCTCTACATACCTTTTTTGGTTATATTAGCAGTCTGATAGGTTTGAGGTACTATCTCAGAGTTGGTGGAATTTGCATTTTTCTCCTCAAAAATGATTTAGAGATCTTCATATGCTTATAGATAGTTATGATTTTCTGTATCTGAAAAATGTCTGTTCACATTCTTTGACAACTGATCGATTTGGGAATGATTTCTATTTTTATAAATTTGTCACACCTTTCTATTTATTTGAGAAATGAGACCTCTATCATAGCCACTTGTAAATATGGTTTCCCAACTTTCTGCTTTCCTTCTAATCTTGATTACATTGATTTTGTTTGTAAAAAGGATTTTCAATTGAATATAATCAAAATAATCTATTTTACATTTGGCAATGCTCTCTCTCCTGCCTGCACATGAATTCTTTCCTTCTCCATAGAACTGCCAGGTGAACTATTCTTTGTTCTTCTAATCTTGTTATGGTGTCACTTTTTAATGTCGACATTTTGCACCCATTTTGACCTTACCTTGGTCCACACAGTTTAAAACATTTTTCTCTACTTTGTGTGCTCTTGTCATTCAGTTTTCCCAGCAGTTTTTTCAGGTAGAGAGTTCTTACCCTTTAGCAGATCTGGGTGGTTGCATCAGTTATCACTAAGTCATCAAAGCACAGCCAACCTTCACTCAGTGCTTCAGAAGATCTCTATTTTCATCAATGTGCATATTCCCACTATTGATGCAACTCAGACCCATAAGACATATTTAGAAACTGCCTTCATGGGTTCATGCACCTTCCCCACTGGTGTTAACATTCTCTTGATGAACCTTCCTTTACTTCTTTAGGCTTGTCTTTAAATAATAGAATTCATTGCTATATTCTTTTTTTTTTGCAAGGCAAATGGGGTTAATTGGCTTGACCAAGGCCACACAGCTAGGTAATTATTAATTGTCTGAGCCTGGATATGAACCTAGGTACTCCTGACTCCAGGGCCAGTGTTTTATCCACTGCGCCACCTAGCCACCCTTTCATTGCTATATTCTTGTTCAAAGACTTACATAGTGGTTAAGGAAAAAACTCCAGTTTATTCCAGATTAGCCTTTTGACATCCAAGGGTCTTCTCCCCATTATGATGGGGCATTGAAGTAGAAATTTAATAGATTGACTTGCCAAACTTGCCAGTTTTTTAATCTAATAATTTTCAAAAAGTCTCTATTTTACTTTGAAAACTAGTACACTAGGGGTAACTGTGAATCTTAAATGTGACAGTCCCTGCTAAACTTTAAGGGGACTAAAATCCCTTTTCTATATTTCTGGTCTTAATTGTGATTTGTAATGTTTCATGTAAGCAATAAAAGTACTCATATTCATCAGTAGATGTTCTTACTCCATATGCATAGTAACATTAAAGAGTATGAGATAGCCTCTTATTGAAGCTTATCAAAAATATATGATTAATTAATTTATTTACATTCTTAAATGTGAATTGTTTCTTTGTTATTCTAGAACAGCCCTCATGATTGCTGCCAAGAGGTGCCTGCTAGAAATGATTAAACTTCTTACTAAATATGATGCTGATCCCTCTTGCCGAGATAAGGATGGATGGACAGTTTATGATTTCACTTTTTATGAGGCAATGTAAGTCCTTTCATTGTAATTCTAATTATCATTATAGAAATTTAATGAAAAGAAATTTTCCTCCATGTAATTGAGATTGAGTGGGGCATTCAAAGTTGTAAAATATGGTAAGCTTCAGGCAAACATTCGTAATGGCACTAAGAAGAAACTGAGCAAATGAAAACATTAGGTCATCTAAGTTCAATAGAACATAAGCATAATAATATGGATAATCTGAGTTTAGAATTTCATCAGAAATCATAATTTTTCTTTGGTTTTTAAGGTTTCAAGTAAACTCTACTTACATTTTAATAATTGATCTGCAGAAAAGTTCTATAATTTGATTATAATATCTGATTTAATGAGGCAATAATTGTTTTGTCTTGGTTTGTGGTAAGGCAGTGGGGTTAAGTGACTTGTCCAGGGTCACATAGCATGACAATTATTAAGTGTCTGAGGGCAGATTTGAACTCACATCTTTCTGGGCTGGTCCTCTTTCAACTGAGACACCTAGTTGCCCTGTTTACTTGATTTTTAACCTTTGCTAACACCTCTCAATTACAATAGAACCAAAGGTAGTTTTAAGGAAAATTCGTATTATGTCTTGAATGCCTTCAAATGAGTAATAATTGAAAAGAATAAATCAAGAATATTAATATTCATTATTATAATTTAAAGGGAGATAATACAGGGAGCCTAAAGAGAGATCAAACGTCTTACTATATGTCTGACCTTGGACAACTGTTACCTTTTCTAGGATTCAGTTATTTGATCTATAAAATAAAGACATCGGAGTTGATAATTTTATAGATTTTTTTCACTTCTGAACCTACAGTTCTATAGGATGACACTGAAGGTAAGTATATTAAATTTAGATTGAATGATTAGTTATACCCTATATATTTTATCAAATAAAAAATGGTGTTAATGTAATTATTTAAGGTTTGAAATTCACAGAGCCTTGGTGCATATCATTTTTATCTTGGTTGATGTAACCGTACTATGCCTCATATTTTATTTTATACATAGCCGTCGCCACCTATCTGAATAGTGTGTACTACGGGAGAAACGTATTCAATTAAACAGGACTTCTGAATCTACTTTGGGTGGATCTACAATGAACAAAGAAGGTAGGATTGACAATCCCAAAGAAATAGTCAATTTAAAAAACTGAGGGAAAAAACAACCTTTAAAAACAAATGTAATTATTGTTTCTATTTCCATTTTATGTTTTAAAGGAATAGAATTTAGTTTATTTTGGTTAATTACCTAATAAGCCTTGTGGTTTCATTGTTTTGAAATATTTGCTAAAAACTGTCTCAAGACATTTTGTGTTATCATTATCTGCTTTAGCCAAACATTTCTTTCTGTAGGATACAGTAACATTTTTCAGATTTGTACATTATTCTAAATAATTTAACCAAATTATATGAAAACTTTAAAATTTTTAAATGTATTATATTTATTAAAATTATTTGCTCCTGATTCTTAAATATGGGAAAAAATAAATAAAACCTATAAGGGCCTCCTCTAAAATACCATGTGCTCACCCCTACACACACACTCACACATAGGCACACAAACGGACAGATGTCTTGGTCTAATATATGAACACAAAAATGACAAAACAGTAAAATAGTGGAACAGCAGAGTCCTCATACTTTTTGGAAACCATGTAAATAATTTATTTTAAGCTATGGAAATGTCAAGTGTTACCAAGATTTTTAAATGGTCCTATAGCTTTCCCTTCACAGATACTAAAGACTATAAAAAAGTCACAAGAATCAGGGGAATCAGGGAGCAGGTCTGAAAGGCAATGTGAGATTTTTGATGGATACCCCATACATGCCCACCCCACCCCCAACATTATCCTAGGAAAATTTTACAACCTCTTGTTGCAAGCAGTTGAATTGTAGAAGAGAGATCATTTTCTGACTTAGCTCCTATCATTCAGTCCTTCTAGCTGATCCATTTAGAATCTTAATGACCTGGGCTTGTAAAAATAAATTTATCTCACATTTATAAGGTATTTTTCAAATGAATTTTGCCATGAACTTGTAATAAAGATTGTAGAGGTTTTCTGGTTACTCCCATTTGAATGATGATGAAAGTGAGGAGCAGAAAGCTTAGATGGCTTGCTCATGGTAACAGCAAAAAGGATTGAGTTTTCATGGAGTTTTAACTACTGTACATTACACCATATATCAGAAAGAGATGAGCTATGGAATCTCTTCTATAGAAGGAATAAGAACTCCCAGTGGCAGGAAAAGCCATAATTAAATTGAAGAATATCTTACTACTGCCTAGAAATGTCTTTTCTGTTAAAATATTTTAAATTCCTATAGCTAGTTGGGTGATTACTAAACCTCTCTTTTTATTCATTTGCAAAAATAGTACATCTCTAGCTACATAACATGAAATTGATATGGCAAGAATTAAAGGACAAAAAAGTGTTTGAAGTTCTATCCTTTCATATATTTTATCATATTAGGTACACATGAAAATTTTAAGCACAATTTTTTAAAATCCCTATTTCAGTTTTGGTAAGGAATAATTAAGTAATCTCACTAAAGATGGAATGACTATCAAGTCTCTCAATCTAGAACATGGAATTAAATTTCAATAGAATTATTCACAAATATGTTCAAGAAGATATCAGAATATAGGCATTGAATTTATGATATAGTAACCACAGTATTCAAGACAAAATGCTAGTTTATTCATAAATGTATTTGTGTTAGAATTTATAAAAGGTTATAAGAATTAGGACAAAAATTCATAATAGATACTTTTTATTTTAAAATATATTTGTTTTCCTTCAGATACTCATCTTATGCCATAAGACATTTATTTCTTCCACATTATTTTCTATTCATCAAGAAATTGGTAAAATTTATTGATAGCTAAGTGTCTCAGTTAATGTTATCACCTTAACCCTTTATTGGAACTTAAAACTGGTGATCTCTCAGTTCTTTAGAACTTGAGGAGTAAGCTGTTTTGACAAACCTTAAATCTTCATTTTTTGGCAAAGCGTAGAGCAATTATAAAATAAGAACCGCTTTTCTTCTTGAGTTTTATTAATAGTGAGCCCTTTGCATATGAATTTTCTTATAAATCATGTTGTCAAAGGGAAGTGGACCCTTATCATCAAGAACGAGTATGGTGGAAGACTGGTCCTGGGGCGTGGTTGTCATTTTTCACTTCCCTGAAAGTACATCTTACTTTCTTGCTATTATTTCTTGAATTGTTTTGTACACAGTAACTATGAATAAATGCAATTTTGCTAAAAATAAAAAAGTTAATTAATTTAATTAAGTTAATTAATTTTCTTGTACTTTGACAAATTATTATGTTTCTGGTTTGAGCACTCCCTTGTTATTTTTATTGATTGTTTTATTATTTCAATTCAGATTTATGGTAGAAAAGTCCCAATTTATCCATAGTATTGCATTCCAAATGTCTTTTGTCCTCTGCTCTCTGAAAATTGATACTCTACTTTTTGTGCAACCATAATTTTAATTTTGTTATTTCATCATGTTGCACAATGATTGAACCATTGATTGCCAAATGCCAATACATAAAAGATATCCTCCTCGATTGGAACAATGCTGTAGTATAGTCTAGCCCTGGTTCTGCCACTAATTAGTTCCTTTACCTCTTTCAATCTCATTTCATTTTGTTTCAATTTACAGATATAAAGCAAAGGGTTTGGAATGTCCTCTGACGTCATGTTCATTTTTTTTTTTTTCTTTTTGTAAGGCAAACAGGGTTAAGTGGCTTGCCCAAGGCCACACAGCTAAGCAATTATTAAGTGTCTGAGAACGGATTTGAACCCAGGTACTCCTGACTCCAGGGCCGGTGCTTTATGCACTATGCCACCTAGCTGCACCATTTATTCCTTTTTTATTATCGTTTTTGTCTGTGTTTCTGTGTTCATTTTTTAATATCATTGATTTGAATTAAATTTTTTATTCAGATCATGAAGAATATGGCTATTCAATAACAGTGGTATTTGTCAACTATTATCCATCTTCCTCGGAATATATTTACATATATATATATATATATATATATATATATATCACATAAATTATAAGTCTATATACTATGACAAATTCTCTTTTAATTGTGCATCTTGTCATTTCATTTTAATTCATAATTTATAAATCCTTTAGTTCATAAGTAACACTTCACTCTATTGCAGAGGAATTGAAACTGCCCAGCTTACTTGAAATAATAATTCTTGCAAGCCAAAGAGGCATATAATTTATTGCACTAATAAAAATCAGTGCTGCCAAAATTAGAAGAAAAGCAGAAAGCTAGGAAACAATCTTCACAACCAGGAGTTCTGATAAAGGTCTCATTTCTAGAATTATATATTGAGACCTGCATCAAATTTATAAGGTCACAAGTCATTCCCCAACTGATAAATGGTAAAAAGTTATGAACAGTTTTCAAATAAAGAAATTAAAGTTATATATAACCATATGAAAAAATGCTCCAAATCACTATTGATTAGAGAAATGCAAATTAAAACAATAGTGAGGTATCATCTCACACCTATTAGATTAGCCCAGATGAGAAAAAGGGAAGATGATCAATACTGGAGGGATTGTGGGAGGAATGGACGTTGATGCATTGCTGGTGGAGTTGTGAATAGATCTGTTCTTTCTGGAGAGCAATATGGAACTATGCCAAAAGAGTAATACAACTCAGCAATTCCAATTGTAGGCTGATATCCAGAAGAAATTATAAAAAAAATGGAAAAAGTCCTACATGTTCCAAAATATTCATAGTAGCTCTTTTTGTAGTGGCAAGGTATTGGAAATTGAAGGGATGCCCATCAATTGGGGAATGTCTAAACAAGTTATGGTCCATGAACACTATGGATTGTTATTGTTTGATAATAAACAATAAATGGCCAGACTCTAGAGAAGCATGGAGTGACTTATAGGATCTGATGTTGAGCGAAGGGAGTAGGGCCAAGAGAACAATGTACACATCAAGCACATTATGAGATGAACAATCTTGGTGGAAGCAACTCCTCTTGACATCCAGAGAGCTAGGACAACTGTATGAGACTGGCAATGGACTATATTATCTCCAAAGAGAGGAAGAAAAGCAAAACAAAACAAAAAGCAGAAAAAAAATACCCCAACGAAATCTGATGAACACTTTTTAAATTATCTCTTATGTATTTCTTTCCCTAATTCCTCATGCCAAAAATTACTAATTTGTAAACATGTTTAACAAAATATGTATGTAAAAATGAGAAAAGATGCACATTATAATTTATAGTAGTATAGACTCTAGCTTTTTTTAAAATTCATTTTTCTTTCCAATTAATCCTCATGTTTGTACCCTTTTCCCTGATAAATCAGGGTCGGGAATCTTTTTTTCTACCAAGGCTATTTGGATATTTTCAGCATCATTCTCCCATTATATTTGAACAAGCAATTTAATAATTCATGGCAGAAAGCTGCTAGATTTTTATTTTGAGTCTGACCTGTGGTTACCTTAGCAATGCTACACAAATATGGGATGTTCCCTGCCCCTGCTTTCAATTTAAGAGCTTTTAATAAATTTTTCCTTATACATAGAATCAAAATCTGAATTTTATTTTGAATATATTTATTCTAAATCTAAAATTGATCCTGTGGTCTTATCAGTCTTATGTGATAAAAAAGTTGTATTCCTTAATTTGCTTTTTTAGGAATCTTTGAACTGCTTCTTTATCACACTAAAATAGGTTTAATGGAAAATTTAAAAATTGCAATCAAATCTGAGTCAAGTTCTAACTAGAACTGAGCTTACTTTAAAAAACTTTTGTACAGATAAAACTACTTGCACACTCTGTTTAGGGCAAAACTGAAGACAGTCCTGTGTGCCTAACAGTTGGAAAATCTATTTAGTATTTTAAATCAAGAGAATTATGCACACTAGAGTGAAAAGACCATGATTTGAAGCTAGAGAATCTATATTCCAATCCTACCCCTCATGTTCCCTGTATGAACTAGACAAGACACTTGACATTCCCCAGCTGCAAGACCAATCATCTTTCAAAGAAAAACCTCTGAGAGCATTTCTAGCTCAAGCTTTATTACTCTACTATCTTACTGCTCAAAAAAAGAAAAGAAGGAAAAGAAAATCACATCAGAAATAAAATGAAAAGTGGAATTTTTTAAGCATCTTGTAATAGGATGGTTTAAAATTTATTGAATAAAATGTAGGCATTTTTAGTTAATTCTTAATTCTTACATATTTTATCCTCTTTTGTTAATAACAGCAATGACTCATTCAAATAGTGTTTTAACTTTTTTCAAATTATTTTCCTCACGTATCTTTTCCCTCATAACCTTTAAAATTTATTCTATAAACATGGTATTTTTAAAAAACAACATTTTCCCTTTGATGAAAAATTAATAAAATGCTTTTTAATTCATATTTTATTTTTTCAAATGCATGGTATGAAAGTTTTTCAACATTCATGCATATACATATGCATATTTTAAAATTACAACACCCCTCCCTTCCCACCCCTCTCCCACCAATGGTGAACAGTCAGTTTAACATTGTACATCCATAGTTTTGAAACATATGTTTATAGCTTAGTCATTTTCAATATGAGGAATTAGGATTAAGGGAAAGAGGCATGTAAAAGATATTTTTATAAGGTGTTCATCAGACTCTGAAAGGGTTTTCATCATTTTTTGGGTGGTGTTTTGTTTTTTCTTCCTCTGGAGGGGGATAGCATTGACCATAGCCAGTTTAATATAGTTGTCCTAGCTCTCTGAACTGCTAAGAGTAGCAAAATACTATTAAAGAAACTTGGAATTGTAACTTACTTCAAAGGAAATACAATCCAACTAAATCATTTGAGGAAACTTCAATGTTAAAGTAGTTTGCTTCAGTCTTTGCAAAGTAATCACACATCTAATAATTTTTACTTCTTTTTATTAGAAGATATCTGTTTGCAGTAGGGAAAGTATTAATTTTGTAGTTAGGACTTCCTGGAATTCCTTGGGAATATCATTTAACCCCTGTCTGAGGTTATCTTTATTCATCTCTAAAATAGAGGAATTCAAAGAGATGACTTCTAAGACTTCTAGCTGTACGTTATATGATTCCATGAAAGTATCCTTTAATTTGACAGGCTCTTTATTGCCTATCATGTGATAGTTTATTTAAAATGTTTTATTTGCACATATTAAAAACTACATCACCTTTTAACGATATATAAGTATGTAGTTATTTCTTTCTGCCAAAATTATGTAGAGAACTGGGCAGTACTTTAGTGAATATGAAAAGCCTGCGCAATTAATTTTGTGTATTCAAGACAATTCAAAGTACTGTCATTTTTGTGGGGGTCGAGGAGAAAATACATAAAATGTTCTCAATTAACACCAAAGTGCATAGCCAAAGTGAACTATATTTACTTGTATTTGGGTAAGCTAATTTTATGTATTAAAAAATTTGAAAAGATGATTTGTGCCAACCTTAATTTCCAGTGTATCTAAATTATAGTGTTAAATCACATACATAATAACTTTGTAAAGGTGAAGATTGATGTTCTAACTTCTCTAGAAATTAAATTTTATGGAATACAGTTTGAGAGTCAAATGATTTTGGTTTAGTTTCTTGATAATTGCTATTTATATATGGAATTTTATGCCAACTCATTTATTCATATTTACTTCATTTAAAGGAATAGTTCTTTCCTCATGGAATGGAAAACCATGCCAGATAAATTATATTTTTTCTAGCAAAGATAAATTTTCTCAAAATTATTAATATTCACATTTACAATAGTTATGGGATAGAAGAGAGGCCATTTTGCCTGTATTATCTGGGTTCATTGCTTTTTGTTTTTTCCCCTGTTCTTTCTGTTATAGGAAGTAATGACTTTCTTTGTACAATAGCATTTAATGCATAAGTTGAATTTTTTTAGTATTGTGTTATTGTGTAAGGAACAAGAATGGTAGTAAGCATAGAGAACCATACCACTAGTAGTTGATTAGATATATAAATGATGATTATGTGTCTTTGACGAGGCATTTTTTTTCTGATCATATCTAACTAGGGAGGAGAACCAGTGTTGGTAGATTGGCACATAATGTATTGAAATGAGAGGTAAAGCACAGTTATTGAAAGAGAATCAGTTGACTCTTTAGCATTAAGTTTTTAATAATATCTTTATTCCTTTATAAGTACTTCCAAAATTAGTAAATCAAATTGCTTATATTCATTTTTCTTTGTGATTTCATTCTTTTATTCCATCCATGTTTACCTAAAAGGACATAGAAATACAAGAATCTGCAGTGCAGACACTAAAAACAAGAATTTCAGGTAGTGATGTAATGTGAGATAAACAAAATATTTACTAAAATAATAATTAAACTAATTTACTTTCTGCTGTAGTTTAAATTGCATTGTGGTGGTGTTTTTTCTATTTTCGTTTATTCTAAGCAATTCACAGAGAAAAAAAAAATAAGATCTCTTATATTGATATTTCCTTGTGGCATGCCTTTAGAAAGTACCATTACAGATTTTGCATTTGATAAACTTTGAACATTTTGTTAAGTATAATTAAGAGATAATTTTAGGGGAAAATATCCATAGAACCTGTTAACATTTCAACTAATTTTTGAATAATTATCTTAACAGCTTAAACTTTTTATCGAAAATATGAAGATCTTCGAAATTCCTATTTCAAAAACTACTTTGCATGGGAATCTTTTGCATTGTTCATTATTAGATCGAGTCAATTCTATTCATGGTTGCATTCAAATCATATTGATTATAAATCATATTACCAGTATAATTCCACACTCTCTCTCTGTATATCTATATCTATATCTATATCTATATCTATATCTATATATCTATATCTATATATCTTCATATATGAAGATAAATTAGTCAGATATTTTTGCAAAGTATCTAATTTTGTTTGTTTATATGTCTAGTTCAACTTAGTAACTTTTGCGCCATAAAAGGGAAAGGGTATCAAACTCACACTACTCTGATCTTTATTCCATTTTCAATGTGGCCATGTGCTAATTATACTTATGTTTTGCTGCCATCATTATTTGAATAGTTCGTGTATTTTCTATTAAAAAAATGAATGAGAGTTCAGCTATAGGATTTAAGTTACTTGAGATCCTATGCCACAATTGGCTTTTGAGAAATAGTAATCACCTTGCCACATAGCATAAAATGACATGAAATGACCCTAAAGGCAATTTTCCACTTCTCCATCTTTGATGGGATTAGAGCTTATAGGCTTTTATAATTTTTTTCTGATCATATCCAACTAGGGTGGAGAACCAGAGACTTGGTCCTGTATGAATTTAACTTTCTCCTTCTGATCCTCCACCCTTTGTGAAAGTGTTTAGGAATGTCATTTTATCCTGCACAATATGATGATATTTTTAGCTTAGTTAGATTTTAATGAAAAGAAACAATGTTGGAGTCATAAAGTAGTTTCTGTGTACACCATATGTATTATCTTCTATACCGAAGTCTTATTCTAAAATTCATCAGTGTGTCGAGTTAACCATAAATTTTCAAAGTTTGTGTAAGCAAAGTGAACATTCTTGCAATCCTACTCAGTCAGAAAGACTGGATAGAGTGTTAGCCTTTACTGTAAGAAGTCATAAGTTTAAAATCTACTACTGCTGCATACCAAATGATTGATTGATTGCTTAAACTTTCATGCCTCAAGTTTCTAACTCTTTAAGATTCTAATTTGCAGAGAATTTTCCTATCTAGAGCCGTGAAGGTTATTTGAATGCATCCTATCTCAATGGATGAATTGGAGAAAGTTTGGAAAATGATTCTGAAGCAAATAATAATATACCCAATGAAATGGGCTAGTGGTCTTCCATTAATTACTTCCCTTAGATTAGTGTGAAGGTTGATAGGGAAAAGAAAAGTTCTCATTTCACTGCCCATCTGACTGTCTTTGAATATATTTTCTGTAAGAAGATTAGAAGAAATTGCAGATATCCATTGTACATCATAAGATTTTAGTTTTTGTTTTTAGCATACCTCCCCAGGATGGGGCAGCATGGTAACACAGTGGGTAGAGCATTGACCTTGGGGTCAGGATTAAGGGAGTTTGAATCCAGCCTCAAACACTTGCCACTTACTAACTGTGTGACCTTGGACAAGTCACTTAATCCTGATTGCCTCGCATCTAGGGCCTAATTCTTATCTGGCCACTGGACTCAGATGGTTCTGGAGGAGAAAATGAAGCTGTGACTTAGCACAGTATCTTCTTACTCAAATCCAGTTCATGTACTCGTAATGGCATCACCTTCCTGATGTTACAGTCTTCTTTGAGAAGGAAGGAAAAATAGCAACACTTCCCCAGGATGGACTGTCACTTTGTTGTTTTGTGTTTGCTTTCCCACTTCATATCTTCCCCTGTCATACTGATGACACACATTTCCCTACTTTATAAGATGTTTGGAAGCAACCTTTTATATGTGAACCTTGGCCTCCAAGCCCATGTAGCACTACCTCCACTAAACCGGGACTGTATATTTTATTTTGGGTGCAACCCTTGAATAATTATTTTAGTGTAATGCAGCTCTAAGATAACCTAAGTTTGGACAGAAGCAGAGGGTAAAAGAGAAATTGAGGGAATTCACCAATAAACTCCTGAAAGAGATCCTAAAATAAAAACTCCCAGAAATATAATAAGAAAATTCGAGAACTCCAAACTCAGAGAAAATATTATAAATATCCAGAAAGAAACAAATCAATTATCGGTGCTAAAGTCAGGTTTACACAGGATTTAGCAGCATCTACATTAATGTCTCATAATTCTTGGAATATGATATTCTAGAAGAAAAAGAGATTGGATTACAAATGAAAATCAACTACCTAGCAAAACTTAATATCCTCTTTCAGGGGAAAAGGTGGACATTCAGTGAAATAGGGGACTTTCATAATTTGATGGTGGTATGATCAGAGCTGAACAGAAAGTTTGATCTCCAAGTACAGGACTTGGTTGAAGCAGAAAGGGTGGAAAGGAAGTACAAATTATGAGGGGCTTAAGGATGTTGAACTGCATCTATACAGAGAACTCGTATGAATCTTCTCATTTAGGTTGAATGAGCATCTGTAGACAAGGCACAGGAAGGAGCTGAATATGAAAGTAAAATGTGATGATGGAGTCAATGGATAAAAAAGGAATATACTGGAAGAAATGTAAAAGAGGTAGAATGGGCTAAGATATTTCACATAAAAGAGTCAAGAAAAAACTTTTGCAGTGGAGTGCAAGAGGGGAAGGTGAGGGGGAATGATTGAACCTTCAGTCTCATTGGAAGAGAGGAAATAACATGCACACTTAACAGGGTTTAGATATCTGTCTTACCCTAGTAGAAAACAGGAAAGGAATTGGGCGAAAGGGAACATGGCAGGTGAAAGTGATAGAATAGAAGCGAGGGAAGAAAGATAGAGAGGATAGTTAGATACAATACACTTTTGAGGAAGGACAGGGTGAAAGACAGGACAGAATAAATTGGAATGCAGAAACTTGAAAGTTTCTTCCATACTAACTTCCAGTTTTCCCAATAGTTTTTATCAGTTTTTATCTCAATAGTTGGACTCTTTGGATTTATCAAACAGCAGATTGTTATAATCATTTCCTGCTATTGCACCTAGTCTATTCCATTGATCCACTACACTGTTTCTTAATCAATACCAGGCAGTTTTGATGACTGATGGTTTATAATATAATTTTAGATCTGGTAAGGTTAAGCCACCATCTTTTGCACTTTTTTTTTCATTGAATCCATGGAAATTCTTGACTTTTTATTTCTCCATATAAATTTACTTATAACTTTTTCTAACCCATTAAAGTAAGTTTTTTGGAATTTTGATTGGTAGGGCACTAAACGAGTACTTTAGTTTTTGTAGAATTGTTATTTTTATTATATTAGCCTAACCTATCCATGAACAGTTGGTGTTTGCCCAGGTATTTAAGTCTGTTTTTATTTGTGTGAGAAGTGTTTTGTAATTATTTTCAAAACTCAAAAAGTTTTTGAGTCTGTCTTAGCAGACTCCAAGGTGTTTTATTCTGTCTGAGGTTGCTTTGAATGGGATTTCTCTTTCTACCTCTTTCTGCTTTATCTTGCTAGTCATATATGGAAATGTTGATAATTCATCGGGGTTTGTTTTATATCCTGCTACTTTTCTAAAGTTGCTAATTATTTTTAGTAGTTTTTTAGATGATTTATTTGGGATTCTTTAGGTATACCATCATGTCATCTGCAAAGAGTGAGAGTTTTGTCTCTTTCTTCCCAATCCTAATTCCTTCAATTTTTTCTTCTCTAATTGCTGAAGCTAACATTTCTAATATGATATTGAATAGTAGTGATGATAATGGGCATCCTTGTTTCACCTTTGACCTTATTGCGAATGCCTCAAGCCTATCCCCATTGCGTATAATGCTTGTTGATGGTTTCAGATAGATACTGTTTATTATTCTAAGGAACAACACATTTATTCCTACACACACTAGTTTTTTAATAGGAATGGGTTCTATATTTTGTCAAAAGCTTTTTCAGCATCTATTAATATGATCATATGATTTCTGATAAGTATGTTATTGATATGCTTAATTATAATAAGTTTTCCTAATATTGAACCCACCCTGCATTCCTGGGATAAATCCTACTTGATCATAATGTAACTTGTTGTAGTCATTTTGCTAAGATTTTATTTAAGATTTTTGCATTTACATTCATCAGGGAGATGATTTTATAATTTTATTTCTCTGTTTTTAGCTCTTCCTGGTTTAGGTATCAGCACCATATTTGTGTCATGGAAAGAGGAAGAGTTCTGTCTTCACCTGTTTCTCCAAACAGTTTATATAGAATTGGAACCAATTTTTTCCTTAAATGTTTGCTAGAATTTGCATGTGAGTCCAAGTGGCCCTGGAGATTTTTTTCCTTAGGGAGTTCAATAATGGCCTGTTGAATTTCTTCTTCCGAGATAGAGCTTTTTAGGTATTTATATTTCCTCTTCATTTAATGTGGGCAACTTATATTTTTGTAAATATTCATCTATTTCACTTAAATTGTCCATTTTTTCTCATAGAGTTGGGCAAAATAGTTCTGAATTTACTTCAATTTTTTTCCTCATTGGTGGTGAGTTTACACTTTTCATTTATGATACTAGCAATTTGACTTCTTTCTTTTTTTAAATAAAATTGACCATAGGTTTATCAATTTTACTATTTTTTTCATAAAACCATCTCTTGATTTTATTTATTAGGTCAATAGTTTTCTTATCTTGGATTTTATTTATTTCTCCTTTGATTTTTATAATTTCTAATTTGTTATTTAATTGGGTGTTCTTAATTTGTTCTTTCTCTAGTTTTTTAGTTGCATATTTAGTTCATTATTTCCACTTTCTCGAATTTATTCATGTAAGTATTTAAAGATATATTATATCCCCTGACAGCCACCTTGAGTGCATCTCATAGGTTTTGCTATATGGTTTCATTATTGTCATTACCTGGGATAAAATAATTAAGTCTTTCTATAATTTGTTGTTTCATCCACTCATTCTTTAAAATGAATTTATGTAGTTTCCAATTAGTCCTTGGTCTGTATTGCCCTGGCCCAATATTGCATATGATTTTTATTGCATTATGATCTGAAAAAGCTGTATTCACTATTTCTGCCTTTCTGCAGTTGATCATTAGGTTTTTATGTCCTAGTACATGGTCAATTTTTGTGTAAGTGCCATGTACTGCAGAAAAAAAGTATATTCCTTTCGATCCCCATTCAATTTCCTCCTTAGGTCTATCATATCTAGTTTTTCTAACAATCTGTTTACCTTCTTAACTTCCTTCTTGTTTATTGTATGATTAGAGCTAGTTAAATCTGAGAGCAGGAGGTTGAGGTCTCCCAGTAGTAGAGTTTTGCTGTCTATGTCTTCCTGTAGCTCTTTCAACTTCTCCTCTAAGAATCTGACTGCTTGTAGTATTGGGTGCATACATATTTAGTATTAAAATTACTTTATTATCTATTGTACCTTTTAGGAGGATAGAGTTTCCTTCCTTATCTCTTTTAATACAATCTATTTTTGCAGCTGCTTTGCCTGAGATAAGGATTGCGACCCCTACTTTTTACACTCCAGCTGAAGAAAAATGTATTTTGCTCCAAACTTTTAGCCTTTTAGCTTTACTCTCTCTCTCTCTCTCTCTCTCTCTCTCTCTCTCTCTCTCTCTCTCTCTCTCTCTGTCTCTCTTTCTCTCTCTCTCTCCATATACATACATACATATATATATATATATATATATATATATATATATATATATATATATATATATATATATATATATATATATATATATATGCTTCAAAGGAGTTTCTTGTAAGCAGCATATTGTAGGATTTTGGTTTTTAATCCATTCTGCTATTCGCTTTTTTTTAAAGGGAGAGTTTATCCCATTCACATTCAAAGTAATAATTATTAAGTCTTTATTGCTGTCCATCCTATCTTCCTTCTGTTTGTATTTCCCCCCTTTTTTTTCCTTTATCCATATTCCCCAGTGTTTTGTTTCTAAATACTTCCACCTTCACAGTGTTTTCCCTTTTCTCCTTCTTCCCTTTCTTCTGTTAGTTCCACTTTTTTCTCCTCCTCCCTGTCTCCCCTCCACTTTTCCCCTTTTAATGCTTGAAAGGTAAAGTAAGGTTCTTAACTGAATGTGTCTAAGTTAACTTTAAGACAAGTCTGATGAGATGAAGATTCAGGTTGTTCTCATCTCCTCCCTTCTTCTCCTCTATTACAATAGGTCTTTTGTGCATCTTGATGTAATGAGATTTACCCCCATTTAATCTCCTCCATTCTCCTAACTCCTTACTGTCCCCCTTTTAAAGGAAGTGTTGTTTTTAAATCATTCTACCTGAGTCACAGAAAATCATGAGTGTCCATCATTTCTGGCTATGTATATGTTCTCTCATACAGTTACAATTCTCAAAAGTTATGAGACTCTTTCTCCCAAGTGGGTATATAGCCAGTTTCATCTTATTAGATAGCAGTTTTTTCTTAGTATTTTTTACACCTTTTCATGTGTCTATTGAGTCTCCTATTTGATGTTCAAATTTTCTATTTAGCTCTGGTCTTTTCATCATGAAATATTGGAAGTCTCCTATTTCATCAAATGCCCATCTTCTCCCCTGGAAGAAAAAGCTCAGCTTTGCTGGTTACTGTATTCTTGGCTGTTTTTCAAGCTCCTTTGCTCTTCTGAATATCTCATTCCAGGCCCTTTGATCCCTTAATGTTGCTGCAGCCAGGTCCTGCATAATCCTTATTTAAATTTTTTTCTTTATGGATGCTTGCAGTATTTTTTCTTTATCTGATAGTTCTGAAATTTGGCTACAACATTCCTTTGGTGTTTACATTTTAGGATCTCTTTCTGGAGGGTATTGATGTATTTCTTTTTTCTTTTTTTCCTAGGTTTTTGCAAGGCAAATGGGGTTACTTGGCTTACCCAAGGCCACAAAGATAAATAATTATTAAGTGTCTGAGACCAGATTTGAACCCCAGGTACTCCTGACTCCAAGGCCTGTGCTTTATCCACTACTCCACCTAGTCCCCCAATGTATTATTTCCATAACTATTTTGCCCTCTAGTTCCATGATATCAGGGCAATTTCCCATCCCTAAATCCTGTAATATTAAGTCCAGGCTTTTTCTCTTCAGTGTTTTCAGGAAGGTCTAAAATTCTCAGGTTCTACCATCTTGATCTGTTCTCAAGGTCAGTGGTTTTGCTGATGAGGTATTTTACATTTTCTTCTATTTTTTGATCTTTTGGTTTTGTTTAACACAATCTTCTTGTCTCATGAAGTCATTAGTTTGCCAATTTGATTCTTTTTTACTTTAGTGAAGATTTTTCTTCATTTATCTTTTGCAACTCCTCTTCCAGTTGGTCAATTCTATTTTTGAAGGAGTTTTCCATTTGCCCAAGTGTAGTTTTGAGAGACTCATTTTCTTTTTTGCATTTGTCCAGTTGTGGATTTGAGAGAATCATTTTCTTTTTTCATTTACCCAACTGAAGATCTGTGAGTTATTTTCATTTTGTATTTGTCCAACTGTACTTTCCAAGGGTTTGTTTTCTTGTTGTAAGATGTTAATTTTCTCTAGTAGCATGTTAATTTTCTCTTGAGTTTCTTTTCTCAGTTTTTCCAATTGATTTTTAAACTCCTTCCTGATTTCTTAAAGGAAATCTTTCTGGGCTGGAGACCAATTCATATTCTCCTCAGAAGGGCTATAACTTCTAAGTATTTCTCCATTGGCCTCCTTTCTATGGCCTTTCTTCATCTCTAGGATCTTGTGTTGGATGGGGGCTGGCTCTCAGAGGTTTGCAGTTAACATAGTGCCTATCTTCTCTCCACCGTCTTGACTGGCAGTGAAAATAAATTTAAAAACAAAGAGAAAATCTATTGCAACTGATCAATCTCATCTTTTTGTGGACGATAGAGATCTCTAGAAGATAGATTGTTTCTGGACCTCTTGCCCATGGTGGAGAGCTAGAAATATGCTATGGCATATTAATTAGATCTCTCTCTGGATCTGCCCCGACTTATAGAATGGACCAAAGAAGTCATGCTATGTCATGTTGAATGTAGCAGTACTAAATCTGCAGACATTCCATCTGTGAGGAGTGTGGGGAGAAAGCTTAAACAAATATAGTGTTTTAAATCTGCCTACATCAAAAAGCCCCGATTCTTTATGTTTTTTCACCTTGTTTGTTCTGCTTATGATTTCTGCTGAACAGATTTCTGATGCTTTAAGAAGGTCTCTTCTACCTACAGAGCATTGAAGCTTAAGGCACTTGCCTATAGCCTAATTCTTTTTGTATCCTTTGTTTTTGTCATTTTCCCCATACAAAAAAAAAAAAAAAACACAGTTTGACCTAATCGCCATCAATTATCCTTTTACTATTAATATTAATGTCCTGTATTGGTATTTGTTTTAATTGTATTTTATTTCCTTCTGCAGTAGTGGAAGAAATTTCCCCAGGAGACTGTATGAACAGGTAGGCTTTACAGAAGATGAATATTTCTTTTGGTTAATTCACATGCTCTATACTAGTCAATGGATACCTATATACAATGCAAAGTGATCTTTTCCCAAAAGTGTCATATCTTCAATTTAAACCATCCAGAACATCATATTAAATCATGTTTTTACTTCATTATCTTGCACAGAATCATATTTATTTTATTTATTTTAAAATTTTTGCAAGGCAATGGGGTTAAGTGGCTTTTCCAAGGCCACATAGCTAGGTCATTACTAAATGTCTGAGGCAGGATTTGAACTCAGGTCCTCCTGACTCCAGGGCCAGTGCTCTATCCTTTGCACCACCTGGCCACCTCCAGAATCATATTTATTAAACACCAAGAATATATCTTTATTAAAACCGATTAGTATTAGAGTTGTCTGAGAATACCTGTGGCATTACATGACTTGCTTAGGTTCACAAAGCCATTATGTTACAAAGGCAGAATTTGAATTTGGTAATCATTTACTCCCTACTCACCATCCCCCAAAATAACTATTAATGAATATTTATTAGATGAATAAAGAATGAGGAAGCCATGTTAGGTGGGGAAGCTATGACCACTTGATGTATGAGCTATCAGGAATGGATTCCTAATGACCCCTTTAAGGTATATCTATAGTACAAATCTGGCATGTCTTATCATTGTGGAAATATTTGTAAGTGCTCATGATTATCAAGTATAAAGGCATCATCAGCATTGGAGTCTTAAGTCATTGGGTATAGGGTATGCTATAATTCAAGACAGGAAGTCATATTGGCAATTTCTTAGCAAGGAGGAGAAAAGCAATAGAAAGAACCTGAAAGTGGCTGGTAAAGGCTTTCTGCTTGGAACTGTTCTGTACAACAATGGCAGAAGGCTGCTTTTCACATTGAGACTTTGGCAGAAATATTCTTGTTTGCAATTATAAACATCTGGGCAAGCAGGCATTATTCCTTAAGAAGAAGTGGCAATCCTTCTCAAAGGACATAATTATTTTGGAGCTCCTAAGAAGGTAAACAAATATCAAAAAGCATTTGCTATAAAGACCACCAATAGTGTGCTCACATTCACACAGCACAGGTTTTTTGTAGTCACCTGCAGCTTTTGTGCTGTATGTGTGTTGCTGTTAGTGAAGAAGATAAAAAGGCTGAAGAAAAACCTTTCTACTTGCCAGATGATCAAGTAGAATGAAATATTCCGAGATTTGATAACACTGTCTTTGAAAAAATAAAAATAAAGAAAAGAGAGAATCTTACAAGAAGTAAGGGAGAGGAGTGAATGTGTCAGAAGGTGGGTAGGACGAATCAGATTCAGAGAAGCTGAATATTTGGGGTCTATCTTCCCACTTTTGCCTAAAGAAGATTGTGCAAAAAGGGAACAGGAGAAGGGATTGTGATCGAATTTTGGAAAAGCTCAAAGATTGAAAATTAATAATATTAAGAAATTCAGGAAACCTTTAGAAATTGAAATGACTTGAGCTGAAGGACAAAGGCTCCCTTTAAAGGAGGAAATGAAAATCAGAGAAGAAGGATTTGAAGAGATGGAGGAGGATATAAGGAAGACGATAATGTGAAGGTTAGGAGGAGGAGAAAATGGAATCAAAGTGAAAGAGAGGTAGATGGAAATGAATTTAACTCAACCGGGTTTGCCAGTGATTATATTAGATCTTGGAATGGTTGCACTTGGTCATAAATGGTTTTCTGAAACTGTAATAATTAGTTGACCTACTCCCAGAGAGCAGGTAGGAGACACAGCAGATAGAGCACTGTTTGAAGTAGGAAGACACCATCTTCTATCCTCAAGCCACTTATTAAATAGTGACCCTGGGCAAATCATGTACCTCTGACTCAGTTCTTATCTATAAAATCAGCTGAGGAAGAGAATGGTTCATTACCTTTGCCAAGAAAACACCAAATAAGGTCACAAAGATTCAAACACTTCTGAAATGACTGAACAACAAACACAAGTCTGCTTCAAGTAGACTTGAAATCTGTGGAAGGTAACTTCATGAAAAATGAAAGACTCATTGGGAAAATGTTTGTCAGAAAGTAGTAAGGAACACACAGAGTAATGAAATGCTACAATTGCATTGCAGGTTTTCAGTGCTTGTGTGATTTGTCATGGTCTATTGTGCTCATTTATCATCTTTAGTGGAGTTTAAAAATATTAAGTGTGATTATTCTGGAAGATAGATCTACTGATAGCTTCTATAATATTCTCTGCCACATTGAATCTTGTAGTATAATTAGTTTATT
The DNA here is from genome assembly GCF_037893015.1 of Macrotis lagotis. NCBI lineage: Eukaryota > Metazoa > Chordata > Mammalia > Peramelemorphia > Peramelidae > Macrotis > Macrotis lagotis. The sequence continues at coordinate 263,145,509 of NC_133659.1, read as the reverse complement.
TATCTTGCTCTGTTAAGTCATCCTTTATTCTGTAACATTTGGTGGAAAAGCACATGACAACAACTAAACAGACTTTCTGAGGATTCTCTTCTATAAATAATACAATTTTAAAAATAAAACTTATTTTTTTTTCTTTTAAAAAGCCTCTTTGACTCTGAACCTGATGATGGGCCATCCACAGATGAAAAATTAGAGTTTGATACTAAGGTAAAAGTCTTAAATTTTTTTATAGTCTTAAATTTTTATAGTCTTCTTTATAGTCTTAAATTTCAGTTTGCTATGTAAAATAATGTTTATTGTGAAGATAGCTATCAACAAAAATAAACTTAAATTTTTTATAATAACCTTAGTTTTAGCACTAAATGAATTCATAGCATTTGGATAACAAGTAAGTTAAAAGCAAAGAAGTTTTTGTTAGGACTTTTTCAAGTTTCTCTACCTCTAACTTTATTTTTGGTTTTGTTTTTTAATTGACACACTAGGTGATATCAGTGTATATACAATTTACTTTCTGCTGATGTTTCTGGATCACTTTCCATATTTCCTTGTAAGCTTTGTAGATATCTGTGTGTTGGAAAGAGTATTAGATTTGAAGTCAGAGGATCTGAGTTTATATCTCATGACTAGCAATCTTCCAGGCTTATGTAAAGTTTGTCTTGTTGTACCTAAAAAAGTGAGTGGGAGACCCAAACTCCAAAATTTTAAAGTGGAGCTTGCTTAAGGTCTCACACAACTAGGCAATTATTGAGTGTCCAATCCAGATTTAACTCAGGTCCTCCTGACTCCAGGACTGGTGCTCGATCCACTGGACCACCTAGCTGCCCCTGCTCATGATTTCTTACAGAACAACAACATTCTATAGTATTTATATACCATCACTTCCTCCATACTATCTTGAGTTGAAAACTTATTTCACTCAGTTTTTTTTTATTTTGTTGCATTCTGTCACTTTAGGATCTGTCACTTAAAATGGTTTAGGAAGCTCTGGAAATGCTGCTATCTTGGATCCTCCTCCAGAATTCTATTTTTTAATCCATCTTTAATCCACTTCTGGTTTATAGGAGGGTTCATTCCATTCACATTTACAGTTATAATTACTAATTCTGCATTTCCCTCCATTCTATCTTCCCCATTTGTATTTTTTACTCTCCTTTTTCATTAATTCTCCTCACCCATGTTTTGCTTTAGATTTTTGCCTCCCTTCAATTTGCCCTCCCTTTTATCACTCCACTTCCCTTTCCCCTTTCTGCCCCCTTCCCCCTCCCCTACTTCTCCGTAGGGTAGGAAGATATGTTATTCCCTCTTTGAGCCAAATCTGTTGAGAATAATATTTATTCAGTGTTCCCCTATTCTCACAATAACTCTTACTATATCAGGTCATCTGGGCACCTTCATATGGTATTCTTTATCCTCCAATATCTCAACCTTCTTATCCAAACCTAATCCTTTTTTCCATGCCCTAATTATTTTTTAGCTATCATGCACCTATACCCTTCATCAGTGTTTACTCCTTTCAAGTATTCTGATAGAAGTTTAGTTCTCAAGAGTCATAAGCATCATTATATCATTATCAAACTATATTCACACCCTCTTTTTCAAGAACAGTCCTTCCAACTATGCCAATATTAATACAAGCCTCAAGAGCCAAGAGTTGGATCACTTCACAGGTTTGTACCCACACTCTCTTAAGTATTTTCCCTTCAGTTGTCCTAAGAGAAATACAATTTTTATCATTTAGGGATGTAGACAGCTTAATCTTTATTGACTAACATTTCCCCCCATCTTCCATTTATCTTTTGATGCATCTCTTGAGCCCTGAATTTGAAGATCAAGTTTTTTGTTCACTTCTGGTCTTCTTTATCAAGTAAGTTTCAAAGTCCTTTATTTCTTTGAAAATTCATCTTTTCCCTGCAAGAATATACTGAATTTTTCAGAGTATTTGATTCTTCAGTGTAATCTAGACTTCTCTGACATCCACAATATAGTATTTCAGGTTCACCAATCCTTTACTATTGAAGCTGGTATGATCAGTGTAATCCTGACTGGTTCCCTGGGATTTCATACAGCTTTTTTCTTAACTTACATTATTTTCTCTTTTAACCGAGAATTCTAAAATTTGGTGTTCCTTGGCAGTTTTGTTTTGGGATCGCTTTCTGGGTGTGATTGACAAATCTTTCTTTTTTTGCCTTTTAACATTTTATTTGTTTTCCAGTTATATACAATAGTAATATTTACCTATTATTTTTGTAAGGTTTTGAATTTTACAATATTTCCCCCACCCACTCTTCCCTCCCACCCACAGAAAGTTGTTTGATAGTATTTATATTGTTTCCATGCTGTACACTGATGTGAACTGAATGTGTTATACGAGTAAACATAGGGACAGCTAGTTGGTGTAGTGGATAGAACACCGGCCCTGGAGTCAGGAGTACCTGAGTTCAAATCCAGCCTCAGACACTTAATAATTACCTAGCTGTGTGGCCTTGGGCAAGCCACATAACCCCATTGCCTTGCAAAAAAAAAAAAAAAAAGTAAACCTAAGAGTGAACGTTTTATAAACCCCCTCCCTACCCAGAAAATGAGAAACCTAAAGAATAGAGAGAAAGAAAAGAAATTGTACTTCAGTCTGTGTTTATATTTCAATGGCTGTGTCTCTAGGGTGAATTGCTTTCTTGATCATAAGTCCACCAGAGAAGTTAGTTCAATATTTTTCCCACAGTTGCTATTACTAGCTGTACTTCCACTCTATTTCTCCCCAATCTCATTTATTCTGTTCTCTCTCTCCTTTCATCCTGGCCTGTCCAAAAGTGTGTTGAATCTGAGCACCCTCTCTGTCAGTCTTCCCTCTCTTCTATCACCTATTCCCACCTTCCCTCCCCCTCATTCCCCCTTATCCTCTCCCTTTCTTCTTATTTTTCTCTAGGGTAAGATAGATTTCTGTACCCTATGAAGTGTGTATGTTATTTCCTTTCTGAGCCATTTCTCATGAGAATGAAGGGTCACTCATTCCCCCTTGCCTTCCCCCTTTCTACTCTATTGAAAAAGCTTTTTCTTTACTCTTATGTGAAATGTCTTAGCTTCTTCTTCATCTCCTTTTCCTTCCAGTATTTTCCTTTAACACCCATTGACTCCATCTTTTTACTATATTATACTATTATATTCTGTTCCTTCCTCTGTCCTGTCTATATATGCTCTTATAAATGAGAAAGTTCATATGAGTTATCAATATATTATTCCCATGCAGGAATACAAACAGTTCAGTATCATTAAGTTCCTCATAGTTAGTCCTTCTCTTCCACCCCCTCCATGGTTCACCTGAGTTCTGTACTTGGAGATCAAACTTTCTGTTCAGCTCTGGTAGTTTCAATAGGAAAGTTTGAAAGTCCCCTGTTTCATTGAAAGTTCATCTCCCCTGAAAGGGGATGTGTGGTTTTGCTGCATAGTTGATTCTCAGTTGTAAACCAAGATCTTTTGCCTTCCAGAGTATCGTATTCCAATCTCTACAAACCCTTAATGTAGATGCCGCCAGATCCTGTGTAATCCTGACAATGGAACCTCAGTAGTTGAATTGCTTGTTTCTGACAGTTTTTAGAATTTTATCTTTGATTTGGGAGTTTTGGAATTTGGATATAACATTCCTGGAAGCTTTTCTTTTGGGATCTCTTTCAGGAGGTGACTTGAATTCTCTCAATTTCTATTTTACCCTCTGCTTCTAGGATCTCAGGGCAATTTTGTTGTCTTATTCCTTGAAAAATGAAGTCTAGGCTCTTCTCCTGATCTTGACTTTCAGATAGCCCAATGATTTTTACATTCTTTCTTCTGGATCTGTTTTCAAGTTCGGTTGTTTTTCCAATGAGATAATTCACATTTTCTTCTAATTTTTGGCCTTTTTGAAAGTGTTTTATTTCTTCTTGATTTCTTGCAAAGTCATCAGCTTCCTTTAGTTCCATTCTGCATTTGAAGGAGTTATTTTTTTCAGAGAGGTTTTTTTTTTTTTTATGGCCAATTCTGATTTTTAAGGCAATCCTCCTTCTCCTCATTTGCCTTTTGTTTTGCTTTTTCCACTAGACCTAAACTGGTTTTTAACATTATTTTCTTCATTAATTTTTTGTATATTTTTCACCAAGCTGTTGATTTGGTTTTCACAATTTTTCTGGATCACTCTCAATTTCTCCTCCCAATTTTTCCTCCATCTCCCTTAATTGCTTTTTGGAGCTCACCCATAGTCTGAGCCCATTTTCTTTCTCTTGGAGGTTTTGGATATGGAAGCTTTGATTTTGTCATCATCTAAGTATGTGTTTTGATTTTCCATGGGACTAAAGTAATTCTCTATGGTCAGATGCTTTTTTTCCCCTATTGTTTACTCATTTCCTCAGCCCAAGAGAGCACTTATAAGCCTTTGGGGTTTTTTTGGGGGGACACCTCACTGGGACCTTTATTCCTCCAAGGTCTTGTGCTCTCTTACCTTTGCTTTGATATGTAAATGGTCCCATATTTCCCTCTGCCCTGGGGTTATAAGGAGGATCCTGCTATCTTATATGGAAACACAAATTTCAACCTAGTTCTTAGATCTCTCTAGGGAGATCAGAGAAATTTCTGCAGACTTCCCTTACTGTCTCTGGGGGTGCAGGCTGCTTTCTCCAGATTCTTGCTGTAGGTTCTGCAGGCGGTACTCCTCACTCTCGCCTCCCCTTCAAGCTGTTGCCCATGATCTCTGGGCTAGGCTGGGCTGGGCTGGGCTGGGCTGGGCCATGCCACGCTGTGCAGTTATGACTGTTGTTTTCCAAACTCCAGTCTTGGTGAAACACAACTTTGCTGCCAAACTTCTAAGTTAACTTGGACTGTATCACTCAGTGTTTCTTTGGGTTCTGTCCCTCTAAATTTTGGCTAGAGTCATCATTTGTTTGTTTTCTGGAGAATGGGGGGAAGGAGTTCCAAGGAAATGCTGCCTTCACACAGTTTTCTTGGCTCTGCCCCACTGGAAATCATTTGATGGATCTTTCAAGGACTACTTTATCTTGTTCTAGATTTTCTTTGCAATACTCCATTTATGTATTTATTCTTATTTTTTACAAATAATGTTTTTATATAAATTACTAAAATATTCTTGTTTAAGAGTAAACATAGTACTCCCCCCAAAAAAACAGACCTGCATGAGTGACAAAGTAAAAGGGAAAGAAAAAAATTACATTTAAAATAATAATAATAATAATAATAATAATAATAATAATAATAATGATGATGATGATGATGATGATGATGATGATGATGATAGTAGTAGTAGGTATGGCCAGGTGGTGCAGTGGATGGAGCACAAGCGCTAGAGCCAGGAGCACCTGAGCCCAAATCCAGCCCCATATACCCAACAATCACCCAGCTGTGTGACCCCATGCAAACCACCCCAACCCCATTGCCCTGCAAAAAACAAAAAAAAAGACCCAAAATAAAATAGTAATAATAATACTAGAGGTGGCTTGGTGGCAAACAGAGCACTGGCCCTTGATACAGGAGCACCCTGGTCCAAATCTGGCATCAGACACCCAACAATCACCCAGCTGTGTGGCCCCAGGCAGGCCACCCAGCCCCATTTGCTCTGCAACCTCCCCCCAAAATAATTTTAATAAAAATGTGCTTCAGTCCGTGTTCTAACACCTCCAGCTCTGTCACAGCTGGATTATATTCTTTATGATAAGTCCATCACAAAATTTACTTCCATATTTTTCCACCGTTTCCAGTGCTGATTGCAACTCCCTCCATTTGTACTTCTCCAGTACCATGTACTATATTTTCTCTCTCCTTTCACTCTGTATCTGCTGTAGGGTAGCTGAGTGATGCAGCAGACAGATCCCTGGCCCTGGGGCCAAAAGGCCCCGAGCCCCCATACCACCCCTTAGGTCCAGCATCCACCCATCCCTATGCTCCTGGACAGGCCATCCAATCCCAGCCCCTTGCAAGAAGTAAGAAAGAAAATATGTTATATCTGACTACTCTCCTCCCATGGTCAATCCTCTCCTCCATCACTCACATCCACCCCCTTCCCCCTGCCCCCTTCTCTTCTTCTTAGTCCAGATGTATATATCCCATGAGTATATATGCTGTTTCCTTTCATCCCCACCTCTGATGAGAGTGAAGATTCCCTCATTCCCCCTTGCCTTCCCCCTTCCATATCATTGCAATAGCTCATTTTAATAAAGAAAAATCTTATTATATGAAATATCTTAGCCTATTCCCCCTTTCCTTTTTCTTTCTCCCATTACATTTCCATTTTATCTGTTGACTCCATTTCTATACCACAATATATCTTCAAATTCGGCTTTCTCCTGTGCTTCAACTGTAAAACCTCTATCTACCTGCTCTATTAAATGAGAAGGTTCAAATGAGTATGATGAGTATCATTTTTCTATACAGGAATTCATGCAGTTCATCATCATTAAGTCCCTCATATTTTACCCTTCTCCTCCACTCTCTAAGCTTTACCTGAATCCTGTATTTGAAGATCAAACCTTCTGTTCAGCTCTGGCCATTCCAAAAGGAACATTTGAAATTCCCCTGGTTCATTGAAAGTCCATCTTTTTCCCTGGAAGAGGACATTCAGTTTTGCTGGATAGTTGATTCTTGGTTGCATTCTAAGCTCTTTTGGCTTCCAGAATATTATATTCCAAACCCTATGAGTTTTTTGTGTAGTTGCTGCTAAGTCCTGTGTGATCCTGACTGCAGCTCCACGGTATTTGAATTGTGTCCTTCTGGCTGCTTGTAATATTTTCTCTTTAACTTGGTACCTCTTGAACTTGTGTACAATATTCCTGGGGCTCGTTTTTTTATTTTTTTTTTGGATCTCTTTCTCAGGGAGATTGGTAGATTCTCTTAATTTCTCTTTTGCCCTCTGCTTCTATGATATCAGGGCAATTTTCCTGTAGTAATTCTTTGAAAATGATGTCAAGGCTCTTTTCCTGATCATGACTTTCAGGTATTTCAGTAATTTTAAAATTATCTTTCCTAAATCTGTTTCCCATATCGGTTTTTTCAGTGAGATGTTTCACATTTTCTTCTAATTTTTCATTCTTTTGGTTTTGAAGTATTGTGTCTCAATTTCTCATAAAATCAGCAACCTCCCTAAGTTCCATTCTTTGTTTGAAGGATTTGTTTTCCTCAGAGAGCTTTCTTATCTCTTTTTCCATCTGGCCAATTCTGCTTTTTAAACATTCTTCTCCTCCGTAACTTTTTTAAATGTTTTATCCATTTGACCCATGCTGCTTTTTAACATGCTATTTTAATCTTCAGCATTTGTTTGGATCTAAGCTGCTGAATTCTTTTTCATGTTTTTCCTGCATCTCATTTCTTTTCCCAATTTTTCTTCTATCTCCCTCACTTGATTTTCAAAGTCTTTTTTGAGCTCTATCATAGCTTGAGCCCAATTTCTGTTTTTCTTGGAGTCTTTTGAAACAGAAGCTTGTACTTCCTCATCTTGAGATTGAGTGTTTTGATCCTTCTTGGCATCACAGGAAAAGTCTTTCTCAATGGTGTTCCTCTTTTTTCTCTGCTTACTCATTTCTCTAGCCTTTGCCTGGTTTGGAGGGGTTCTTCCTGAACTTTTGTGTATGTGAGGCCCTGTCTTCCCTCCTGATCTGTGAATGACCACAAGTGCTTCTCTCTACCATGGGGCTGAGGTGGGGGCCCCCTGCTGTTCTATTGGGGGCCTAGACTGCGATCAGGATCTGAATGTGGTCAGAACCCCAGAGTCCTGTTCCAGGCAAGGAGGCCAGACCTCAGTAGTGTCTGTTCATTCCCCTTCCTAGACTGAGAACTCATGCCCTGGGGGCTCTTGCTTACCAGCTTCTGTTTCTGGTTCCTGGATCTGGGCTGCGGTGACCACACTACTGGCTGTGGGCCCTGAGGGCTGGGCTTCACGTGCTCACTCTGGTGGAGGTCCTCTGCTGATCCCTCAAGTTGTGCCTGGTACTCCCCAGGGTGGAGGTCAAGAAGCTGCCCTGACTTTTGTGAGCTGCAGCTCCCATTTCCCTGGGGCTGCCTCTGGGAGGCTGAAGTTCCTTCACTCTGGCGGGCCACCCCTCTGACCCCATGGAGTGGAGCTTTTCCGCTCTTTTCCAGGTTATCTTGGGTTGGAGAACTGCCTCGCTGGATCCCTCTGTGTATTATGTCTCTGGAAAATTTAGTTAGAGTCCTTAGTTTATAAGTTTTGAACAAGAGCACCTAAGAGGTAGTCCTCTCTTGTTGCCATCTTGGCTCTGCTCCCCCCTTCTAGATTATTAGAACAGTTTTCCATTGTGGGAACACAGGCTATTCTATCAGCCATGACATAAATCATTTCCAAGTAAATCGCCACCTAGACAGTCTCAGGAGTTGGTTTACTGCCCTTAGAGACAAGGTACACCAGAATCCTTGGGAGCTGGACATTCTACCCACCAGACCAAGGGCACTAGACACAGCTGTGTTTTATCACCTCCTTCCTAACATACCCCATTATCCTGCAATGAAAGATACTATACATACCCCACTTCTGCACACCCCCATTACCTCATTATTCTTTGTTCTACCCCAGAAGACCTAACAGTATATATATATATATATATACGTATATATATACGTATATATATATGTATATGTATATGTATATGTATATGTATATGTATATGTATATACATATATATATATATGTATATATATATATATATATGTAATATCTAAGCAGTAATAAAATTTAACTGGAGGCATAAGGCAGTAGTGGCTTGACTTCTTATTCTTAGCTCCCCTCTGGGAAGGAGGTCACCACTGTGGACCCCAATGTGAAGCAAGCCACAACATTCCATGATAATTACCTATGTGTTTTTATCTAGACTCTTTTTTTTTATCTTTTGTCTCCTGGACCCATTTTCCAGGTTGGTTCTTTTCCCCAGAGGTACTTTTACTTTTCTTCTAATGTAAAGCTTTTTGGTTTTGATTGATAGAATCTTGATGTTTCATAGAGTCATTCATTTCTGTTTGTCTAATTCTAGTTTATATATACATATATACTATGTTTTATATATTTTGTTTTTGTTTTGTTTGTTTCCTTTTCCATTTGGTTAATTTTCATTTTCATTTTTTTCTTTTCCCTTTGATCAATTTTATTTTCTAGCTGATAATGTTACTTTTAAAAGTATTGTTTTCTTAAGTCAATTTTTTTATAATTTTACTGCATAGGAATCTCATTTCTTTTCTTCATTTCTTTTTTCTGTTTTTTTTTTTTTGTTTTAAAGGCAGTAGGGAGTCACATAACTAGCAATTATTAAGTATCTGAGGCCAAATTTGAATTCAGGTCCTCGTTACTTCAGGGCTGGTACTCTATCCACTGTGCCACCTAGCTGCCCCTTTTTCTCTATTTTTAGTGATTTTTTTTGAATGTGAGATCCAATTCATCAACCCCTCTGAGACTTTACATGGAGGCATTTTGTGACTGCTTTTTTTATTCTGAAATGACATTTTTTTTGTCTCTATCAAAATAGTAGCTGTCAAAAGGTTAGCACTTTTTGCATTTGCTTGTTTTTTTGCTCATTTTTATAGTTGAATTCTGCTCCAGTGGTATTGGGTGTATAGTCCCAAGTTTTTTGTGCCACGGGTTAGGGAGTCTGACCCGTGGATTTCTGCTCCAGCATTTTTGGTGATGGCCATCTGGTTCATGAAATGAAGTTAAATATAAAATAAATAAAGATACATAATGAACATTCCTACAGAATTTCCTGTGTCTATTATAACTGATATTTCTGGCAACCTAAATGCAGATGCAGCTCATTGCCATGCAAACATTTCAAGGTTAGAACCTTGTTCTCTGGCTAGGTTCTGGATTACTTCACTGGCCTGGGGAGCCTAGACTAGAGCTGGGTTGTGGCTAAATAACTCTCCCTTATTTCTCAGCTGTTCTCTTTTCACTGAGTCCCTTTTTATCCAGGAGACAAAACCTGTTCCTGAAGTTCAGTCAGAACATCTTGCTGAAAAATGGTTTCACTGTTTTTGATTTTTTTGTTTTGTTTTCTTTTTTTTTTTTGTTTTGTTTTGTTAGGTCTATTAGCTTCAGGATCTTTTTAAAAGATTTCATTCAGTTTTTTTTGAGAAAAACTAGGAACTTCCTAGTTTTGTGCCACTTCTTGACTCATACAGAAGATTAATTTATAAAACCCAGCACTTTTCATTGGTAGTACAAAGTACTGAAGAGTAAAATTATACTTCTCCATACAGTAGTTTTTGGTTAACAAATAGTCCAAAAACATTGTTTTCCATGCAATTTTCAGATTAAATAAATTGCAACAGTAAACATCACAAAACTGTGGATTCTTAAATGTTAGTATTTTATTAGACTTTAAACTCATTATACTTATCACTTTTTTTGACAGAAACTCCCCAAGTCAATAACAAACAAAATAAATTCTTCTCTGAAAATAGAGAAAAACAGTAAGCTATTTGAGAAATGTCTACTCTTTTATTATTATTTATTGTCTTTAGATAATTGATTTATTCATGTAATTTTTTTAATACAGTAGATGAAAAAGGCTGCATTGTCTTCACAGAAGTCAGACCTTTATCTTTGAAAAATGAAACAGACAGTGAAGAAGAGTCACTTCCTGAGGCTTCATCCAAAGACCAGGACTCCCCTCAATCTTCCCAGCCCTCCCCTTAGTTCCTTTCAAATATTGTGCAGATAAAAACTGCTCTTCCGGAGATTAATAAAGTAATGATTTTTGCTGTATTTCTTATGCTTCTTTCTGTATTTACCCTTTATGCTTCCCATCCACATTCATAATTACTTCATGAAGATGGCAAGGATTTTATAAGTGGAAGTCCTCAGTAGTCAAATGAAAAGAAAACTCAGAAAAATTTACATTTTGAAGGTAAAACATGAATGAGTCTAGATAATTTATTGTGAACTATCACAAAGAAGGATTAGAAAGCAGTCAAGAGGAATGACAGTTAAAAGATTATGAACATGAAATTGAAGAAGATGAGGAAAAGAAAGAAAGAATTCAGTCAAGATGGTCAGGAATGCAATAGATGGAGTGGAAGAATCAGAATGTATTGATAATGAGGATGAAGAAGAAAGTCACAATGAAGACATTTTTGAAAAAAAAGATGGAAAAAGAGGGTTTGAATATGGAACAGTATTTCTCTTCATAATTTGAGTTATACTGACAGAAATAAAGTTAAATATAAAGAAAGAAATGTAAGTAATGAAATTCCTACAGAATTTCCTGTATCTATTATAACTGATATTTCCGGCAACCCAAGTGCACACTTACATGCCACTTGATGTAAAAATATCAGACCATTTCGTTGGCTAACAAACTGAACTTTTCTCTGATGTGCAAGATTTAAAGGTAAAATATACCATAGAGCTTACTTGTTCCATTGAACTCTTTAATTTTAAAGTTCCAAAACATCTTAAGTGATATGTTCCTATAGGTAAATTAAAACAAGAAAAATAATGTGGAATATGTTGAAGACCATAATAGCTTTATTTTCCTTTATTCAGAAACTTAGTATCTACCACATATTTTATTTGAGTGTGTAAAATTAAAAAATGCAATTTTAGTTGCTCTTAAGCTAAAAAAATTTTTTACTAATAAAAGAATTATAAAAAGAGAAGAAACTTTGAAAGTTTCAAAGATTATACATTTTACTTTTAAAACACTTAGAAGGAGTGATTCCTGATTATTCTTCACAGCTTTGTAATTTTAGCCTTAAGAGTTATCAAATCTTGAAATGTAATTTCTTTGTCTAAATTTAAGCTTGCCTCTCTTTAAATACAACGCTTGATTCTTAAAAAGTAATAATTAATCTGTAGCAGAGAAATTTAAATTAGAAATTAAATAATTTTATTGTAATCCTAGATCATTGAATCTTTTTAAAAAGAGATGTAGTTTCTAAAATTTTAATTTCTGTTTTATATGGTATATATTAGCTCCCTTCACATTGTTACCTCAATATAAAAGAATGGAAAAAATAGTCTCAAATTCCAAAATTTCATTTGCAATTTCTCCATTATATTTTAAATAACAAACATACTAATTCCACATTTTAATTATAAAGTTCAATACTTTATTGTATACAGAGACAAAGGTTCAGTCTCTGCCATTGTGTACTTCCCTCATAATTTAATTGTGGTTCTAAGACATCCACAAATAACTTAGTTTCTTATCGTTATTGAAAAAGTTCATTTCAAAGCTAACAATATGATTAATCAATCTACTTGAAGTATTTGAAAAAATAAACTAAAATGAAAATTTTAATGTATCTGCTTCTGCCAAACTGGATGGCCCATCATTTTTTGAAATTGTCTTGCCCTTTCCCTCCCTCAGTATCTTTTCTTATACTGTTCCCTGTGCTGGGAATATCTTTCTTTGCCTTCTTTTTTGCCTTCTGAGATTCTAGCTTTCAGACGACCTGAATCAGAAGATGACACCTGTGCAGCAACTTCACTGGTAACCTTGTAAACTCTGATAGTGCTTGGTAGTTTTCTAATATATTTCACCAGTTTTTCATTCCAGCCGCCTTAGATCTTAGTGAACATGATTAGGTATCTACTATGTTCCAGACAAGGTACTATATGCCAGGGAGATAAGTATAGTAAAGACAGACAGTCCCTGCTCTCAAGAAGTTTACATTCTAACGGTGGAAGAAAACATACAAGTTAAAAGGCACGTGCGACTTTGGGGATTAGCAGAAGGTACCTGGTGTTGGTTCTTGGTGGAGACATCAGAGAAGTAACAAATGGTGCAAGCAGCATGAGACAGGAGATGCCTGTGCAGGGCCATTATATTGTAAATCCATAGTTCTTTCACCAGCCACTGGGGCAATGGGTGGTAATTAGGTGGAGCACCAAAGCTGATGGAATCAATCCCTAAGTCACAGAGAAGAAGTCAGAGAAGTCCCAAAGCAGTGTAGCCAGGAGAGAAATGAGGAAACCTCTGTGCTGGTCTCCCTCCTTTACTGGAGGTTTTCGAATTCATGTCACTCTCTTCCAGTCAGGGTATCTTGCCTTCCCTACTAGATTGTCATTGAGAATAAGAATTGTTTGTTTTATCTATTTTCATTATTTTCTAGTATTTGAATTTGTTGAAGTGAAAATTGAAACACTTATTAGCTTATATAATGCTGCAAATATTTTTATTGCTGGAGAAAAGTTTTCCCATAAATTAAATGTCTAAAATAAGTGATTGGAAAAATCTAAAGGTTTGCATGATTTGATTTTTAGGCTCTTAAGACTGTCAATTAAAGTATGTTAGATATCTTTGCAATATTTATGCTAGAAATAGATTTAAGGAAAAATTTTGGAGAACATTGTGCATTCTATTCCCATTAATTATAGGAAGATTCAACAGAAGAGAAAAAATATAGAGCATTAATTGTTAATAGGGTTGGGGAGCAAACAACTGATGAAACTCCAAATATTCACAAAATTGATGTTCGCAGCACATCAAAGATTTGTGCCTCTAGAAAATGTAAGTTATTGTTCCTCCAGAACCCAGGATTTCATCATTGTAGATAATTCCCAATGAGGAATTTTGTATCTGCAGTTTGCCAACTGTTTCCCTTTCTACTTCTTCCCTATAGCCTGGGTAATTAAATATGGTCTCTAGCCATGGTCATATAGCAAATATATCAGGAAATGGTACTTGGTAATTCCAAAACTTGCTCCATATCTATGATGATTTGCTGTCCCCCAAGTTGAAGGACATGCTTAGGGAACTTTTTTTTTTTTGCAAAATGCCATTGTAAACTTATACATTTAATCTGTTTGCCCTATGAAGTATGTTAAGTTGAAGTTTTTTGTTTCTCCTTTTCATCCATAATGTGATTTTGGGAAAAAATTGTTAAATAGATTTGCTCAAACTTAACAATCAGCCCTTAGCTTGTCTTCAAGGACTCTTCTTTTCCCATACTTCCTAAATTCAAATGTTGCTTTCTTAATCAGTTCTTGTCTCTTGGAATCTTTTCTGTTGTAATTTTCTCTTCCTTTATGGTGAAGCAACTATGAATCGATGCATATTAATAGGTTTCTTGTTCTCAGTAGCCCATGTTCAGTTATTAATGTTGTCGTTTGCCTATATTTTATTTCTATGATGTCAGCTTTAGGATTGGAAGAGGGAAAAGATTCAGAATCATCTTGGGATGCAGAGGCAATTTTTATTGCTATTTTGAAATTTCAATATTTATTGCTGATTTTAAAATTGCATTTTAAATTTTCTTATTCATTAATCATTGCAATTGCCAAGGTAGAATTAGAATGAGAATATCAGAGCTGGAAGGGCCCTAAAAATAATATTGTCCAAGCACTCATTTAATGCATGAGGAAGCTGAGCCTTAGAGAAGTCAGGCAGATTATCCCTGATCTCACAACTCCTTTCTGACCAAATAGAATGGAATCCAGTGATCCTCACTCTCAAGCCATGCATTTCTACTCTTCCCCTTATTATTGTACCAATTTCTACATGTCATTTATTCATTTAGTCAATCAATCCTTCATTAAATATCAAAAGACCATATGCTCTTCTAGGTCATAAGATATATTCCAGTAAAGTGAAAGATTTTAGAGAAAGAGTAAGTATAGAGCTTACTTCCTTACTGTATGAATAGCTTAACTTTAAGTAATGGGATAGGACATAGCCAGAGATTAGGTGATTTTAGGGCCAATTGCTGCAAATTTCTGCATGATGTTTACTTATCTGCTAAGGGCAATTGAAGGGAAATGACAGAAAAAGCTCTGGCAAATCAGCAAAGACTCCATTGAAGAGATTAATGATAGGTAGAAATTTTGTCTGAGAGGAGGGAGAAAAACCTTCCTGGGGAGAGGGTAAGTAGGAGGAGGTAAGGGTACCATATTTGCCCATGTATAAGACACATCTTAATTTTGGGCCCTGGCATTTGAAATAAATTGTATTACAGAAAGTTATTGAACTCAAGTTTTATTCATCATGAAATTAAGGATCTGTTCATAGCTCTTTGCATGGACACAAGCTCATTAGTCCATTCTGTTTCATGAACCTGAAGCACCAATTGTGTCCTCCTTTGAAATCAGTCACTTCTTTTGCATCATTGCAATTGCCAAGGTAGCATGAGAATGAGACTTTCACAGCTGGCAGGGCCCTAAAATTAGTCTAGTCCAAGTACACATGAGGAAACAGAAGTTTCCCAGAGAAGTCAGGCAGCTTGTCTCTGATCTCACTAGTTTGTGATGGAAAAGAATAAAATCCAAAGGACCTCATTCTGGAGCCTTGCATTTCCATTCAATCCTTATATTTTACCAGTTTCTACACATCATTTAGTCAATCAATCATTCAGTAAATATCAAAAGATCATATGCTCTTCTTGGTGTAAGATATATTCCAGTTAAATGAAAGACTTTAGACAAAGACTTAGTATATAGCCTGCTTTCTTGCTGCATTTGTAGCTTAACTTAAGAGAAAGTTCTAGTAAATCAGAACAGACTACATTAAAGAGATTAATGATAGGTTGAAATTTTGATAGGCAAAGAAGACTGAAAACAATATTCCAGGAGAGAGAGGGTAGGTAGAAGGAAGTAGGGATACTCCCAATGAATGTAAAGAGTGAGGGCTAGCTTTTAGTAGAGGGCCTATAATAGGAAACATCAGTTATTTTCTGGAAATTAGGTAGTGTGAGTTGAGATTTTTATTGATAGATTTAGGATCTGGCATTTGATTTGTATCAAGGAGCCACTGTCATTTCTTATATATAAAATAATCTTTTGAAATACTGTGTTTTAGGAAAGCTTTTAGTGATCAGTGTAGAAGATTAACTGGAATCAGTCTTAGGTGATAAAATAATTGCGTGTACAAGGAAAGTTTAAGTTATAACTTACTTATTTTAGAGAAAGATTAAGCAGTATTGTAGAGATAACATCCTTACTTTATGAGTTTTTAAGGCCATTTGGAAAACGGTTGCTATAACTATTAGAAATGAGGAAAGGCTGGAGCTTATATGTTTATAGACTAAGGTCACTTTTGTATGTGGTAGTTTTCCGAAAATGTTTAAATCAGTCTATCTCATAGCTTGCCACACGTTTAAGGTAAAATCAAAGGATTTTTCCATTTCTTTTGACAAAAGTATGGTCAGAAATCTGGGTCACATGGGAATATTTCTTGTAATTGAGATAGGCAGAGTGAAGCAATTAATTCATAGCTTTATGTTGAAAATAACCAAAGTCAGAGGCATGAAGTGTGAAGTAAAGTAGAAGGCAATGAGCATGATTATGGTTAAGTGTATGCAAAATTTAGAATAATTAGAGACACCATGGAGTTTGTTACCAGGTAGCAGATAGATTAATAATCATTATACAGTAGAGGTTTGGAGGCCATCACATGAATTCAAGACCTCAAGAATGAGGACATGAAATTAAATGAAGAGGACCAGATCAGATATAATCCAAATGTTGGAGACATCTGGAGAAGGTTGTATTTGTATTAACTATTAGCAGTGATTTTTTTCTGTAAAACAGATGTGGGCATCATTGGGAATTTTACAGAAGGAGAAGTCCTACTCTTTTTTTCCCAGAATTTACACATTTCTGTTTATGAATATATATATATATGTACATATTCAATAAATACATAGATTTATATGTGTGTGTTTAAATAATAAGCATAGATCAACTTACACTGCAATGTTTTCTTGTTCAGCAATTTCATTTATAACAACTTTATAACTTGGTAAAGCTGCTGGAGAGGTTTGTCACATCTTTCTTAATATATATTATTTTATACTTAAGGAAACTTTGGGAAACAACTTGATGATTATCCTCTCTGATCAGAGGAGGGGGACAATTTAAGTATGTTAAATACTTTCGCATTGTACTAGTAAGAGATTAATCAAAACTATTGGAGGACCTTGTACATTTCATTCCAATTAATTATAGGAAGAACCAATAGTCAAAAAGAAAGAAAATGAATTAATTGAAATTGGTGTTAGAGAAGTTATACGAAGTGAAGAAACTCCAAGTTTTTCCCCTGTACTTCTGACTCATAGTAGATCAGAGAATTGTGCAACTGGACAGTGTAAGTTATTGTTCTACCAGGACCCATGAAATCCATATTGTAGGTAATTCCCTATAAGATAATACCTATCAATGCAGATTGGCGACTAATTGTTATAGTTTTCTAGTCTTATCAAGTAGCTTGGCAAATATATTGGGAATGTTACTTGCTAATTCCTAAACTGACCTCATATCTATATTATGCTATTCCTTAGGTTGAAGAGTATGTTGAGAGAATTTTCTTGTTGTAAAAAGCCACTATAACCCAATCATTTTTTTTATTTATTTTTCTATATTTCAATTGATATTTTCTTTTCTTTTTCCAATTACATGTTATAAAAGTTTTTCAACACTTTTCACATGCCTATGAATATTTGTAAGTTGCATAATTTCCTTCCATCCTTCCTTCCCATTCCATCTCCTCTCAACAGTGAACAGTCAGGTGAATATTGTAACCTACACATTTACTTTTTACATTGAATCTATACATTCAGTGTGTTTTCCTATGAAATATGCTAAATATAAACAATTTTTGTTTTTCCTTTTCCCCATAATATTAAGTGTGTTTCAGAGAAAATCAGTTCTTATATAGTCTTATATAAAATTACCACTTAGGCCCTCACTTTCATAAAAGGACCCTTCTTTGCCTAAATTCAAATGTTGCTCTATTAATCTGTCCTTGTCTCTTGGAATTTTTATGGTTGCAATTCTTACTTGAAGCTATTATGTGTCAACATAGTTGTACAGTTTTCATCTTCTCATCTTTAGTAATATGATCTTTTTTCTGTATTCAGTTTCTATGATGGCAGCATTTGGATTGGAAGAAGGAGAACATTCAAAAGCAGCTTGGGTTGCAGAGGTATTTTTCTTTGTTTTTTTGAAATTTCAGTATTGACTACTGCTTTTAAAATTACATTTCAGATTTCCTTATATACTAATCATTGCAATTGCCAAGGTAGAATTAGAATGAGAATTTTAAATTGGTAAGGGTCCTAAAAATAATCTAATACAACTACTCATTTAACTGGTTTGTGATAGAATAGAAGAGAATCCAAAGATCCTTGCTGTCAAGCCATACACATTCTACTCTACTCCTTAATACTTTACCAATTTTAAAAAGTCATTCACTCATTTAGGCAATCAATGATTTAGTGAATACCAATAGACCACATGCATTTGTAGCTAATAAAATATACTCCAGTAAAGTAAAAGACTTTAGACTTATTATACAATTGCTTAGTATACAACTCAGTATACAACTGCTTCCTTACTGCATTTAAGTGATGGGATAGGACATAGACACAAATAAGATGATGTTATGGCCAATTGTTAAGAAATTTTCATATGATGTTTACACAACTGCTGAGAGAAATGACTGAGGAAGCTCTGGTAAATCAGAAAAGACTACAGTAAAAAGCGTAATGATGGGTTGAAATTTTTATTCACAAAGAGGAGAGAGGATAGACAGAAGGTAGTTAGGGTACTTCTCACAAGAAATGTAAATAGAGTGAGGTTTAGCTTTCAAGAGGGCCAGCAATAGGAAACATCCATTATTTTCCATAAATAAGATAGTGGGAGTTGAGACTTTGAATGTTAGCTTTAGAAGATTAAGTGGAGTAGGTCTATGGTGATGAAATGCTGACTGTGAAAATAGAAAAGGATAAATTGTAACTTTCTTATTTTAGTGAAAGATTAAGCAGTACCTAAGGACAGCTTAACTACAGCACACAAAAGCTAAGGATTGGGAAAAATGTAATTATCATTAATAGAAATAAGGAAGGTGCAAATTGGGGGATTTTTATGATGATAGACTAAAGTTACTTTTTTAATATGATACCTTGATTTAAATGTTCTGAAAACTATCTCATAAATTGCCACAACATTCCAATAAAAAATCAGATGGTTTTTCTATGCCTTTTGGCAAAAGTAGGGTCAGAAATCTGGGTCACATGAAGCTGAACTCCAGAGAAGTCAAGCAGCTTGTCCCTGATCTCACAACTAGTTTGTCACAGAATAGAACAGCCTCCAAAGGACCTCACTCTGGAGCCATGCATTTTTTGGCACAGAATAAAATAGAATCCAGAGGTCCTCACCTTCAATCCATTCATTTCTACTCTACCCTTTGTATAAATTTAGACATATCATTTATACATTTAGTCAATAAGTCATTCATTGAACATCAAAAGACCATATGCTCTTCTAGGTAATAAGATACATGCCAATATAGTGAAAGACTTTAGACAAAGACTGAGTCTAGTGCCTGCTTCCTAACTGCAGGACTAGCTTAACTTTAAGTGATGGGCATGGACATAGTCAGGGATAACATGATTTTAGGGCCAATTGTTTGCAAATGTCTACATGATATTTACTGCTAAGAGCAATACAAAGGGAAATGACAGCGAAAGCTCTGGTAAATCAGAACAGACTTTATTAGAGAGCTTAATGATGATTTGACATTTTGATTGGCAAAGAGGAGGAGAAAACCTTCCTGGAGAGAGGATAAGTAGGAAGAAGTAAAGGTATCATGGATTGGGTACTCCATGTATAATTCACACCTGGATTTTGGAGACTAGAAATTGAAAAAAAATGTATTACAGAAAGGAATTGAACTCAAGTTTTATTCTTCATGAAATTCAAAGACTTTCTGCTCATATCTTTCAGGCCTGTTTTTGGGCAAGTCTGGTGCCTGGCTGCATGCTTCCTCCATTCCTTTTCATGAACCTGAAACACCAATTGTGGCCTCTTTTGAAATTAGTCACTCCTTTTTCATTAGCAATTCTTCTTGCTTCCTGCTGAACCTTCTTTGTGGACAAAGGAATTCAAATCCTTCTCTGCTCTTGAAGCCAGCTCTTCAATCCCCTCTCTAACTCAGGCCATTTGTCTGACTTGCCTCTCCTGGCCTTCTTCTGCCCTGGCTTTTTCAATAGGGTTTCTTCTTCGCCTAGGCAGTCTCCTATTGTGTTCTTAGTAACAGGTAGATCAAACTGAGGTTCATCAGCACGATTTCCATTCACTTTTGCAAACTGCAATACTTTGAATTTGAATTCAACACTGTATGAAAATCTTCAATGAGGCATTTCTGGGCAGAATGTGGCAAAAATGACCTAATATACCTGTAAAAACTGGGAAACAATGTACACAAAGGCAACACACTAGAAAAAGCCAGAAATGGAAGCCAAAAAATCCTACAACCACTGTATAAGACTCCCAATATTTAGACCCCAAAGTTTAACAAAAAGAGTGTGTCTCATACATGGGTAAATACAGCATTCCCTAGGAATATAAGGTGCTAATTTTATCTTTTAACAAAAGGCCTATGTTAGGAAATATCATTTATTTTTTATAAACAAAATAGAGTGTGTTGAGACTTTGAAGGATAGTATTAGGATTTGGGATTTGATTTGCATTAAGATTTGCTTAGTCATACCCTACAAATAATATTTGAAAATTTTATGTTTTATGAAACTTTGATCAGAGTAGAAGCTTAACTGGAGTTGGTCTAAGGTCAGGAAATGATGATTGTGGAAAGAGAAGAATTTAATAATAGCTTCCTTATTTTAGAAAAAGATTAAGGAGTATGCAGGGATAGCTTGGCTGCAGAGAACAAAGGACATGGATAACTTTATGAGTTTTTAAGGTTTAGGATTTAGAAAGAATGAAGGTATCACAAAGAGAAATGAGAAAGTTAGAAAGAGTTGAGGCTTATATGATGACAAGGTCATGTTTTATTATGGGCATTTTCAAGAAGTCTTTAGATTTAGTTTTCTCACAGATTGTTACCAATTTAGAGTATTGTCAGCTGGTTTTCCATTTCATTTTGGCAAAAGTTGGGTAAGGAATCTGGGTCCCATAAGAATGTCTTTTGAAATTGAGATAGGCAGAATGATAGAATTAATGCACACCTTTATGGTGTTAATAAATGTCCATCCAAAGATGGAGATATGAAGTGGGAAGAAATGAAAAGGTAATGAGTATGATTATAGTTATTAGTGTATGCACAATGTAGAATGGAGATTGTTATTAGCTGATACCAGATAGATTAAAACTTATGTTCCACTAGATGCTCAAAGACTTTCTTATGTATTCAAACGATCCAGAAAGAAGACAGGAAATTAAATGAAGGGAAACAATATAATCCAATTGGGGCAACTAGGTGGCGTAGTGGATAAAGCACTGGCCCTGAAGTCAGGAGTCCTTGGGTTCAAATCCAGTCTCAGACACTTAATAATTACCTAGCTGTGTGGCCTTGGGCAAGCTACTTAATCCCATTTGCCTTGCAAAAACCTTAAAAAAAGATATAATCCAATTGTTGAAAACCTTGAGTGCAGGTGGCAATTGTATTGAATGCTGAAATTTCAGCAATGATTTGTTCAGAGCAATAGATTCAGGCATCATTCAGGATTTTAAGAAGATCAAGTCCTTTCTTCCCAGTATTTTCTCATTTGTGTGTATGAATATACCTAGACATGTATAAATACACATAGAAACATATCTGTGGTCAACAGAGATCAGCTTACACAGTATGATTTGTTGTTCATCAGTTTGAGTCATGTCTGTTACTTCATGGCTCCTTTTTGACAAAGGAGTGATTTGCCATAGCCTTCTCTAGCTCATTTTGTTGCAGGTAACTGTTCACATAAGTTTTAGTGACTTGCCCAGGGACACACAGCTGATACCTCTCTGAGACAGGAAACCAGAGAAGTAACAAATAGTGCAGCTAGCTGAGAAATGAGGTTTCTGTGCAGAGTCACTGTAAACTCATTTACCTTCTTCCAACCAGGGGACCAGGGGTGGTGAAAAACTGCAGTGGTGAAAAGTGTAGTGTCAAGGCTGATGAAGGGCATTCCTAGGTCATGGAACAGAAATAAGAGAAGTCCCAAAGCAGTGCATCCAGATGAAAAATGAGCAGATGCCAGGGCTGATCTCCCTTGTTAAATGAAGGTTTTGAACTTCAGGCCACTCCCCTGCAATCAGAAGGGTATCTTACCTTCCCTACTAGAGTATTCTTTGAGGATAAGAAATTTTTATAAAACTTTTATCATCTTATATGATGCAGAAAATTATTTTTAATTAAGAAGAAAACTTTCCTCTGAATCCAATGTCTAAAATAAGTAATTGGAAAAATCTAAAAAATTGTAAAATTTGAATTTTAGGAGTATCAGCATCTGACAGTTAAAATATGTTACATACTTTTGCATTACTTTTGTTAACAGTAGAATAATAAAAATTTAGGGAGGACTTTGTCCATTTAATTTCCATTTTTTATAGGAAGAACCTATGGAGGAACCTCAGACTCACAGTCCATCAGGGAATTGTGCTACAAGACAAAGAAAGTTATTTTTCTGCCAGTACCTATGATGTCATCATTGTAGACAATGCTGAATGTGGAAATTTGAACTAATGCAGATTGCCAATTGATTTAGCCTTTCTAGGATTGTCCAGTGGCCTGGATAATTATACAAATATATCAGAAAATGGTGCTTGCTAATTCCAGAAGTTGCCCCATAGCTGTGATGATTTGCTATCCTTCAAGTTGAAGAACATGCTTAAAGAACTTTCTTTTTGCAAAATGTCAGTGTAAACCTGTCGATGTAGTGTATTTAGCCTAATGAAGTATGTGTAATTCAGTTTTTTTCTCCTTTATACCCACAACATGAAGTGTATTTTTAGAAAATAAAATTGTTAAATATGTATGTCCAAAATTAACAATTAAGCTCTGTAGTTAGCTTTAAAGGACCCTTCTTTGCCCATACGTCTTAAATTTTAATGTTGCTCTCTAATTCTGTTTTTGGCTCCTAGAATTTTTTTGTTGTAATTTTCCTTTAGGTTGAAACTTTTATGAATCTGCCTTTTTGAAAAGTTTTCTTGATCTCAGTAGCACGTGTCCAAATAATAATGTGTTTTGCCCATATTGTATTTCTATGATGTCAGCATTAGCATTGGACGATGTTGAAGATTCAGAATCAATTTGGCATTCAGCTCTCTTGCCATTTTGAAACTTCAATACAGATGGCTGATTTTAAAATTACATTTCAAATTTACTTATTTATTAATCGTTTCTATTTGCCAAGGTAGAATTTTAATGAAAATTTCAGAGCTGAAAGAGCTCTAAAAATAATCTAGTCCAGCACACTTGAGGAAGTTGAACCCCAGAGAAGTCAGGGAGCTTCTCCCTGATATCAGAACTAGTTTGTCACAGAGTAGAACAGCTTCTAAAGGTCCTCATTCTGGAGCCCTGCATGTTTTTGGAACAGAATAGAATAGAATCAAGTCATTCATTTCTGCTCTACCTCTTGTGTTTTACCAATTTAGGCATGTCATTTATTCATTTAGTCATTCAGTCATTAATCGAACATCAAAAGATCATATGCTTTTTAGGTAATAAGATATATGCTAGTATTCTTTGAGGATTAATCTTTATTCTATCATTTTTCTCCTTTCCTTGGGTTTGAATTTGATGAAATAAGGACTAAATCTTTTATTAGCATAGATGATGATGAAAATTGTTATTTTTACTTATGAAGAATATTTTCTTCTGAATCCAAAGTCTAAAATAAATGTTTGAAAAAATCTAAAGCTCTGAAGATTTGAATTTTAGGAGTATTAACATCTGACAGTTAAAGTATGTTACATACTTTTGCATTACTTTTGTTAACAGTAGAATAATAAAAATTTAGGGAGGATTTTGTGCATTTCATTCCCATTTATTATAGGAAGAACCAATGGAGGAACCTGAGACTCTCAGACCCTCAGAGAATTATGTTGCAATACAAAGTAAGTTATTGTTCTGCCAGTACTTATACTTTCATCACTGTAGATAATTCTGAATGTGGAAATTTGAACCAATGCAGATTTCCAACTCTTTTAGCCTTTCTAGTGCTGTCCAATGGCCTGGGTATTTATGTTCTGGGTCTTGAAAAGGTCACACAGCAAATATTTCAGAAAACAGTGCTTGCAAATTCCCATACATGTCCCATAGCTATGATGATTTGATATCCCTCAAGTTGAAGAACATGTTTAAAGAACTTTCTTTTTTGCAAAACATCAATGTAAACCTGTCAATTTAATGTGTTTTGCCTATGAAGTATGTAAAATTGAGTTTTTGTTTCTCCTTTATACCTATAACATGAAGTGTGTTTTTAGAAAAAAAATTTGCTTAATAGATTTCTATAAAATTATCAGCTAACCTCTACAGTTTGTTTTAAAGGGCCCTTCTTTGACCATATTTCCTAAATTCAAATGTTGCTCTTTTTATCTGTTCTTGTCTCCTAGAAAATTTTCTGTCATAATTTTCAATTACTTTATGTTGAAACAATTATGAACTGCCTATATGAACAGTTATCTTGGTCTCAGTAAGGCATTTTCAATTAATAATGTGGTCTTTTGCCTCTAACTTATTTCTATGATGTCATCATTCAGATTGGAAGAGGGAGAAGTTTCAGAATCACCTTGGAATACAGAGGTATTTTCTATTATTTTGAAACTTTAATACTGATTGCTGATTTTAAAATTACATTTAAGATTTACTTATTAATTATTGCTATTGCCAAGGTAGAATTCAATGAGAATTTCAGAGCTGAAAGAGCTCTAAAAATAATCTAGTTCAAGTACTCATTTAACACTTGAGGTTGCTGAACCCCAGAGAAATAAGGAAGCTTTTCCCTGATCTCGCAACTAGTTTGTCACAGGATAGGTCCTCATTCTGGAGCCCTGCATTTTTTGGGACAGAATAGAATAGAATCCAGAGGTCCTCACTCTCAAGCCATTCATTTCCGCTCTACCCCTTAATACTTTACCAGTTCTCTTTTAGGTATTAAGTTATACTCTAGTAAAGTACAAGAATTTAGACTTAGAAGCTTAACTTCAGGTGATGGATAGAGCATAGGCAGGGCTAAGATGATTTGATGACCAATTTTTAGAAAATTTCTACACTGTTTTTATACAACTGCTGAAAGAAATGACGGAATAGTCTTCATTAGAAAGTTTAATGATGGTTTGAAATTTTGATTGGCAAAGAGGAGGGAGAAAAACCTCCCTGATGAGGGAATCGACAGAAGGAAGTTTAGGGAACTCCTTACAAGAAGTTTAAAGTGTGAGGTTTAGCTTTTAAGAGGGCCTACAACAGGAAATATCCATTATTTTCTATAACTAGGATAGTGAGAATTGAGACTTCTAATGTTAGCTTTTGCAGATTACCTGGTCTAAGGTGATGAAATCATGATTGTGGAAATTGGAAAGAATAAATTACATCTTGTTTATTTTATTCTCTGATTCATAGTTTCTCAGAAGTAACTTTCCTATCCCTGTATGTAAATGAGCCACTGGAAAACAATATATTGCAGCCTTTATTGTATTCTTTTACCTCAGTGAGTAACTACTTTTTTTTTTTTTTTTATGCAAGGCAATGGGGTTAATTGGCTTGCCCAAGGCCACACAGCTAGGTAATTATTAAGTGTCTGAGGCAGGATTTGAACTCATGTACTCCTGACTCCAGGGCCAGTGCTCTATCCACTGTGCCACCTAGCCACCCCTCTTGTTTATTTTAGAGAAAGATTTTTACTTAAGAATTATGACTGCAGCAAGCAAAGACTAATGTTTGGGAAAAATATAGCTAACACTGTTTGAAATCATTAAATTTCAAATGGTTGGGTTTTAATATGAAGTAATAAAAAGTAACTAAGGTTACTTTTTAATATGGTAGCTTGATTTGCTTGGTCTCTGAAAACTATCTTGTAGAATGCCATAACTTTACAGTAAAAGAGCAGATGGTTTTCTATGTTTGTTGATAAAAGTAGGATCAGAAATCTGGGTTGTGTGAAAATATCTCTTGTAACTGAGATACAGAAAGTGAAGGAATTAGCTCACAATTTTATGTTGAAAATAACCAAAGGCAGAGGCATGACGTGATGAAAAGCAAAGGACAGTGAGTTTGATTGTGATTATTAGTGTATGCAAAAGGTAAAATGGAGATTGTTAATACCCAATACCAGATAGATTAAAAAATCATGCTCACCAAAATTTGGTGAGGCCATCATATGTATTAAAGACATCAAGCATGAGGCCAAGAAGTTCAGTGAAGAGGAAAAGATATAAAGCAAATGTTGGAGATCTCTGGAGAAGGAGGTAATTATTCTGAATATACAATGATTTGTTCAGTACAATAGATGTGGGCATCATTTGGGATTTTACAAAATTTCAAGTCCTCTTTTTTTTCTAGAATTTACACATTTATGTATTTGAATATAAGTATACATAAACCAAATGTATATACAAACATGTGAATGATAAACATAGATCAGCTCACACAGAAATATTTTGCTCTAAAGGATTTTCTGTCATGTCTGTTACTTCATGACACCATTTGTGGGGGGTTGGCAAAAGGTACTGGATCCATTTGCCATATCCTTCACTAGTTCATTTTCTAACTAGGGAAACTGTGGCAAGCAAGTTTTAGTTATTTGCCCAGGGTCACACAGCTCATAAGTGTCTGAGCCAGGATTTGAACTTATGAAGGTGAATCTTTCTGACTCCCATGCATGAGCCATATCAACTTTGCCTCATTTTCTAAGGAATTATATGCTGCATGTTTGATCCCAAATATTAATTTCTCCTTACATATGTGTGGTAATATTATAACTGTTTTAGCAAAACTAACCTAATTTCAAATTGTATCATTGTTCACAAGTAAACCATTTCTGAACGTAAATGTGTACTGCAAACTACACCGCCTCTACATGATATTTGACAGGGTTATCTTATTTAAAGACCAAAGACAGAAGAGTAAACTTGAAAAGTGTAAGAATGAAATATTTCATTTTCCATTTCTCTCTAAGCAGAAACATAGAAACCAGTGGAAGGCATTGAAGTGTGCTTTCTCAGTAGACTTGCTAACTATGGTGTTGATCCTTTCATTTGCTAAGTGTTCCTCTGAAAGTTTCCTCAAAGAATCTCCTAGATGTAAATCTTCAGTCACAGCTGAAACAAAAAGTGACAGTATTTCAATGGGACAACTTGAAGGTAGGATTACACTATATAGGATTTATTAAAAAAGAAAAAGAAAAAATATTATCTGGGACTCTGGCATTGGGACTGGGGAAGGCAAACAGTCTGTTATCAGATATGTAGAATATAAGAAGGTGCAAAGTCTTAAGACATTTAACAGGATTAAGCAGTCGTCCTGTAAGAAGTCTTGTTTGAGCAACAACAGAAAAAGAGATTAAAAAGGGAATATCATTTAAGCAAAATAAGGATGAATAAGTGTTGGAGAGAGAAGAAATAATGATGTATGATTTGGAGTGACAGATTGGCTCTGGTAATTCTCTGTTCATACCTGACCAGCCTTTGTGCTGTGGTTAGATTTAGAAAACAGAATGATCTCCTTTTTCAATTTAATTAGTTGGTTATTCAGCTGTCTTCCTTATGATACAAGCTCATGTCACAATTCTTTTTGATTATAGAGACTAGGCCTGCGAATTCATTGATGTGAGATAACTCCCTTTAGCAAGGGTGGTTAGCACTTTCTCTGAAACTTAGAGTTTCAGAAAATTGACTTAAGCATGATAAGTTTGTGATTTTTCTATAGTCACATTGCCAATATTTAACAGAGGTGAGACTTGAGCTCAGTGTTTCCCTATTCCTTGACCAGCCCTCCACCCATACTTCCTCTCAAACACTCATTCCTTGATTCTGAAACTTTCAGTTATTTATTCCCTATGTATATCAAATAAAATGCAAATTGAAGAAAAAGTTTATAAACTTTTTTAAAGATCTTATGTATCTGCTTACCAAAAACTAGATTATTCTGTTAATATTCAGACACCTAAAACTTTGGAAAAGAGATCTTGTAAGCACAAGACAGCAGATGGTGACAGAAGAAAAATGAGTTGGCCACAGGAAGTCAGAAACAAAGTAGCTGCACTGAAACCAAGAAGAAAAGCCACAAGAGTCCTTTGATTTCGTAAATAGCTAGGTTTCCAAATAATGGAAACCTCTAGAAATTTGGCAATTGAGTTGACTACTCAACTATCAGCATATAATACTTTTACATATAATACATCTCCTCTCTGAAAATTCATTTATTCAAGAATAGAGGATGAATTTTTTTCTCTCTATTCTTGGCAAGTTTTGGCCGATTTTCCTTCAGACAGGCATCCAGTTGTTTATCCTAAGGATATTAAAATGATGTATCCATAGGATAAAATACAAACTTCAAAAAATTTCCAATAGCTTGGGGGGAGAAAACACTTGACAGTAGACATATAAGGAATGAAGGAATCCTGATTTCTAAGACTCTTGACAGTAGGATTCTTACTTATTTTTCCAACCTTCATTTTCATCGATCCTTCTCACTTTCTTTTTCAGTGAAACTGTATATTATCAAGCCTAATGATACTATATTCATGTATCAATTCAGGCCCTTTCATCAGTCAGAAATTTTCAGGTGTAAACTCCCTGAAATTATCTGGGCTTCACTTGTATTCTTGTCCATTATTTGCCAATGTATTGTTTTGTTAATTTCTTTTAAAGATATACATTATCAGCTGATATTATGGAGCATCCATTGTTTCATGTATAACATTGTAAACCAGCCCACAGTTACTAAACTTAGATACAACAGTTGCTGTCCTTTCTGAATTTTCCATCAAAAGAGACATAGAACAAATGTAAAGTAGCAACAACAAGAATTATATAAATGTTCACTTATACCAAGGACCTTTGAGGTCATTGGCCTGGAAGCTTTGGAAGCTCCTATAGAATGGACCAATTGATTGTCCCTTCCCTGTGTGAGTTTTATAGTCTAATTCATTAATTTCTGAGACAAAAAAAATCCTCACCTTATCATAGGCATACTTTCATTGATGCCCGCACAAAATAGACACATAAGGACAAATATTGTTCACCTATAGGAGCATAGGCTTCTCTCTCCTGTAAATTAAACACATGTGTTCTAGCTGCGCATTGCCATTGAAATGTTTTCTTCCCTAATCAGAAAATTGTGCCAGCATCAGTGAAGAAAAAGAAAACTAAGGTTAGAAAAATATGGGGCACTTTGTTTATCCTCTGTTTGTCCAGAAGGGGGATAATCAGTGTCTTTTTAGTCTAGTTGAGTGGGTAAAAACATTTACATAGAAGGTACCATATTTCTCTATGTATAAGACATACCTTAATTTGGGGATTTGAAATCTGAAAAACATGTATTACATTAAGTTATTGAACTCTAGTTATATTCATCATGAAATTCAAGGCTTTGCTCAGAGCTTTGAGGTGTCTTTTGGGTGTCTTTTGGGCATGGAGGCATACTTAGTCCGTTCCATTTCATGAACCTGAAACACTTCCTTTGAAATCAGGAACTTCTTTTTCACCAGCAGTTCTTCTTGACTTCTGCTAAAACTTGCCTTCCGCTTTGTGAACACAGCAATTCCAATCACCTTTTGTTTTCTAGCCATCTCTTCAATTTCCTCTTTAAATCAGGTCATTTGACTGAATTGCCTCTCCTGGCCTTCTTAAGCCCTGGGGTTTTCAGGCAAGTTTCTTCTTGCTGTATACAGTCTTGGATAGTTTTCTTGGTTGGAGGAAGACCAAGCTCACCTTCAGCCACAAGATTTCCATTCACTTTTGCAAATTGGATCTCTTTGAATTTGAATTCAAATTCAGCACTGTATGAAAATCTTTTCTGAGGCATTTCTGCTCAAAATGTGGCAAAACATAAGCTAATATACCAGTAGCAAATGGGAAACAATGAGTCCAAAGACAACAAATGTGAAAAAGCAGGAAATGTAGATAAAAATATCTACAGCCATTTTATAAGGCACTCCCAGTTTTTAGGCTCCAACCTTTTTGAAAAATAGTATGTCTAATACATAGGGAAATATGGTAACTGTAATGTTTATTTTATAGATGTGTATAAAGGTAAAGAGGTCAAGTCAGTGTGCTTGATGGAAGTTCCTATTTTAAACCACCTTTCAATTTATTGATACTTTTGTGGAATGATGTATAGTAAAACAATTTTTATAATTTAGTATAATGAACAATTTTAATAGTATTTTTCCCAATTTGACATCATGAAAATTCTAGCATTCATTTGTACAAGATTTTGAGTTCTAATAAATTTTCCTCACTGACTACCCTCCCCTCTTCTGATCACGATAGGCATTTTGATGTTGTTTATACATGTGTTATCTTGTAAATCATATTTCCAATATTAGTCTCAGTTTTATGGAAAAAGAAAGAACTAAAAAGGGAAAAATAATCATGAGAAAGAATAAAGTAAGTGGCAAAAATACACTTCAGTCTATGTTCAGAGTCGTTTAGGTCTTCATCTGGAGATGGACAGCATTTTCCTTTGTGAGATTTTCATACTTCTTTTGGACCTTTTTCTTGCTTGGAAGAGTTATGTTATTCATAGCCTATCATGACACAATATTGATGATACTGTAGTCATGGATTTCCTGGTTCTGCTCATTTGACTTTTCATCAGTTTGTACAAGTCTTTCCAGGTTTTTCTGAAATCTGCCTGTTCACTCATTATTGCACAATTATTCCATTACATTCATATCCCATAACCTAATGGATATCCTCTCACAAAACTCAAAGTTTGGCCATGACAAAGGGTAGCTTTAAATATGTTTGTATGTATAGGTCCTTTCCCTGTCTTATCCCATCACCTTGGAATACAGACTTAGTGGTGGTATTTTGGGACCAATTTGGGAGCCCTCCAGAATGCTCTAAAGAACATTTGGATGACTTTCTAACTCTACAGCAATGCATTAATATCTCAATATTCCCACATTTCTCTAGCATTTATTATTTTGCATTTTTGACATATTAGTCAGTATTATAGGTGGTTTCCCAAAATTTTTAATTTATATTTCTCTAATCAAAAAAAACGACTTAAATATTTAGAAATAGCTTTGATTTCTTCACCTGAAAACCACACGTTCATTTTCTTTGATCATTTATCAAGTAGGGGTTGACTTGTAGTCTTATTAATTTGGCTAAGAGACCTTTATCAGAGGGATTTGCTGTAAAGATTATTCTCCAACTTTTTGCTTTCCTTAACATCTCGATTGCCATGCTTTTGTGTGCATAAAAGGTTTTTTAAAAAATAGTATAACCAAAATTTGCTATTTTTCATCTTGTAATACTCTCTGTCTTCTATTTGGTCATGAATTCTTCTCTATAGAGCTGTTAAGTAAATTGTTCTTTGCCTTTCTAATTTGTTTAATGATGATACCCTTTATATATAATCCATGCACCCATTGTGACTTTATCTTATTACATATATGAGATGTTGGTAAAGAACTTGCTTGTGTCCTTTTCTTCCCCCAAGTTTCCCAGTAGTTTTGGTCAAATAGTGAATTTTTAACTGAAATGCAGTCAGTTTATCAATTACTTAGTAGCTATGTTGTTTGATTATTGCATCTTGTACTTAATATATTCCATTGATCCACTCCTATTCCAGTATCAAACGTAAACCACCAGAGGACTGGTCTATTTAGACTCAGCCCAGATTACCATGGTTTTATTGTCATTTTTCAGTCCTGTACAACTCTTTTTGACTTCATTGGGTCTTTTCTTGGTAAAGATACTGGGATGATAGTCTGTACCAGGTAGTTCAGATGATGATTGTTTTATAATACAATGTTATTTGACTTTTAAAATGATTTTGTTCATTAATTTTCCTGCTATTCTTGATATTTATTTATTCTAAATGAATTTTGTTATTATTTTTGTTATTAATTGTTGGTAATTTTATTGGTGCTGAATTGGGGTTGAATAAGTAAATTGATTTAGGCAAAATTGTCATTTTAATTATTCTGTCACTGCCTACCCATAAGCAATCAATATTTTTCTATTTGTTGAGATTATGGTTTATTTATTCATTTGCTTGCTTGCTCTGTCTCAGGTGGATCACATTCTTTAAGTTATTTCTATATTTCTCCACAGTTGCTGTTGCAGATTGTAATTCTCTCCATTCTTTCCTCCCCACCACCATCTATTATGTTTTCTCTTTCCTTTTACTCTGTCCCTCTTCTAAAATGTGCTGTGGAGCAGCTGAGTGGTACAACAGAGAGAGCACTGGCCCTGGGGGTCACATGGGCCCAAGCCTATATCCCACCCCAGATAACCAGCAACTACCTGGACCTGTGGTCCCAGACAGGCCACCCAATTCCACCATGTTGCAAAAAGTAAGAATGAAAATGTGTTACTATGAAATGTAACTATAAAAATGTGACTATGATCTACCTCTCTCTAGCCACCACATCCCCCCCTCCTTTCTCTTTCTTTCTTCTGGGTTTCTGTACTCTATTGAGTGTGTATACTGTTTCCTCTCTAAGTTATTTCTGTTGAAAAAGAAAGTTCCCTCATTCCTCCTCACCTTCCGCCCTTTCCAAACCATTGCAAAAGCCATTACTTGAGCCTTTTACATAAATATCTTAGCCTATTCTATCTCTACTTTCTCTTCCTCCCAGTACATTTCCCTTTCACCTCCATTTTTTGCAAGATATCATACCTTCAAATTTGGCTCACTCCTGTGCCTCATCTATAAAGGTTTCTTCAACCTGCTCTATTATAAGAGAAGGTTCATATGAGTATTGTCAGTATCATCTTTCCATGCAGAAATACATGCAGCCTTTCATCAAGTCCCTCATAATTTACCCTTCTTGGCCACCTTTTTTTATGCTTCTCCTGAGTGCTGTACTTGAAGATCAAATTTGTTCAGCTCTGATCATTTCAATAAGGACATTTGAAATTCTCCTGTTTCATTGAAAGTTCATCTTTTCCCTTGGAAGAAGATGTTCAGTTTTGCTGGGTAGTTGATTCTCGGTTGCATTCCAAGGTCTTTTGCCTTCTGGAATATTGTGTTCCAGGCTGTGCGAGCCTTCAATGTAGTTCCTGTAGTCTTGACTGTAGCTCCACAATAATTGAATTCTGTCCTGACTGCTTGTAATATTTTCTCTTTGACTTGGGAGTCTGGAACTTGGCTATAATATTCCTGGGGGTTGTCTTTGGCTCTCGTTCTGGAGGAGATTAGTGGATTCTCTCATTCTATTTTAGCCTCTGCTTGTAGGATAATCAGAGCAGTTTTCCTGTAGAAATTCTGTAAAAATGAGGTCAAGGCTCTTTTCCTGATCATAATTTTCAGGTAGCCCAATATCTTTTAAATTCTCTCTCCTGGATCTGTTTTTTTGTTTCAGATCAGTACTTTTTTCCAAGAGATAGTTCACATTTTCCTCTAGTTTTTCATTCTTTTGGTGTTGAATTATTGCATCTTGATTTCTCACAAAGTCATCAGTTTCCTTTATCTCTATTCTACATTTGAAGGATTTGTTTTCCTCAGAGAGCATTCTTATCTCCTTTTCCATCTGGCCAATTCTGCTTTTTAAAGCATTCTTCTCCTCATTAACTTTTTTGAACTGTTTTATCCATTTGACTTAAACTGATTTATAATATGTTATTTTCTTCAGCCTTCTTTTGGATCTCCTTGACTAAGCTGCTAACTTGGTTTTCATGTTTTTCCTGCATCTCTCTCATTTCTCTTTCAAATTTTTCTTCTACCTCCCTTACTTGATTTTCAAAATCTCTTTTGAGCTCTGTCATAGCCTGAGTCCAACTTCTATATTTCTTGGAGTCTTTCGATACAGAAGCATGTACTTTCTCATCTTCAAAGTGTGAGTTTTGGTCCTCCTTGGGACCAAAGAAATTGTCTATGGTCAGGTTCTTTTTTTTCTGTTTACTCATTTCCCCAACCTCTGCCTAGTTTTGGGGTGCTTCTTGAACATTTCAGTATTATTGGGACACCTCCTCAAGGCTCTCAGTTCGTTCAAGGTCTTATGGGACGCACAAGCAAATCCCTCTTCCCTGGGACTGTGGAGAAGGTCCCTGCTCTATGTGGGCCCCAGACTGCATCTAGGGTCTGAATATGGTCAAAGCCCCAGAAGCCTGTTCCAGGGACAGAGGACAGACCTCAACAGCCTCCCTTCACTCCCTTAGCTTCCATGGCCTGAGCACTCAGGGAGCAGCTGCTGTGAGGTTCCTACTAGGCAGCTCCATGGGCCTGCTGAAAAAAAGGATTAATCCTTTTTATTCAGATTCATTTTCTTATAAAGGTCTGTCACATTGAACATTTCTAATATTCAAGTTACCTGCTTAGCTTCATTCTGTTTATATTTAGTTAGATATTTTGAGTTCTTGGGAATAGGGGGAGTTGTGTATAGGACAGATTTGTTGTCTATTTCTTCCTGTATCTTAAGTTCTTCCTTGAATTTTTTTGAAGCTATAGCACTTGGTGCATATGGTTAGTATTTCTTTTGCTTTACTGCCTATATAACTTTTAGCAAAATGTAGTTTACTTCATTTTTTAAAATTAGAGTTATTTATGCTTTTACTCAGTCTGAGATCAGGATTGAATATGGGAGGGTTATAGTGACTTCTTGCTTACCTCTCTAAATTAGTCCCCAGAATCTAATTAAAATATTCTTAAGACACGTTGGAATTGAAGCATAGGGAATTAATTTAATAATGTAAAAAAGAAGTATTCCAAAACTTAAAACTTTGTCAACTGAGATGTATTGTGTCTTTGTAAATATCAATTTTATGATAATGATATTTACATAGTTGGAAAAGGTTAATCATTAATTAATAAAATTAACTTAGTCATTGAGATGATTAAGCAATTATCTTCTTTAAAACAACTTTCAAAATTAAAACATTTTGTACATCATTTCATTTATGATGGATCAAGAAACTTTAAGCTGGATTAATGGATAAAAGAAATATAAGCATGCTAGTAGCAATGTCTGCATGGGAAGAAATGAACATATATTATTAATGTACAAGTATTCATCTAAGTGTAAATATTAAAAATCTATTTTATCTTTTCAGTTTGTTTAATGCCTGATCTTGCAAATTATATAACTGACTAAGGAACCTAGTCAGTCTATGGGCATAGTTATTATAATTGAATACATCACTTTCAGTGCTTGAATTAAAACATCAAATTTGTATGTAATTACCTGTGGCACGAGATTATTTATTTCTTCAAAAGAATAATTATTATGTGCATCATTGATGAGCATGCTAATATATGTATATAATCACATATGTATTTTGAGTCCTGTGAAATCTGATCTGTGAGAATTTGGTTGTGACAATACAGTAGTCTTGCTTTATTTCAAGTGTTCATAATTCAATTACAATCTAAAATACTGATTCTAATTACTATATTCAATGCCATGTTTAGAATTATATCAAATTAAAATATTTGTACTTAAGTCGTGTATAATCCAAAAGCCAATTTCTTTTGTATGATGTTGGAATTGAATATACTGTTTAAATACAGTGGCTAATAAAATTTTTATTCTATTTTCAGATAATGCTGAGTGACATCCAAATTTGCAGGTAATAATATTGATACTTTATTATAGCTAATTATCTAATATTTGCTGGAAAATTTAATTATATCTATCTTGGTATTTAATTTACTTTTTTCATAGACCTTTCACCCTACTATTAAAATGAAAGATTCTTTTTCAAAACAAGAAGAAATGCAAGTTAAGAAAAAACAAGTCACATAAGTTTTAAAATTCCAAAATTTAGGAAAATATGAAATATATTTTAAATAGTTTTCCACAAGCATAATAATTTTTTCTACCCTGGTTCCCAATTTGTGATGCTAATTTTATGGAAGAATTTGGTTTAGATGATGCAGATGAAACTGATGACATATTCCTTTTTTCCCCTTCTCTACATTTATGAGAATAATTGAATTTGCAAAATTCAAATTAAGAGGTTTTATTTGTGTGTATTGAGTACCGTTTCACAATACATTTTGATAAATTGCTGTCTTTTATTCAATATAACTCAAATGTGCTGTAAATCCAATAATATATGTAATCCACATGCATATAAATGTATATACATATATACATATATATATATATGTATATAAAGCCTCCGTCATATATCACACATAAATCAGGGCTTACTTCATTGATCTCTTCTCTATATTTTATTCATATAAGCATTTAGAGATATACTATATCCTCTGATTACTGCTTTTTGTGTTTTGTTGTTATTGTCATCGTCTTGGATGAAATCATCAATTCTTCCTACGGTTTCTTGTTTGAGTCACTCATACATTAAAATTAGCTTATTTCATTTCCAATTAGTTTTAGATATATCTCTACAGGGCACTTAATGCCCTGTATTGGATTTTTTTAATGGTTTGAAAAGGATGCAGTCAATATTTCTGCCTTTCTGCATTTGATTATGAAATTTTAATGCCCTATATATACATGGTCAATTTTTGTGTAGTTTACATTTACAGCAGAAAAAGAAGTATATTCCTTTCTATCCTCATTCAGGTTCCTACAGAGGTCTATCATAGCTAAATTTTCTAACATTCTGTTCACCTCCTTAACTTCCTTCCAGTTTATTTTATGACTGTATTTATCTAATTCTAAGAGAGGGAGTTTGGGATTTCCCATTAGTAGAGTTTTACTGTCAATGTGCCTGGCTTTTCTCAGCTGTCTTGGCCAGAAATCTCCTTAATATATTCCCTTTTGAAATTATCCCTCTATTATCTTTGTAAATATGTCATTTTTGTACATCATTTGTATGTTCTCTCCCATTTGGTTGTATGTTCATTTGAGAACAGAAACCATCTTTTACACTTCTTTGTATCTTCTGTGCTTAGCACAGTGTCTGGCAGCTAGCCTGGAAGGCTCCTTTATAAAGCAGTCTCCATTTAATAAAAAAAGAAGGATTAGAGGAGTTGAGTTCACGTCTGCAGTTCCAAGCGAAAAAGGCCTTTGTTGCCACTGCATTTCCAAAACTTGGGTATTTCAGTCATAGAGTGAGGGTGACTCATGGATGCAAAATGTGTATATACAGCCTGACCAAAAGACATTAATTAGCCTTCTATAAGTGTTTAAAAGAATATATTCTGCTGTATGGTACGTATTCCATTTGCTAAAGGAAAATGTAACTCATGGAGATAAGCTCTTTAATTTGAATGTCTAGAATTTTACTTTAGAATTCTTTTTGCTAATTAGTGATGCTTAGTATTGTCCCTGCAATTTTCTTATGCCTTAAAAGCAACAAGAATTGTTTAAGAAGAATAGATAGGGGTAGCTAGATGGTACAATGGATAGATCACTGGCCCTGGAGTCAGAGGACTTGAGTTCAAATTTGGCCCCAAATATTTACTAATTGTGTCACCTTGAGCAATCACTTAACCCCATTGCCCACAAAAAACAAAAAAAAAAGAATTTTAATGGAAAAAAGAATAGATAGTGAGCTTCCATATGCATGGAACATCACTATAGCCATAGGATCTTGTGGATTAGTAAATCTGACTCTTGAATGAACTAAGGAATTTTATTTTGAACCTGAGATGGCCAGTTAGATTATTAAAAGCTAATGCCCTTTAGAGTATATAAATTATGATGGTTTGATATCCTTTTCATTATCCTCATAAAAAGCCCATTTACTGACTTTCCTATAATAATAACTGTTTTATATGTGATATTCTAGGAAAATCCATGATATCTAGTAGAACATAAGGTTAATTTTAATTCCCTTATTAATAGAAACAAACTTGCTCTACCAGTCATATTGTGTTGTTGAGAAGGAATAAACAAAAAAAAGCATTTATCAAGTGTCAACTTTATGTCAGGCAATACTAAGAGTTTTCTGAATAATATTTTATTTTATCTTCATAATAACTCTGGAAGGTAGGAGTTATCATTATTATTATTATTATCCATATTTTATGGATAAAGAAAATTAGGCAAAGAGAGATTAAATTAGTTTCTCAGGGTTACACAGACAAGAAGTATCTGTGGTTGAATTTGAATTTGGGACTTTTTGACCTGTTAGACTCAATATTCTATCTACTGGGCCATGTAGATTCAGTCAGAGAAAAATCTGAAAGCATTTTCAAAAGATGAAGGTAATATAATTATTTCTTAAAAACCACAGTCTGTTACAGTTATATCCTATGAGAGGAAGACGAACTAAGCAAAACATAAAAGAAACATGTTAGTGGTGTTCCTTACTACAGGTTTGGGAATAATAACTGAATTCATGTCAAAATAGAGAAATTAGGCTTTCATTGATAAGTCTCAGAAGAGTATTATGTATTGTTAATTTCATTACTTTATTTCTTATTGAATTTTTCTTGGCAAGCTCTCAATTGCAAAATTTGATTTTTTATATTTGTGCTGAATGATTTTTGTTTCTTGGGATAATTTCTTTTCTTGCTTTAGCATTCATCCTTCAATTGTATTGGGAGCAAAAAAATGAAAGCCAGACCCTAGAATTTTCAAAAGACTTCCTAGTTTCAAAAAATTGGACATGAAATTCTATCTGATTTGCTTCCTTTCCTGAAGAATTTAAAGTCATTTACTGAGATTATCTTTTTCTTTTATTTGTCCCCTTTGAAGAAGCTAGGAACTTTAGTTTCACATCCATTTTAGAGAGTAAACATAAATAGTCCAATTTAAATCACAAGTAGAATTTCCTTTATAATGGATTTGCTAGGAGAAGCTAGGTAGTGGAGTGGACAGAACAAAGGCCCAGGAGTCAGAAGGACCTGAGTTCAATTTCCACCTCAGACACTTAATAGTTGCTTAGCTGTATGACCTTGGGCAAGTCACTTAACCCCATTGCCTTACAAAAACCAAAACATAATTGCTTCAGTAGTTTAAAGGTCAGCCTAGATTGCCATATTTCTTTTTTAACTTTACTTTTTTAATGTGTATTCTAGAATCTTATCATCAATTGTCAATTCTCAAGTTTCCATTTTTAATATGCAAAAGGGCTGTAAACCTAGGAATGTTACTATATGAGTCAAAATTTTCCAAAGGACTGAGGTGCTTTCCTAAGAACTTGAATATATGAAATCATGACATTTTTGAAATTATTGTTCTTGTTGTCAAGAGACATTTTTTCATTGTTTTTTTGGTTCCTTTCTCTAATGGGAATGTATAATTGGAGATCACAGAAGAATTTAGAGCTGGAACAGATCTCAGATGCTATCTAATTCATTCTTGAGAGGATAATTGACTTATCCAATGTCACACCTATGTAGTGATGGCTATATAACTGACTTTTAGATAAGTGTAATCTGGAAATGAGTTAATTAAATCCATTGAACTATTCATATTTTTTTAAAAAATCAATAAATCTTTGTATTAAAATAAAAACGAAAGTAATCCCTCAAGTTATTTATATATAGGAAGAAATTCAGATGTTATTTAAGGAACTTTTTGTTTCTTTCAAAAACTTTTCAAGAGACAAAGAAGAATATTTATTATAAACCATGGCTATGAGATTAAATATAATTCCATATTTTATGTGATTGACTTGAAACATGGAAAAGTGCATACTTTTCAAATAGATATACACACATACACACATATGTTAACTAACAGTTGAAGTGATAACCAATTTTATGTGTATTTTATCTATCTGTATTTCAAACTAAAAAGATTTATTTGTCTTTTAGGGCTACAATGAAAACATTGAATGAAAAGGATAAGGTACTGTAAAAAATGGTTACAAAAATGATACTTATTTCAGTGAGCAGATAGGATCCTTTTTTATAATCTGAAAATGGATACTTTTAGAAATATTCTCCTAGTTAAATGTGCACATTGCAAATGCTATAAAACTAATTATATTAGTTTTCTTTCAATTTTCCTTCCATTTCCCATCCTGCCTTAAGTAAATGGAAACTATTTTTCATCTTAAGAGATATTATGAATTTTTATGTTACTTTTCTTAAGGTTTCTAAGTAAGTCAACTTCTAGGTAGTATGGAGACTTAGTGGATAGAGTCAAGAAGACCTGAGTTTGAATTTGTCCTTGGGCTCTTAGCCAGTAGCTATGTGATCCTGGACAAATCACATTACTTCTCTTAGTATCTTTCCTCATTTGTAAAATAATTGCATGTAGTGCTTATTCCACAAAATTGTTGTGAGGTTGCCATCAAATAATGTATATGAAGTGTTGTGAAACCTTAAAGTGCTAGATATAGGTTAGCCATGGTTATTTTTAAGTTTTTCATTTTACAATACTATTATATATTTTCTAGGACAAAGTACAGAAGGTTATAGATGATCTTGATGACTTCACTCAGTCAACTGACATATCTATAAAGGATTATGATTGGACTCCCTCAATTTATGGTTTGGATTGAACAACTTTGCACTGATTGTAAAGGTAAGAAAAAATAATAGTATTAAATAGAAATCAAAGATCTGTGTATATACAAGAAGATACCACTGAAATCCTACTCGATTGACTCATGATAGAGTATAGGTAACTTTGGGTTCTTGGAAGATCTGACATTGGAGTATAATCTGTGGCAGGTCTTGCCAGTCTGAAAAAAAAAGATTATATTGGCTGCAGGATGTGAATTTTTCAGCCTCAGAAATTCTCAGAGATAACCCTATGATGTGCTTCAATTCAAAAGGAATTAATAAGTACCCAGTGTGCCCCAAATACAAAAAGTTTGGATAAGTCACAGTCCTTGTCTTCTTTGAATGTGCAATCCACTAGGGAGATATAGACAACTGAGAGAACTAATATTAAAATGTCCATAAATATTTGAAGAGTATAGTCGTACTGTTGTGTGAACTAAATAGTGGGAAAGAACATTAAGAATCAATGACCTGTTTGTGAAGGTAGCATTTGAGTTGAGTTTTTAAAAAATGGGAATTAATTCAGTAGCTCAGGGGAGTATGGGGGAAGAGAGTGAACATTTCAAGCATGGAAATTGTGAGCAAAGAGGCAGCAACAGAACAATGACATGGGAGAATAACAGATCCAACTTTACTGAATAATCTTTAGCAATAAGAAGTAAATATTAGAAAGGAAGGTAATGCAAATTTTAAAGGTCCTAGCTTTGTTTCTACAGATGAATCAGTTAAACTCGGAGCTTCCACTTCTTACATATCATATCAAATGTCTTAACTAGTAGGATTGTTATGGGAAACTTACTTTCTAAGTCACATATATATGAGCTATATTACTAAAGTAATTGTTATTGAGTGGTAGGATGAAGTGGATGAATTTTGATTGAATGATAATAGAGAGCAATTGAAGAGATTTACAGGAGGAGATGCATCAAGATATTTGACAATGCTCCCTTTCATAGAGAATAACTAAAGCATTAAAATATTTTACAAAAATGTCAATTAATCTCAGAAATATTTTGTCTAATTTATGTAATATAACTGTCAGCATGACATATTGGTTAGTTTAGTAGACATGATGCTATGAATACTTTGGTTCAAATTCTGATTTATATACCTACTAAATGTGTGAAACTCAACAATATCTCTTTCTTTTGCTTTGAATATTTGAATTTATTGTTATTATTATCATCATTATCATGATCATTATCTCCCTTATTGTCAACTTCCCTGCCTACTACAATCCTCTAGAATTCCTATTCTCTCTCATATCCTTACTACTTCAATTCTACTAAACACTGAACTATTTGAAGACTACATATATATATATATATGTGTGTATATACACATAAATATATACGTACATATATATATATATATGTATACATATATATTTCTTTTGTTTCCCAGTTACTTACAATGATAGTTTATACCAAACTTGTTATTGTAAAGTTTTGAGTTTTGCAATTTTTTTCTCCCTCCCTCCCTATACTTGCATCCATTATAAGCATAGAATGAAATTGATTATATTGTGAAAGAATCAGATCCAGAAGGGAAAAAGAATACATTAGAATTTCAAAATTATATAATAAGACAGTTTTTAAAAATTTAAGATAATAAGCTTTGATCTTTGTTCAAATGTCACAATTCCTTCTCTGGATATAGATAGTATTCTTCATCACAAATCCCCTAAAATTATACCTGATTATCATGCTCATGGAGTGAGTAGGTTCATTATTGTTGATCATCACCACATGTTGGTGTTGAGCTGTATAATGTTCTTCTGGTTCTGCTCTCAGCATCAGTTCCTGCAAGTCTTTCCAGGATTTTCTGAAATCCTGTCCCTCATGAATTCTTATAGAACACTAGCCCTCCATCACAAACATATAATGCCATTTCTTCAGTCATTCCCCA
This sequence comes from Macrotis lagotis, assembly GCF_037893015.1. NCBI lineage: Eukaryota > Metazoa > Chordata > Mammalia > Peramelemorphia > Peramelidae > Macrotis > Macrotis lagotis. Next base: position 263,103,354 of record NC_133659.1, on the reverse strand, counting down.
CTTGATGGGCATTCCCTCAATTTCCAATTCTTTGCCCCTACGAACAGAACTGCAATGAATATTTTTGTACATGTGGGATTTTTACCCTTTTTCATGATCTCTTCAGTACTCAGAAATATATGAAGACTTGAAAGTTGTTGGGGGCAACCAGATAACCAAATCTGCTGAAACTATAACTTGATATAACACATTTTTCTAACTCTCTAAATTTAGCTATATATCTCTTTGCATTATAAAGTGTATGAATTTTCAGCAGTTATTTTCATTAATGCTCAGATTTCTGTTACCTTTCTTCTGGTATCTCAACTAAATTTGAGTTAAAAGTTACCAGAAGTTTTGGCAAAGAGTAAATGAGGATGGGGTTATTGTATGAATGTAACGTACAGATTCACAGAATAAATCTCTATAGAAGAAGCAGGATTTAGATATAACTGTTTTGGGTAAAACATCGTTTTGACACTTGTAAAATAATTGAGCATGTTTGTATGTAGAAAGATACTAAATACATTGTATTAATATTATTTGTCCCAATAAGAATAAACATCAGTATCTTTACTTTAAACATATATTTTTCTAAGATTGTGAATAATATAAGGATTACAAATAGTTTTTTAATAAAGAAATGGGTGGGATGTCCTGCTGGGATGCAGCCAAGATGGTGGCATGAAGTTAGGAAGCTCCTGGAGTTTTTCCCAAAACAATTTTGAAAGAATCTAAATGGACTCAAAACTGACAGATCTCAAAAAAAGAATAGTGAAATAACTTTCTCTGCAAGATATCCTAGAGGAACTAGAGGGAAGATCTGTCTGTGAGTAAAAGCGGATTGCAATTCAGCATAGGCAGGGGAGCTAGGCATCCAATAAGCTGCAGTACACCTCAGGTTCTGCCTCAGCAGGCCCATTCAGAGGGCAAGGTTTATGCCCTTTTGGTGTGGCACTGGGGAGCACAGGGAGCAAAATGTGAACACTGGAAATGCCAGAATGGGAACCCAGGGACCTGACCTCCATCCCCTCAGCACAAAAAGCTTGGGGCTATATACCATATACCCCAGGAACAAACATCAACTGTCAAAATGTACAAAAACCACTAATCAGAGAAACTCTGATGCACCATCTTAGAAGAGGAAAGCAGAGGCAAAATGAAGCCTCAGAAGGCTTTATGAATTGATCTCCAAAACGAAAAGACCCCTTGGAAAAGGTTAAAAAGGATTTTCAAAACCAAAGAAGAGAGGAAGAAAGAAAAATGGAGAAAATAAATGAGAGCAAACAGACAGCAGAATAATTTTTAAAAAATTGACAGAAGGAAAAAAAATATATTTAAAAGAAAAATTGAGCAAGTAAAAAAGGAACATTATTCCTTTACAATTAAAACTGACCACCTGGCAAAGTAAAGCAAGTCATTTAAAAGTAAAATTAGCTGACTGGAAAAGGAGACACAAATGCTAACTGAAAAAAATAATTAGAATTGCACACAAGGAAACTAATGACTTTATGAGATACCAAGATCCCATCAAATAAAACCAAACAGCTGGAAAAGTAGAAAAAAGTGTGAAGTGTCTCAGAGGAAAAACAATTAAGTTAGAATATAGATCCAGGTGAGATAATTTATGAATTATCTAAAAGCCATAATCAGAATAAGAACCAGACAATATCTTGGAGGGTATTATCATGAAAAACCGCTCTGAAATCTTTTAACTAGAAAAATATTCCTTGAAAAAAATCTATTAATCATTCCCAGGAAGAGATCCCAAAATAAAAATTCAAGAAGTACTGTAGCCAAGAAACCAAAAAGAGACAATTTAAATTCCAGGGAATCACATTCAGGATTATGCAGGACTTATAAGCTTCAACATTAAAAGATCGAAAGGGACTGGAATATGAAATTCTGCAGGGGAAAGTAACTTGATTTCAACCAAGATTCCATTGCCCTGCAAAGTTCAGCATATTCTTTCAAAGGAAAAGATGAATTTTCAGTATACTGGAGAACTGTTGAACTTGCCTGATAAAGAAAATTTGATCTTCAAATGCAAGATGAATAAAAAGGTAAATGGAAAGGGGAAAAATGTTAGTCAATAAAACTGACCTTGTTTACATTCCTACATGGGAAAATAATGATTGTAACCCTTTAGAAATGTATTTTTCTTAGGACAGTTGAAAGCAGTGTGAGAGATGACCTTCAATGTAGTTTCCTCATGAATATACTCATATAAACTCTTATCTTTGTTTTTCACTTTGCAAGCAAAATCAGTCCAGTTTTCGTAGTAACCCAAGATTTCTTAGAAATGAGGTAATTTGGGGCAACTAGGTGGCCCAGTGGATAGAGCACCGGCCTTGAGTTTAAATCTGGCTTCATACACTTAATAATTAATTAGCTGTGTGATCTTGGGCAAGTCACTTAACCACAGTGCCTTGCAAAAAAACTAAAAAAAGAAAAAAAGAAAGAAATGAAGTAATTTGACAGAGAATTGGACTAGCTTCCTTTCTGACTGGATGCCTCAAATTTGGTCAGAGGAAACATATAATGAGGTTTTGAAAAATCACTTTTATTATGGTACAGATTAGCTATGAATATTTATGGTAATAAAGGAGTCAAAGCTATAACATTCTGATGAGATAAAAATTAGATATGAATATTTAGGTAATGAAGATTGAAATTTCTTTATGAAGCAGCTGGCTGGTACGGCGGTTAGAGCATAGGTCCTGGACTCCAGAGGACCTGAGTTCAAAGCGACCTCGAACGTTTAATACTTAACCTAACTGTGTAACCTTGGGCAAGTCACTGAATCTCATTGCCTAGCCAAAAAAAATTGATTTGCACCTGTTGATTAGTTTTTGTAAAGGAATTGTGAACTTGTATTATCAGTTGATGGTGGGATAAGATAGAATTTGGAGATAGAATTAGGATAAGGGAAAAAAATCCTGTGAGTTTCTGTATTTGGCACTCCCTGGCTGATGCTGCTTGAGTAAAGGGAGACTGTGCCTTTTTCCTCATGAGAAAGAAGACCACCCTTTTATGCTCTCTGACCCAGACTCTAAACTCTTGATTCCCTTGGAGTGCTGTCCCACACAGGAGCTTACTTAGATGGTGTGAGTATAAATCGACTATGATGTGATCAACTTTTAATGCTTCAGAGTTGCTTTTTTATTGGGACAGTTGGAGGCAACTTATTGGAAAGAGGATGTGGGACTAAACTGACTGTGATGTTATTGAACTTTTAGGGTTTGAGAGTTAGATTTTTCTTGAAATGTTTGTCAGGCATGTACTTGGAAAGAGGGATAGGATGTAATGATGCTAATAACCCTTGAGAAAGGAACATATCTTGATAATAGACGTTGTGGGTGCAAGAGAGCTAATGGGAAAGGAGAACTAAAAATACTACTTGAAGCAATTAGCAGCTTTTTTAAGGATATAAAATAAACCCACATAAATAATCAGCATTTCTATATATATGTCCAAGCAAGCCCAACAATAAGAGACAGAGAAATTCCATTTAAAGTAACTACATAATATAAGTAACATAATATACTTGGAAATCTACATCCCAAGACAAACCCAGAAACTTTATGAACATAATTACAAAACAGTTTTCACACAAGTAAAATCAGAACTAAGGGCAAGTGTCTATTCCTCATGGTTAGGCTGAGCTAATATAAAAATGACAATTCTAGGCAAATTAAATACTCAGTGCCAATACCAAACTACGAAAAAAGTATTTATGGGGCTAGAAAAAAAATGGTAAAAAATTCATCTGGAACAACAAAAGGTCAGAAACATTAAGGAAATTGATGAAAAAAATGCAAAGGAAGGTGACCTAGATGTACCAGATGTTAAACTGTATTATAAAATGATAGTCATAAAAAACTCTCTGAAAATAGCTAAAAAGTAGAAAAGTGGATCAGCCAAATATGTAAAAACAAAGTGGCAGTAAATGACAATCATGTAATCCACTGTGGGTTTTTTTTTTGTGAGGCAGTGGGGTTAACCATCTTGCCCAATGTCACACAGCTAAGTAATTATTAAGTGACTGAGGCCAGATTTGAACTTGACTCTGGGCCAATGATCTATGAACTGTGCCACCTCATTGCCCAAGTTTGACTGTCAAAAACTTCTGGGAAAACTGGAAAGAAGTATGGTACAAATTAGGTGGAGACAAACATCTCATATCTTACACCAAGATAAAGTTGAAATGGGGACAGGACTTAGAAATAAAGGGTGATACCATAACACTTAGGAGAGTAGTCATATTTCAGATCTACGAAATGATGTTTCTGACCAAAAGAAGAGATAATAATAATAATAATAATAATAATAATAATAATAAATTGTGAAATGGAAATCTTTAACTACATTAACAAGCTTTTGCACAAATAAAAGCAATGCTACCAAGATTAGGATGACTGTAGAAAGTTGGGAAATGATTTTCAAAACTAGTGTTTCTGATAAAATTCAGAGAGAATGGAGTAAAATTTTTTTAGGGTTTTTTCCCAAGGTGGTGGGGTTAAATGGCTTGCCCAAGGCCACACAGCTAGGTAATTATTCAGTATCTGAGGCTGGATTTGAATTCAGGTACTCCTGACTCCAGGGCCGGTGCTTTATCCACTGCACCACCTAGCCACCCCATGGATTCAAATTTTTAAGAATATAAGTCATTCTCTTGATAAATGCTAAAAGAATATGAATAGGCATTTTGAGATGAAGAACTTAAAACTATCCATAGTCATTTGGAAAAGTGCATTAAATAATTATTGATTAGAGAAATGCAAATTAAAACATCTTGGAGGTGCTGTCTGACACTTATCAGTGTGACAAAATGGAAAAAAGAGGAAAATGATGAATGTTGGAGAGCATGTGGAAAATAAAACTTGGGACACAGTGGTTGGTGGAGCTGTGAACTGATCCAACTACTCTCAAGTGCAATTTGGAATTAAGTCTAAAGGGCAATAAAACTATGCATGCCCTTTGATCCAGTAATACCATTCTGTAGCCCAAATAAATCATAAAAAAGGGATAAAGATTCACATGTGCAAAAAATATTTATTGCACCCATTTTTGTAGTGGGAAAGAATTGGAAATTGAGGGGATACCCATAGATTGTGTAATGAATGAACCAATTATGATAAATGTCATGAGTGACTTGACTTCAAAAAAGCCTAAAAAGACTTGTATGAAAGAAAATATGTTGGATGAAGTGAGAAGAACCAGGAGAACACTATACATACTAACAACAATATTGTGAGATGATGAACTATGCTGGATGTAGCTCCTCTCCTTATTTCAATGACAATTTTAAGAGACTTGTTTATGGAAAATGCCATCCACATCCAGAGTAAAACACTATGGATTCTGAATGCACATCAAATATTCTAGTCAATTTTTTATTTCTTCTTTTATGTTTTTCCTATCTTTCTCTTGTTTTTCTCCCACCCTTTCACAAAAAGACTAACACATTAAAAATAATTGTACATATGTACTCTATATTGTAGTTTTTGTTGTCATGGGAAAGCAGGAGGGAAGGAGGGTGGTAGAAAAATACAAAACCCAAAAGTTTGCAAAAGGATGAATGTTGAAAATTCTTTGTATATAACTGGAAAAAATAATATAAAATAATACAAAGAAAATGATTTTTTAAAAAAATAAAGTTATGTTTAAGAGATTGTTAAAGGATCCACAACGTCCAAAGGCAAATAGGTTATTTTCAAATTCAATGAATATCTATTGGCACAAAAATATTTTGGTGTATAACTTTTGGAGGTATTTGTGGATCTTATTTTATCGATACCAGTGTTTCTGAATTCTAAGAATATTGCTAGTATTCTGCAGATTTTAAAATACTAATATTTTAATTTCCTTGGATATGTATCTTTACAGAATCCATTAACCTTTTGAAAATTCAGGATATAATTCATAAATATGAGCAGTCAATAGAACTTCAGAAAGGACAATATACGAGTTTAGAAAAGAAGGCTATGAGTCTGCGGGAAGAATTATTTGAAATCAAAGGAATGAACTCCCAGCTCGAGAAATGAAAAGTTGAATGGAAGAGAGAACTCTGGAGTCTCAGGTATGGAATTCAAGAGTTTGAATAAAAAGACCAGAACATTTCACTTACATTGAAGCATCGTGATAGAAGATTTGAGGTTATGTAGGCAAAAAAAAAAATGATATGTAAAAATCCTATGTAATCCTTTTCTCTCCATGGAGCTTGATCATCTTCCTGTTGGGAATTATTTCCAGTGCATGCCCACTATTAATGAAGTACTGAAAATAATAAACCAAACTAAGTCTCTAACAAAAGGCCCATGTTTTTGCTGTCAGTCACTTCAAATTGTGATTGCCTCTCCAGAGAGCTGTCTTGAATCTTAATAGTATGGACAGGATCCCCTGACTCCTCAGGCACCTCCATGTAGGAAATTTTTTTGTCTTTTATTTTCAAAGAAGATCTTGACATCGGTGGGGATACCATGCCAAGCAGGTGAATTGAATTTGAGTGAAGGGTTGTTCTGCCAAGTTACCAGCCTCACTTTCTTCTCCAGAGTCATCTGGGTTCAGTGACCAGCTATGAATCAGGATGACTGGAGATAGTCCTGGATGCAAGGCAGTAAGGGTTAAACAACTTTTGCAAGGTCACACAGGTAGTAAATGTCTGAGGCCACATTTGAACTCAGTTCCCTCTGATCTCAGGACTGCCCTATGGGCAGACACTTAGACTAGTGTTGGACTAGGAATACTGCTTGGTACCTTAAAATGTAAAGAAAAGAATCTTGAAAATTAAATTTTCAATCTCCATCTCACAGAGCTTACTGCAACATTTCCTCTTGAATATTTTACAATTTTAGTGAATTTTCAAAATTATCACAATTTCTTGAAGTAGTTGTTTTTTCCCCCAAAAAATGAAATAAGGCACCAATTCAATAATCAAGAATAAAGGGAAAATGTTGAAATTTCCCACACCTAATTTTCATCCTGAATTTTAGCAACACCAACCCTTCTGTACTTTTTTCCAGGGTCATTCAGATGTAGCAGAGGTCAAGAATTTTTAAAAGTCATTTCCTCTAATTCTCTTTCTTGTTCAGAACTGAATTATTCAGTTGTTCAGCAAAGAATGTAAAACCCAGAAGGCAAGCATGGAAGGAGGGAAATGGATATATGCATCAAATTTATGGAATTTTCGTCCACTGAACACAAAAATCCAAAACACCCAGTGAACAAAGATAGTTTTCAACACTCTTTTTCCTACCACACTCCTTTCCCTTCTCCCATCACATTCCAGCAAGTAAGCTGATATAGGTTATACAGGTACAGTCATAGCTAACTTAATAACATTTTAGTCATGTTGTGAAAGAAGAATAAGAGCTAAAGGGGGAAAATATGAGAAAGAAAGAAAAGAATGTAACAAGTTTTGAAAAGTGAAAATAGTAAACTTTCTTCTGCATTCAGACTCCATAGTTTTCCCCCTTAGATATGGATGGTATCTTCCAATACAAGTATGTTAGAATTGTCCTTGATCACTGAATTGCTTAGAGGAGCCATTTATCACTCATTGGTTCTGTTAATGTATACAGTGTTGGTGTGATTCTTCTCACTTTACTCAGTATTAACACATGCTAGTCTTTCCAGGCTTTTCTGAAGTCTATCCTCTTATGATTTCTTAAAAAACAACAATACTCCATCACTTTTATTTACCACAGTTTGCTCAGCCACTACCGAATTGTCGGGCATCCCCTGAATTTTCAGTTCTTTGCTACTCCCAAAAGAAGTGCTAGAAACATTTTTGTATGTGAGGCTCCCCCCCGCTTATGATGTTTTTTGGGATATAAACCACTAGCAATATTGCTGAATTAAATGTTATGAACAATTTTATTTACCTCATTCTTAATTTCTTTGCAGAATGGTTGGAGCTGTTCTAATCTCCACTAATAGTGCATAGTGTCCCAATTTTCTCACATCCTTTCCAATATTGATAATTTTCTTTTTTGTCATTTTAGCCAATCCTAATAGGTTTGAGTAGTGCCTCATAATTTCTCTAATAATGATTTAGAGCTTGATGTTTGTCCTTCACATTCTCAAAAAAGATCATGACATCAGGGTAATACCATAACAAGCACATGGATTGAATTTGAGTGAGGGATACTGTGCTAAATCACACAGCCTGACTTTCTCCTCCAGAGTGTATCATTAAAGTCCTTATTTCTATTGAGTTAAGATTTTAAAATGAGAAATTTAATCCAGGTTTACAGTAAGAGAAGAGGAAGAAACTCTATTGAGGAGAGAAATACAATTTAAAGAAATAAAGAAACAATTAAGAACAACCAAAGAACAATATAAAGAGGAGCTAAAACAGCTAGAATTGACAAAAATGAAAAGTTATTTGAAACAGGTAAATTTAAAATAAGTCTTTACCTGAGATTTGGGAGGTGAATATTGTAACGGTTGTTTTTAAATCCTAAAGAAGGGATACGGTATTTATGTATAGGTTTAGTAAGTGGATTCATTTATAAACATCTATTCATAAATTATAATGCATTTAAATGTGAAATTGCAGGCTAAATAGACATCTAAAAAGGTAGATAGAGCTGGTATTTTAAAAAGTATATAATCTCACAGAAGAAAACCAGTGCATAAAACTGGTGTAGTGGCTAGAACTGGCTTCAGATCCAAGAAGACTTGAATTCAAGTGTTTCCACTGACACATCTTGACTGTGGGCTCCTGGGCAAATCATTACACCTGACTCCAGGCAAGAGGTGTCTTAATTCTCCAAGGACTGCCCACAAAACTCAGTACTGGGGGATCTATTTGACATCACTGCTCTAAACAACTCTCCATGAGTATAAGTTCCAGAAAAGGTGTCAGATTACATTAGCAGAGGTAGTTTCCTAACTTGAGATTTCTTTAGGCCAATGAAATTGCCTTTCTCTGTTTTTTTATATTCCACTTTACCACACGTCCTTCAGGTTTTCAGAAAAGTTTATTATTCTCTAACATCTTTAGCTCTTACAAAATTAAAATTATTTAAAGCCCATTTTTAATGGTTAAAAGGAAAAATCTTACTAAATCTGATCTAATTATAAGATGAATTTTAATAATGAATGTAAAGTTTTATAATTATATAAAAGTTAATTTCACAAGTAAAAGTTGGAGGAAATATGATTAGATAATATTTTATCTGAACTGATTTAGGAGTTCTAGTGAGCCTAAACTTAATTTGAGTCAGGCCTTTAATTTTGGATTACATTAAGAAAAGCATAGCTTCCAAAATGGAGGAAGTAAAAATAACTCTCTACTCTGACCTTAACAGACCTCACCTGTACTTATCACCTGTACTGTTTTGCTCATTTGTAGTTACCACAAAATCACAATACTGATGATTACACCATTGAGAAACAGATTAGGATTACCACACTTTCGTAAATTTGTACTCATAAAAACAGCATACTGATGAAATGCCTGGCATTGCTGTAATGCCATGGTCCTTTGTTTTCATGGGAAATACCCATATCTAACAGACTAAGTTCTCCCAATGTGTCCAGACATCACCTGAAGTCCTGTTTCCTAATCTAGCAGATCACTGGATTAGGATGGATCCAGAAGAGGCATTGAGAAAGAACTACTCCACACACACTATCCTGCACAACAATGCACCACCTTTAATCAATGTAATTTGCTTGTCACACCATTATTGTCTTGTTGACATGGTCATCTTTAATTACAAAGAATAATCCATCAATCACAGAATTATAGTGGCTAGTAAATAGGATGTCAAAAAGGAAGAAGAGCCTTGAATCCATGAAATATGAGGATCAGTTAAAGGATCAGAATATGTTTTTCCTTGTGAAAAGAGAGGGAGCCACAATAACTCTTTTCATGTTTTTGAAGGGGACAGTCATGTGGAAGAAAGATGAAGTTTGTTCTGCTTCCAACAAAGGGTAGCAGATAGAAGTTTCAAAAATGTACATCTTTAGTGTTACCATTCATAAATGGAGATAGTAGCCTTGCCAGGAGGAAAGACATCAAGCTTAGTGTGAATAAAGTCTAAGTGGATATGTACTGAATTGAAGAGTTCTTAATGTTCCTTTACAATTTAGAAATTCTATCCTAGTTGTTTTTAATTTTTAATAGCCTACTTTTCTTAGATTCTTTTAAATATTTACCTTTTCTTTCAAATGCTGCCTTTCACTTAATGATGAAATATTTTTGTTGACTTTTGATGAAAAATATGATTAAAGTTTTATGAAATTTTTTCAAGGTTGAAGGAGAAAGAAATGATGCTCAGAGACAACTTTCTCAGGAGAAGCGTACCAGAGCTTTGCAAGAGAGAAATCTGCACAATGTTAGGAAAGAAAAAGAAGCAGCTGCTTCTAAAATGATGCAGGATTTAATGGTATTCACTTTGGTCATTTTCAAAACTAATTGCATATTTAAATTATCAGGATTTTTGTTCTTCATTTTTGGGTCAAATTGTCATCCTCAGACACTTCCATTTGACTGCAACAGATAAGCAGTGATCCAAATGTGGACCAAAATCAACGCAAGTGGCTTGATTGACTTTATGGCTTCTTAACCTTAAATTAAATGATCCCTCTTGAGAAACACATATACTCATACTGAACAAAAGCCCTGGTTCTAATTAATGTCTCTGCCCTTTTTGTACCAAGGGAGCAACCTACCCCTAAGGGGAGAAAGCAGTGCAATCAGGTAGTAGGTAATATCTCAGATACAAACCACTTTTCTTCCTTACTTAAGTGATTTCATCTGATTTTCTTTCCAGGGCAGAGACTAAGGATTGAAAAACATATGATAATAATTTGATCTTTCACCTTGTTGTCTAACTCCTATTTCATGGAAGAGAAGTAATAAAGGCATTTACAAAAATATATAATTTCAGTTAGATTTCTAAAATAAGGCTCGATACATTACAAGGATTCATTCATTCACATTTGTCATTGCTCAATATGATAAAAATCACAAGTTCATCAAATGCCAAAATTTCAATTATCATTTTATTTTCAAAAACGATTTTGAAAGAAAACATCACATTGTTAGTCATTAGTAATTCTTTGATGTCTGGAGACTGAAGAGATTCTTTTAACTCTGCTGCTCATTGGTCATACCATCCTGGTTTTTAGAAGGGCTATTAAGCTTTTGTTTCCTCCTCCAGCCCTTAATGGAACCAAATACTCATGTTCCTGTTTTGCTATAATGGGAGTACAACATCAACTTTTTATACTTTGTTCTGCATGATACTTTTATTATTCTTTTAAAATTTGTTGGATAGATCTAAAAAGGATGCTTTTACTATTTCTGCCATTCTGCATTAGATGGAAAGCTTTCTAATACATTATTATATAATCAGTTTTTTTATAGATGCCATTAACTGCACAGAAAAAGAAATATTCCTATCGCATCCCCCACTCAGTTTTCTCTAGAGATCTATTGAATCTAAATTTTGTAAAATTCTATTCACCTTCTTAACTTTATTTTTGTTTTTTTGTGGCTAGATATATGTAATTCTGAGAGAGGAAGGGTTAGGTTCCCCTACTAGCAGTTTTGCTATTTGTCTTTCAGTAATTTGTTTAGTTTCACCTCTAAGAATTTAGATGTTATACAACTTGATGTATATATGTTAAACATTGATGTTAAAGCACCAGTCCTGGGGTGAGAAGGACCTGAGTTCAAATCCATCCTCAGACACTTAATAATTACCTAGCTGTGTGACCTGCAGCCAGTCACTAACCCCATTGCCTTGCAAAAGCCAAAAAAAATATTGCTACTTCATTACCTATAGCATCTTTTAAGAAGATATAATTTGCTTTCTTATCCCTTTTAATGAGACCTGACTTTGCTTTTGCTTTGTCTGTGATCAGGATTGCTCTCCTTGCTTTTTTTAAACTTCATTTGAATCACAATATATTCTATTGTAGCCTTTTCCTTTTTCCCTGTGAGGTTATCTCTGCTTCAGTGACTACCAGAAGAATTAATGTTGAGAGATTAGAGTGTCTCTCTGACCAGGAACAGTTTGCTGGTAAGATGGAGAACAACTGAGCCAACCAGATCAGAAAAGGTGTAGGTAGCTTTCAGAGATCTGATGTATAGCACTACATTTACTCATCTGGTTCAGAACATTCACAAACATCAAGAACGGTTTGAAGAAAGTGATGGGGAAATACAGAAGCTGCTAAATGAAAAACAAGAACTCCACAGGGTTTACTAGCAGGATAGTTTGTTTCTAAGAAGGCAGCATTTAATTCCATAAAAAGTAAAGTACAGGCAAAGCTTAGAGGGATGCAGGACTCTTGGCTCAGTAAGAAGTCAGATGAAATTGAGTTTATGCAGATAGTAATAACCCAAAGTGATTTTATGATGCCCTGAAGGCTATTTATGGGCCAAAGACCTGTGGTGCTTTGCAGATACTCAGTACTGATTGAGCTACATTGAGGAGTGATGGGGACATGATTCTAGAGAAATGGGCTGAACACTTCCATAGTACTCTTAACAGCATTATTAAACATTGCAGAAGTCATTGACTATTTATCTCAAGTTGAAGTAAATCAGTTCCTAGCTTATGTCCAACTGAAGAAGAGGTTTTGATGCCTTTAGATTGCTTTCACATGGCAATGCACCTGCTGTTGATTCTATTCCAGCTGAGATCTACAAGGTGGGGGGGCACTGCTCATTCAAAAGTTTTCTAAAATTTTCCAGCTTATATAGCATGAAAAGTTTATTCCCCAAATATTCAAGGATGCCATTGTCCCTCTATAAGGTTATTTCTCTTTCAGTCATTGCTGGTAAGACTCTTAGTAGAGTCCTTTTCAATAGGCTTATAATTCACTTGGAAGATGGTCACCTCTCCGAGAACCAGTGTGGCTTCAGAACGTGTTGAGGAACAATTCAAATGGTCCATAGGGTCTTTGCTGCCCAGTAACTCCAAGAAAAAATGCCAGGAGCATAACATAGGTCTGTAAGCAACATTTGTGGATCTGACCAAAGCTTTTGATTCCATCAAGACATTAGGGTTTATTTGGCTGCCCAGAGAAGTTCATCAGTATTATATGTCAATTTCATGTGTGCATGCCTGCGTTCTAGATAGTGGCCGATGCTCTCACTCTTTCCCGGTCACCAGTGAAGTAAAACAAGTATGTGTCCTTGCTTCCTTTCCTTTTAGTAAAATGTTTGCAACCACATTATCAAAGGCCTTCACTGAGGATGAACATGGCCTCAAGATCAACTATGCAATGATGGCAAATTCATCAACTTGAAAAGGCTACAATCCAAAACCAAAGCGCAGGGAGTGTTGGTGTATGATCCTGTTTTCAGATGATTGTGCACTCAGTGCAGCCTCTGAAGTTGAGAAGCAACAAAGTATAGATTGATTGTGCTAATTTTGGCTTAACAATTAACAATAAAGAAACACAGGAGCTCCATCAGCCAGCATGGAGCCATCAATTACAGCAAATGGAGAAGTTCTGAGTTCCGAGGACAAGTTCATTTATGTTGGCAGTGTCTTTTCCAGGGACGTACCTCATTGACAATGAAGTTGAGACATGCATTTCCAGAGCTAGCTCAGGATTTGGGTGGTTCCAAAAGAAAGTGTGGGAAAGAAGATGTATTAGACTAGCTATCAAAGTGAAGATCTACAGAACTGTTCTGCTGACCTCACTGTTGTATGCCTGTGAAACCTGGACAGTCTATCAGTACTATGTCAGTAAAAGTAATTGCTTCCACTTAAATTTTCTTAGGAAGATTCTGAAGATAACCTAGCAGGAGAAGATACCAGACACCGGGTCCTTTCTCGAGCTACCATTCCAACAATACTACAGAGTGTGCAACTGGAATGGGCCGAACACGCTGTTAGAATGACAGAAGTATGCTTGCCAAAGATTATTTTATAGAGAACTCACATTGGGCAAGCACTAACTAAGGGGTCTGAGGAAACTAAGACACTGAGGGTCTCTCTTAAGAAATTTAGAATTGATTTTACAGCATGGGAGACACTGGCACAGGAACACTCAGCATGGTGTGTCCTCATCAGAGAGGGTGCTGATCTGTCTGAGGAAGGCACACTTGAAGCGGCTCAAATGAAACAGGACTTAAGTTTAAAGTAAGGACTCCAATTATTCACATGAACTATTTGGGCCCAACCTGTGGTGGAGCATTCCCAATTTGTATTGGTTTGATTAGCCAGTCAAACACATGTCATTTGTCTCAAATATAGTGATGTCAATTTGATCTTCTACGATAAAAAGACAAGGACCAGCCAATCTCCCCTGCTTCTAATGTGTTTATTGTAAATGGCTTATATTGTAAGATTCTGGTTTTTAATCCACTTTGCTGTCCACTGCCCATTTCCTGGGAGAGTTCATCCCTTTCCCCCTTATTTAACAATGTATTTCCCTCCATACTAGCTTCCCCTTTTTATTTACTTCCTTTCCCTTTATCCCTCCTCACTAATGATTTGGTTTAGATTGCTGCTTCTCAATTAACCTTTCTTTCTATAACCCTTTTCCCCCTTTTCTTTATAACTTTACCTTTACATTTACTTTTGACTTCCCTTTCATGGGTCCCTTCTTCCCCTTTCTTTCCCCTTCCTTGTAGGATAAATTTTTTAAGTCATTTGGGCCAAATTGGTTGCTCTGTGCTCACTCTCACCTTCTTTTCTTCTTGAGCCTCATGTGCTCTTATTTATCCTCTAAGGCTTCTCCTTCTCCTGGTATAATCTTTGTCATGTCTTAATTGTTTTAAGCCTTGTAAGCTCAACCTCCTTTAAAATATACTCCTTTCATCTGACTTGATAGAAGTACAGTTCTCAAGGGTTAAATGAATGATTGATTGATTGATTTATAAGCATCATTAGCTCATAATTACTACATACTCACAACCTCTATCCAATTATACTCCTCTCAACTATCCCCTTAGAAATACAATTCTCAAGAACCATAAGCACCATCAAAATTTTATTTATTTATACCACACCCTTTTCCAAGTACCCTCTATAGAATTGCATTCGTCATGAGCTAAATCTTGATGCAAAGCAAAATAACTTCATGATACATTTATATCATACCCTCTAAGTAGGCTCTCTCCTACTATATTCAATCCTATTGAGCAAAAGTTTCAGCTAAAGGATCATTTCCATGTTCAATATTTACCCATATCATCTAAGTATACTTTCAACTATCTTAAGAGAAAAACATTTTTCAACAATTAAAAGTATTTTCTTCCCAATCAGGGATATATAATCATAGCATAATGTTATTGATTAACATGTTATCCCCTTTCCATTTACATTTTTATGCATCTTTTGAATCTTGTATTTCAAGATCAAATTATCTGTTCAGTTCTGGAATTTTTATTAGAATTTTGAAATCTGATATCCCAGAGAGAAAATGTTGGCTTTTTTAGCATCATTGTATCTTGCTGGTAATGCAAGCTTCTTTGCCTTCCGATACATGATATTCCAGTCCCTCTGATTCTTTTAAGGTTGCAGTTACCAAGTCCAGCGAAACTCTGACTGTAGCTACCTGATAATTAAAATAATTCTTTTTGGCGTCTTGGACTTTTTTTCTTAACTGAGAATTCTGAACTTTAGCTAAAATATTCCATGGAGTTTTTATTCTGGGATCTCTTTCTGGGGTTCATCAGTGGATTCTTTTAAGAACTATTTTGTCTTCTTATTCAAGGATTTTAGGGAAGTTATCCATGATAATTTCCCACAAGATATTTTCTAGGCTTTTTTTAGATCAGGGCTTTCAGGTAGACCAATAATTCATATCTCTTCTGGATCTATTTTTCCAATTCAGTTGTTTTTCCTGTTTTTTAAATATTCTATTTTTTTGGCTTCTGGTTTTGTTTGATGGAATCTTGGTGTCTCATAGAGTCATTAGTTTCCATTTGTCCAATTCTACTTTTTAGGATTTTATTTTATTCGGTTAGCTTTTGTGTTTTCCTTTTCTTTTTGTCCAGTTAAATATTTCTACTTTTAAAGTCACTTTTTCAAAATTTCTTCTGCATAGCTCACATTTCTTTTCTCCATTTTTTTCCTTTCTTTTTTGTTCTTTAAAGTCCTTTTAGACTTCTTCCAAAAGTTCTTTGTGGAGTTGAGGCTAATTTATAAACTCATTTGAGTCTTCATATATAGACATTTTGGTCACTGATGTCCTGTTCTGAAATAGCATTTTTATTGTTCCCTAGCAGAATAATTGTTTTCTATTGTTAGGGCCCTTTTGGGGTGTTTTTGCTCATTTTGATACTTGAGCTTTCTTCCTGGGGCACAGTGAGTATATTTACACTTCGGTTGGGATCTTATCCCTTGTTTATCACTTGCCTATGGCATTGTCTATGTAGTAGTTTGTTTCCTGGTTAGGGCAGCCCAACTCAGTTCCTTCTGTTGAACCAGCATTCCTAGGGCCCCAACTTTGTGTCCTGAGTTGGTGTTGGGACTCTCACTGCTGGCCTGCTGTAAAGCTGACTTGCTGAAACTTGACCTAAGCTCCACTAAGGTGGCTAAGAGTCTCCTTTTGGTTTTCTAGATCTTTCACCTACTCTGGGCAATACTCCCAGGCAGACCTTTACCAAAGTTCCTCCGTAAAATTGTGCATTGAGAACTTGGTTCACTTTTGGGGGGATCTGAATCTTTATTCTATGTGTAAAGGCTTCATTTAAAATAGTATCAGGAAAAACTCCCAGAATTTCCTAGCTTCACACCATCATTTTGACTCTTCCCCAGCAGTAGAACCATTGCCTTACTCTCTCAGAACTTCCAAAGTCTCTTCTACTCTATTATGACTTCAGGAATATATTCTTGCTTATACAGAGGTATTTTATTTAACACTAAAAAAAAGAGTAACAGTGGCTAACATTTATGTAACACTTTAAGGTTTTCACAAAACTTTATATACATTATCTGATGGTAACTTGACAACAATTTTGTGGACTAAGCACCACAGAATATTATTTTACAAATGAAGAAACAGGCTACGGGGAGTTATGTGATTTATCCAGGTTTATACATCCAACTAAGAGCCCAGTGATGATTTCAAATTCAGGTCTTCTTAATTCTAACCATTATGTTCCAGAAGCAAGTTTTTGAGAAGTATTATTAATGAATAGTCACAAATATGTGTTACAGATGATAGCTTTCATTTTATTTATAGGAGTGAAATGAAGGATAATCTGGCAATGTAATTACTAATAAATGCCTCTAGTAATTTTCTCTGTGATAAAGCCAAAGACACTAGCTTCTGGGATGAAGGTTTGCTATTTTACAAAAACTACCGGGAAAGCTGGAAAACATTAAGGCAAAAGCTAGGCAGAGAACCAAAGATCATAATATATACCAAAAGCAGACTGAAATGCATACAGGATTTAGACAACAAGGCGGATATCATGGCTATCAAGAAAATAATAAATAATCTTTCTGATCTATGGGGAGGAAAGAAGTTTACTACCAAACAAGATATTGAGAGCATTACAAATTGCAAAATGGATGATTTTGATGACGTTGAATTGAACCGAAAAGCTTTTGCACAAATAAAACAATACAGCCAAGATTGGAAGGAATGAAGAAAGCTGGGGGAGTTTTTCACAAGTAGTGTTTGGGATAAAAGACCCATTTCTAAAATATAGAGACTAGAATCAAATTTACAAGTTAATATTACAAGTTCTTCTCCAATTTAAAAATGATCAAAGGATATGAACTGACAGTTTTCAGATGAAGAAATTAAAGTTATGCATAGTCATATAAAAATGTTCCAAATCATTATTGATTAGAGAAAAGCAAATTAAAACAACTCTGAGGTATAACCTCACATCTATTGATTGACAAACATGACACCAATGTACTGTTGGTGGAGTTGTGAACTGATCCAATCATTGTGAAGAACAATTTGGAACTGTGCCCATAGGACAATAAAACTCTAAAAACCCTTGATCCCTATAAGAGCACTACTACCTCCATATTCCAAAGAGTTCACAAAAAATGAAAAGTGTCCCCCATGTTCAAAAATATTTGAAGCATGTCTTTTTGTAGTGGCAAAGAATTGGATATTGAGAGGATGCCCATCAGTTGGGGAAAGGTTGAACAAATTACGTGTTAACCTTATGGAGTCCTATTGTTCTTTAAGAAATCATGAGCATCCAAACTTTGAGAAGCATGATAAGAGTTGAATAAACTGATGCTGAGTCAAGTGAGCAGAGTCAAGAGAACATTGTGCAGATTAGCAACATCAGATGATTAGCTATGTTGGATGCAATTCTTCTCAGCAGTTGATTGAGCAAGGAGAATCCTTAGACACCTGTTATGGAAAATGGCATCCACATCCAGAGAAAAACTTTGCAGTCTGAATGCAGAGCAAAGCATATTTCAGGTCTCTTCAGACTTAGTCTTTAAGGTTTTTAATTTTTTTTTGTTTTTTTTTTTCTTTCTTTCACATGATACCCCCCTCACATCAAAACATGACTAATATGGAAATATTTTAAAAACAATTGTACAAGTACAAATCCCACCAGATTTGTTTGCTGCCTTAGGGTCTGAGGAGAGAAGAGAGGATGATAGGAAAATGTGAAACACTAGCTAAGGAATGAATGTTGAAAACTATTTTTGAATGTAATTGGGAAAATAAAATGAAATAATGAAGAATTTTTAAAAAATAAAATGACTACCAAAAATGATGGTTGGGGTTAGGCTACCATCTCCTTGACTGGCACTCTGGACCTCACCTTTCCCATCCCTAAAATAAGAAGTGGGACTTGACAACTAAAAGGTCTAAATTACTGATGCTATATGACAATGCTTCAGATCTATCAGAGACCAGACTGATCTTTACGTGTATACTAAGAAGTTTTAAGACTACTGTAACTTTTTTAGTCTGCAGCTAAGATAATTTTACCAGGACAGTGTAGCTAAATGTAGGGTAACTGCACATCTTCAACACCTAAGAAGAAATGAGTTATTTTAAAAGACTAAGTCTGAAGAGACCTGAAATTAGATATTGCTTCTAATAATGGACACATTATTTAAACTTCTGACTTATGTCCCCATCTGTAAAGTGAGGATAATAGCATGACTAGATTACCCTCAAGGCTTAAATAAAATAATGCAGGAAAAGTACCTGGTAAAGTTTTAAAAGACTATAATTATTTGGTATTGGTGTTTTTATTATATTCCTGTGAAAAACAGGTGTAGGATAGAATGTATATAGAAAAGGAAGAAAAATATACTGAAAGAAAGACAAGGTCTGTAAAAGATACTTTAAATCATAGACAGAAATGTCCATCTGTTTTAGAGACTGAATATCCTAAGTATTCTTCTTATTGATGTAGTATTTTAAGGCCAGAAGTTAGGAAAATTGAGTCTTTTTTACAATTTTTTCAGGGCTCAGGGGTTAAGTGACTTGCTCAAGATCTCACAGCTATTTAACTATTAAGTGACTGAGATAGGATTTGAACTCAGGTCCTCCTTACTCCAGGGCCTGTGCTCTATCCCCTGTGCCATCTAGTTGCCCAGGGGAAGTTGAGTCTTATAGAAATATGAAATAGATGAAACTCTTCAATTTACTTTTTCTTCAAATATTATTCTTGATACCTTGTGATTTATATTTAATTTTTAAGTAAAAATCAGATTGCATAATTTTATTATCACTTGCATTTTTTCCCATTTGCTGTATTTAGGTTGCTGTGAGTTGTGAAAACAATTATTTACTAGATGACATTTGTGGTCTAAATGAAGAAGTTGCTGCAATCCAAGTAGAACTAGAAGGAGACAAATTTAAAGAGAAACAAAGAAAAAATGTCCAAAACCAAGGCAAAGTATTACAAAGTGATTTCATTCTGTAGTTTAATCATCTCATTAATCAACTTAATGAAAGTAGTGAAAAACAACTTAAGTTACAAAAGAGTTATCAGAAGTTATTTAATGAACTTATCTCCTTTACAGAGGAGTTAACATGTAAAGATGGACATGAAACAGGAAAAAGAGGGGTAGGCCTTTAAATTAAATTTAAATGAATTTGATTAGGATTTAACTTTTTGAAGTGACATTTAAAGAAATTTGATGCAGCTAAATTAGAAATTTGAATTTTTGGCAAGCGGATGTTATAACAGTGAGGAAATAATAATATGATAAAAACATCCTGATAATCAGCTCTTGACATTTTAAAGGCAGAAGATTATATTTAATATTGCAATGAAATGAACCATTTGAAATGCTTAAATGTTAAAAAAATATGCTAGTAATAATGTTACAATTATAATCAGACATTTGAATTGAGATACGGTGGGGTATTATATTACTCTCTTTTTAACTCAACATGTTTTTCAATCTGACTAGTTTTAATTCAAACTGCTTTGAATTAATTTCAAAATATCAAACACTAGATTTAGTTTTAATGAAATTCCAAAGATTACCAACTACTTTCCTTTAAAATTTAGGTCAAGAATTAATTTTTGGCCTGATAATAGTATCATATAAAAAATGTTCCACTACATAGTTATTATTTATCACTATATTTTGTCATTGTTTAACTAGTATTTAATTTCCAAATGTTTTCCTTTGTTGAAGATAGATACTTTCCACAGACAGTGATTTTCTCATATACACTGTAGATGGTAAAACTACCACATATTGTACTGGATAACACATTGACAGAAAAAATTTTTGATTTTATTCTTAGTATATACAGTCATGTGTTTGAATTGACATTTCATACTGAAATGTAGTTTATTTGTACTAGTTAAATTAATTATTCCAGCTTTTTCCTTTAACAGTTTTACTCTGACTTCTCTTACTTTATGTTACTTTAAAAAAGTTTGCTAGATCAGTTAAATTTATTTTTGCAATATACCTTATCTAATCTAATAAGTAAGAAACCTCCTCTTGGAGGTGTTTTGGATACAGAACCTTCAATTTTTTCATCATTTGAATATGCACCTTGATCCTCCCTGGGATCAAAGTAATTTTCTATGGTCTTTTTTTTTTCCATTATTTGCTCATTTCCTCAGCCTACAACTGATTTACCACACTTCCGTAGACAACCCACAGTGACCTTTAATTCCTGCAATGTCTTATGAGAGACTTTGACTGCTTTCTTGCTTGTCTTCAGGCCCCGGCCTCTGCCCTAGAGCTATGAGAATGGTCCCTGCTCAGCTATGTTAGTGTGGGAGTCCAAACTGCAACCTGGATATGAGTGTGGGCAAACTGCTCAATCCTGCCCCAGGAAGAGCAGAGAAATCTCTGCAGCTTCCTGGAAGCCCTTACAATCTATCAGCTAAGAGCTCTGGATGTGCTGGGTGACTCTGGCAAGTCCTGCAGCAGGTTCTCACCACGGGGCTGCCCTGAGGCCAGAGCTTCGCTCTACACTCTGGTGTGGCAGAGTTCTCTCACCACCCCTTCCAGCTGTCCCTAATGATTAAACTACCCCCTCTGTCATGGATCCAGGCAGCAGCCAAGCTGTGCTGTGCCTCAGCTGCAGCTACACTGCTGCATTTTCCAACCCCCCTGTTCTTGTGGTACAGACCTGTCCCAGAGATCTTCTAAATTTCACTGGGAAATTGTATCACTCAGTCTTTATGTGGGTTCTGCCCCTCTAGATTTTGGCTAGATTCATAATTTCATGGCTTTTGGAGTTTTGGGGGAAATGAGTTTCTGGAATTCCTGCAATGCAGGCATTTTGGCTCCTCCCCCATAGCCCTTTTAAGAAACTTTTACTATTGCTTTAAACCTAGTATGATATCAGAAGAATTTGTTGATATCCATTTACTATGTATTTTTTGATAATATCTATTCACTGTTCTAAAAATTGGATAGAAAAAACCTTGAAAAATTAGAGAATATAGCAGACAGTATGAAATCAAGTAATAAATGTGGATTGTACAGACTATGTGAGCTAGTGATTTAATTTCATGGTGTTTTTCAGACTTAAGTCTGATTTGTAAAATTTATCTAAAAACATTTTAAGAAATGAAATTTGTAGTTGCACTAAAGTAAGGAAGTAAGGATAATGCTACATTTCACTAGAAGTTTTAAAAAGAATTCTATCTTTGTTGTGGCTTGCTTCCTTGGGGCTCACAGCGGCAACCTCCCTCCCAGAGGGGAGCTGAGAATAAGGAGTCAAGCCACCACTGCCTTATGCCTCCAGCTCAATTTTATTACTGCTTAGCTATTACATATATACTGTTAGGTCGTCCAGGGTAGAACAAAGAATAATGAGGTTATGGGGGGGGGGATTGTGCAGCATCTTGCATTAGAGGATAAGGGAGTACATTAGGGAGGAAGTGGTAAAACACAGCTGTGTCTAGTGCCCTTGGTCTTTGGGGCAGAATGTCCAGCTCCCAAGGACTCTGGCTCACCTTGCCTTCCAGACTGGGTGTAGGAGCTCCTGTGAGTGAATAAAACAGATCCATTACTGTAGATTACATAGTCCAGGTGCTTTCTGTCTGCATCTGTAAAGGCTACATAAGCCTGTGGAATGGGTTGAGGGTAAGGAAAGGAGAAGGGGGGCATGCTGACAGGGTGTGCTGAAATCTCCTTGAGGAGAGTGGAGGGTGGGTAATGGTTATCAATAGATCCAGCAAAAATCTTTCATCTGACAGGCATCCATGAACTCATTAGTTGCTACTGAGGGGGCTGGGGAGCATCTTGATGTTTCAGGGAGGCTGGATCCAGTCATCTTCCTGAGGCAACTCAGGGTAAAGACGAGGAGGCTTTGGGGGGTTGTCTGGCAGCGGATCCAGGGAGGGCTTAGGAGGAGGGGGGGTGAATGGATTTCTCATCAGTTTGAGTGCCCTCATCACAGACCTCAGTGAAGTGGCACAGGCTATCTGCCCTGGCCTTTTCTGCATCTAAAGCTGCCTGTAAAGTATCTTGAGGTTTTTTCCTCTCTCCCTGAAAGGCAGGCATGTATTGCAGTGACAATAGGATAGAAGGGCAGCGGGGGAGAAAAGTCACCACGGACTTCAGCTCTGTGGGCAAGGGTCAAAACACGCCCCCAAATATCAGGGTCCAGGATGTGACCAGCTTCAATCCAGGGGGCAAAGCCAAAACCATCTGGAGTGTTATCTTACATTTTTTTCAGAGCATTTCAGACAATGGGAACTTAGGAGTTGTTTACCAACCCATACTTGGGTATCTTGAGAAGAAGAGTGGAAGATTCCCCATTATGTTAAGGGACTACATGGGGCTCTAGAATCCGTGGGGTCTCTGGGGCGAGGGGACCATCAGAGACCGGTCAATATGGGGCATTTACCTTGGCCAGGAAAAATGAGTGCGATTCATGAAGCATCCTTCAGAATGGGGGATCCCAGATTTTGGAACCATTTGTTGTGCCTTGCTTCACCTTAGGGACCACAGCAATGACCTACCTCCCGGTGTGGGGCTGAGAATAAGGACCAAGCCACCACTGCCTTATGCCTCCACCTCAATTTTATTACTGCTTAGCTATTACATATATACTGTTAGGTCTTGCAGGGTAGAACAAAGAATAATGAGGTAAATGGAGGGATACACAAGCAGGGTACTTGCAGCATCTTGTGTTACAGGATGAGGGGGCACATTAGGGTGGAGGTGGTGAAACACAGCTATGTCTAGTGCCCTTGGTCTGTGGGGTGGAATGTGCAGCTCCCAAGGACTTCGGTGTACCTTATCTTTCGGGGTAGCGTGCCAGCTTCTGAGACTGTGCAGGTGGCAGGTTACTTGGAAATGATTTGTGTCATGGCTGCTGGATTAGCCTGTGTTCTCACATATCTTAGTAATTTTAAGTTAATATTGGAGTTGAAAAACCTTTGTTCTATTTGTGTAATTTGCTAATCTTATATTTCATACAGATTAAATATCTACCTTTGAAAGTAGTAGTTTCAAAATGTAAACAGTTAGAATCAAAAAAAAGTCAAAATCATCAAGAAGTGCTGATTTCCAATAAAAATGCACAAGAGAAAAATGACAAATTGAAAAAGAGAAGAAGAGAATTGAAAGAAGAAGTAATTAATCTGAAGCAACAAATAGAAATGTATAAGGTAATAGCCAGTCAACTCGAAGAATATAAACGTGAGCTTAAAGAACAAACAAGTCGGAAGAAGATTTTAGAAAATCTATAACCAATCAACCTATTCTTACAGGTTCTATTATTTATCACTACTATGCTTTTATTGTATTTCTATGAAAATGATGTTTTAGGATATTTTTCCCTGATAGAAGTCCAAAATACATTTAAAAATTTTTTTCTCACTCTGTGTTCTTTTCTAAGGTTCTACATAAGCTTGATATCATAATAAAAATTAATAGATTTTGAAATAAGTTAAAATAACCACATATACAACTGAGTTTTTTAAATTGGCATAATCCAAAAAATTTAAGACTGAGTTTTTATTGCAAAATATTTTAATTGTAATAAAACATTCTGTAAGATTCTGGAGTTAAAATTGTTGTATTATTATACATATTATTTTTTAATGATCTAATTTGAGCAGTAGGATAAGAACCAATGAAGTAAAATCAAATCAAAATAATTTTTAATTTCAATGAGTTTTTTCAAAATAAGAATCTATTCTTAGAAATTCAGAATTTTTCTCTAAATCACTGACTGAAATTAAAATGAAACCTAACAAAATTTCTTTATAAACATCTTATAATTTGATGTTGAGCATTTTTTTTGTTAACTTCGTTCTTTGTTTTCCATATGATTTAGAGGCAAGCAACATACCAAGAGAACTTAGACCAATTAAGAGAAAATCACAGTGCTTTTATGATCAACCAGGAGTTTCAATTTAGAGATCTGAAACTGAAACTATCCAATATGAAAAACTCACTTCAGGAACCTCAGGACGCAACAGAGAGACTCAGAGAGTTTCACATATCAGATAAATTGAACAGCTAAGCCCAAATAGAGGCACTGAGAAAATAATGCTTAAATTTATCAGATTGCTTTTACATATTCCATTTTGAATTTCACAAATTCGTATAGACAAATCTAGGACTTCATTATGAAATGGAGATGGTGTTAAGATTATAGCTTCACAAATATTGATAAACCAAATGTTTTTTAAAATGTTAGCTATGTACAAAAGAATTGCAGTATGGTAGAGTGGAAAGGTGATACTCTGATTTGTAGACTAAGAGGACCTGTTTTCAAGTTTCTCCTCTGATGGCACTACTGTATAACCTTGGGCAAATCTCTTAACCTAATGGACATCCGATTCCTTACCTTTAAAATGAAGATGTCTAATTAGGAGATTTCTGAGATCCTTTTCTGTTATCAATTGATGAACCTATGAAGATTATTTATTTTTAAGTGTGTCATGTACACACACACACCCACACACCCACACATACACACACATGCATATATATATATATATATATATATATATACATACATATATATATATATGTTATATATTTTCTTTTTGCTAGCTGCTACAGGTCAGTCCTTAAAAAATGCAGTTAGATATTTTGAAAATAAGTATAATATAAGGTAAATTAAATCTAATTTGCCCAATTTATGCCAAAAAAATTGACATTTTAAGTGATGAATATTTACAAAAAAACTGTCCAAGTTAAAAAAAGAGAAAGTTACTTAAGTAACCCTATCTCTGAAAAAGAAATTGAAAAAGCCATCAATGAACCCCCTAAGAAAAAATTTCCAGGGCTAGATGGATTCATAAGTGAATTCCATCAAACATTCAAGGAACAATTAATTCCAATTCTATAAAAACTATTTTTTAGTAGGTGAATAAGGAATGGTGCCAAATTCCTTCTATAACAACAATATGGTATTGATACCTAGTCCAGGAAGAGTCAAAACAGAGAAAGAAATATAGACCAGTTTAACCTAAAGAGCGCAGATGCAAAAATTTTAAATAAAATATTAGGAATGAGGTAGAGCCAAGATGGTGGCATGAGGAGAGGAATTCCCAAGAGCTTCCAAAATATTCCAAAAAACCTTAAAATTTTGACTCTTGACTAAATTTTCGAGAGACAGGAACCACAAAAAACCTAGAGAGGCAATTCTGCAGTCCAACCTAACCTGGAAGGATCTAGGAAGGCTCTGTTCCCTAGGGTTGGAGGGGACAGCAGTGCAGCCATGATCACCACACAAAGATGGTGGAACAAAGGAGTTCCAGCCTTCCTGGCTTATCTGTGGGATGCCTGGGTCCTCAGGGAGTTAGCAGAGCAGCTCGTGGAAGCAGAAGCAGTTTCTAGACATCCCATCCCAGGGAACACAAAGAATGACTTGGAAGATCAGAAGAAAAACCACTGCCAGCAGGAGCATGGAGCCCAGGCCTCAGCAAAACCATGGCCCTCAGTGCAACTCAGATCCCAGGAAATGGAAGCAAGCCCACGGAGCCACCCAGCAGGAAGCCCCCTGGCAGTTGCTCCCAGAGTGCTCAGACTATGGCAGATAAGGGTTTGGGGGGAAAGCTCTCAAGGTCTCTCCTCTGTACCCAGAATAAGACTCTTGTACCTCGACCATATTCAGAACCTGGTTGCAGATTGGGCTGCCCCATTGCCATACAGCAGGGGTCCTCTGCACAGCTCGAAGGCAGAGGGAAGGGGTGTGCTTGTGGTTATCGACAGATTAGATCACAGGCCAGGAGAACAGTCAGAGTCTCTGATAAGACATTGAAGGAACTGAGGTCCTTGCAGGAGTGTCCCAATAGCAATTCAGAAGCTTGGGAAGAACCTCAAAAGGTTGGGGAAATGAGTAAACAGAAAAAATCAAAACACACACACACACTAAGAAGATGAAAAAGTCCAACTTCTGTATCCAAAACCTTGAAGAAAAGTAGGAATTGTGCTTAGGCTATGGCAAAGTTCAAAAAAGATTTTGAAAAATCACATAAGGGAGGTAGAGGAAAAACTGGAAAAAGAAATGAGAGAAATGCAGGAAAACCATAAAAACCAAGTCAGCAGCTTAGTCAAGGAGAGATAGGAAAAAAGTCAAAGAAAACAACATGTTAAAAACCAGTTTAGGTCAAATATCAAAAGCAATCCAAAAAGTTAGTGAGAAAAATACTTTAAATAGCAGAATCAGCCACATGGAAAAGGAGATCTGAAGAAAACAACTCCTTCAAATGTAGAATGGTTTTAAAAACAAGCTGATTACTTTGTTAGGAATCAAGAAACAATACAACAATAACAAAAGAATGAAAAACTAGAAGAAATACCTCACTGAAAGAACAACTGACCTGGAGAACAGGTCCAGGAGAGACAATCTGAAATTTATTGGGCTACCTGAGAGTCATGATCAGGAAAAGAGCCTTGACTTCATTTTTAAAGAATTTCTAGGGGCAGTTAGATGGCACAGTGGATAGAGTACTGGCCCCGGAGTCAGGAGTACCTGAGTTCAAATCCAGCCTCAGACACTTAATAATTACCTAGCTATGTGGCCTTGGGCAAGCTACATAACCCCATTTGCCTTGCCAAAACTTTAAGAAAAGAATTTCTACAGGAAAATTGTGAGAATACATCAATTTCCTCCTGAAGAGATGCAAAAGAATAGCTCCCAAGAGTATTATAGCCAAATTCCAGAACTCCCAAGTCAAAGAGAAAATATTAGTTGCAGCCAGAAATAAACAGTTCAAATATCATGGTATTACAATCAGGATTACAGAGTATTTAGCAGCATTCACATTAAGGGCTTGTAGGGTTTAAATATAATATTCTGGAAAACAAAAGAATGTGGAATGTTACAGAGACACAACTACTCAGCAAAACTGAATATCCTTTTTCAGGGAAAGAGATGGACATTCATCAAAGAGGGGGACTTTCAAACCTTCCTATTAAAAAGTTCAGAGCTGATCAGATAGTTTGATGTTCAAGTACAGGGCTTGGATTTAAGCAGAGAGTGTGGATGGGAAGGGCAAATTATGAGATATTTAATGATGTCAAACTGTGTATACTCCTACATGGGGAGATGATACTGATAATACTCATATAAACTTCCCCATTTAATAGAGCAATTAGAAGGAGCTTATTTAGAAAAGGCACAGGAGGGAGCTGAATATGAAGGTATAATATATTGTAAAAGATGGAATCAAAGTGCAAAAAGGAAATTTACTGGGAGAAAGGGAAAGGAGAGTTAGAATGGGCTAAGATAATTTATGGAAAAGAGGGAAAATTTTTGAAATAGATTGAAAGGGAGGTTGTGAGGGAAAATTTGAGTCTACCTTCATTCACATCAGAAATGGCTCAGAGGGGAAACAACATACACACTTAATAGCATAAAGAAAGGAATGGGTAAAAGGGGCTGGGGAAGGAGGGGGAAGGTGGAAGATAGAGGAGGGACTAGATTGTGGGAGAGGGTAGTCAAATACAATGCAGGTTTTGTTTTTTACTTCTTTCAGGATGGGCGTGTAGGGTGCAGGGGTTGGGTGGGCTACTTGGAGGCACATGACTGGGTATCTGGGGTGGGATGTGAGCCACTCTTCCACTTGCGAGATTCACTTTCAGTTTATTTTCATTTATACCTTTTCTTTTCCTTTGCCCTCTCCCCCCTATTCCTTTTAGAGTAGGATAAAATTTTCAACCCAAGTGGGAGCATATCTTATTCCCTCTCTGGGCCAAATCTATTGAACAGGTTTTACTCACTGTTCATATTATCACTTCTTTCTCTCTACTATAGTAGATCTTTGTACCTCTTCATTTGGTGTTATTTATTGATAGAAGTATTATGAGTCAAGTACTATCAACAAGGTACCTTCAATCAAATATTGATTAATTGCTTGATGAGCTCAAAGTACTATCAAAGTACAATCGCAGGTTGGTTGATTGATTGTTTGATAGATTGATAATGGACATTGCCTCACAGTCACTTATATTGCCACATAGTCCTCCCATCTTCTGCCTCTTTAGAAATACATTTCTCTAGTCATGAATCACATCAGATTATAATCACTTTATATTTTGGCCCCATTTCAGAGGGCCTCCATGGACACACAAGCCTCATGTACCAAACCATCATGTAAAGCCAAATCAAGGTCTAAGAGAATTTTACAATTGATTGTAAGGTACAGGAGAGGGCTTAGGACAACCTAGCATAAGATGCCCTCATCGGAGAAAGTGCTAAGCTCTAAAATACATCAAAGGGAACAAATCTCAGCATCTATTTGTCTCAAACTTAGTGACAGCATTGGAAAGACAAGAACCAACTATATCCATATCCTCTAAACTCAATTTCTTCAATTATATTCACCCCTTTAATTATCATAACTCTAAAGGTTTACCCTTTTATGCATCTCTTGAGTTTTGTATTCTATGTTCAGTTTTGGCTTTTTTTATCAGGAAATTTTGGCAATCCTCTATATTGTTGAAAATCCATCTTTTCCCTGACAGAATATGCTGAATTTTGCAGGGTAGTAAATTGTCTGTAATCCATGGGTCTTTGCCCCCTGAAATATAATATTCTGGGTCCTCCATTCCTTCAGTGTTGAAGCTCATAAATATTGTGTAAGTCTGATTGTGCTTCCTTTGTCTTTAAATTGCTTCTTTTGAACTGCTTGCAGTATTTTCCCCTTTATTTGAGAATTCTATAATTTGACTCTGATAGCCCTTGGAGTTTTTATCTTGGTGGAGGGTGTGGGGGGGGATGTCTCTTTCAGTAGGAGTTCTATGTATTCTTTCAATGGCTATTTCATCTTCTTGCTCTAGCAGTTTGGAAAATTTTCCCTGATAATTTCCTGTAAGATATTTTTCTGTTTCTCTTTTTCAACTAGGCTTTGTAGTACTCCAAAAAATGATGAATTACCTTTCCTGGTTCTATTTTTCAGGTCGTTTGTTTTTCCTAAATGGTACTTTACATGTTCTTCAGTTTTTTCAGCCTTTTTACTTTGTTTGATGGAATCTTGTAGTATCCTAGATTAATTGGTTTCTATTTCTCCAATTCTAATTTTTAGAGCTCTAATTTCCTACAATTAGCTTTTCTGTCTCCTTTTTTCCATTTGGTTTATTTATTCTTTACTGAACTGCATTCCTTTTCAATTGTTTGATTTGAGTTTTTGATGAGTTGTATTCCATTTTTGAAGAATTCATTGTTTTTCCATTTGGTTATTTTTACTTTTAGGGGAATTGATTTCTTTGGTTACTTTTTCAGAATTTTCTCATATGACTCACATTTCTTTATTTCCCCCCATTTTCTTCTACCTCTCTTCTTTGTTCTTTAAATACTATTTTAAACTCTTCTGCGAGCTTTTAGGAATGACTTTAATTCATAGATTTTTTTTGAGACTTTCCCCACAGGTAATTTTTCTGTCTTCTTTGAAGGTGGCATTGTTATCATCTTTATTTGCATAATAGCTTTCTAAATTGAGCACTCTTTTGGCTATTTTGCTCATATTGACTTTCTGAACTGAAATCCTGGCTTATAGGGAGTATAAACCCAAGCTATTTTATGCTGAGACTAGGATCTGACCCCTGCCTTACTGTTGGCCAAGATGTTGCCCACATAGTTCAGGTCTTAACTTTGTAAATATTTGTTTTCTCCTTTATGACTGGGTTCTACCTATGCAGTGGTTTTTTCTCACTCCGGTGTTGTCTTTTGCCCAAGGTTCCCAGGGTTCAGACTTTATTTGGGGTTGGGACCCTCCCTATTGGCTTGCTACCTAGCTATCAGGACCTAGGTTGTTGTCAAGCTGTCACAACCTATCCTGCACTGTGACTAAAAATCTCCCATCAGACTAGCTGGGCTTTACTTCCCCTTTTCCTCCAAATAAACAAAACTTTCACTGAAGATTCTCCATGTAGTCTCCAGTTGAAAACTTCTTTGAATCTTGTCTCTTTTGGTGGGATCTGTAACTTTAATGTCTGTGCAGAGGCTTCATTTAACTCTGTGTAGGGAAAAGGTCAGGGAGAGGGAGCATGCTAGTTTCACACCACCATCTTGACTCTGCCCCAGAATTCCAACACTCTTACTCTTTGCAAATGATATGATGATATATTTGGAGTAGCCTAGAAAATCATTTAAAAATTACTTGAAACCATTAGAAACTTTAAAAGAGTTGCAGAGTATAAAATAAACTCAAATAAACCTTCACTATTTCTGTATATTACTAACAAGACAGCAAGAGATAGAAAGAGAAATCCCATTTAAAGTAACACTTGGAAGTCTACCTGACTCAGGAAACCATATGAAACCAACATTTTTCACACAAATAAAATCAGATCTAAATAACTGTGCAATTACTCTTGGGTTGACTGAGCTAATATAATGAAAATGACAATTCTGCCCAGATTAATTTACTTACTCAATGTCATTCCAATCAAACTTCCAAAAACCTATTTTAGTGAGCTAGAAAACCTAGTAATTTAATTCCTTTTGTGGCTCAAAAGATCAAAACTATATCAAGGTAATTAATGAAGAAAAATGCAAAGGAATTTGGGCTATCCATACTGGATCTAATATTAGACTACAAAACATCAGTCATCAAAACTTTTTGGTCCTGACTAAGAAATTAAATGGTGGGTTAGTGCAGTAGACTAGGTGCAGATGAAATAATGGTAAGTGATTATAGTAATCAACTGTGTGATAAACCCAAAGATTCCAGCTTCTGGGATAAAAACTCACTCTGATAGAAACTGCTAGGAAAACTGAAAGACAGTATGACAGAAACTAGTCAGAGACCAACATCTCACACCCTATACCGAGATAAGCTTGAAATGAGTACAAGATTTAGACATAAAAGGTGACAGATGATAAGCCATTGGGGAGAACAAGGAATAGTTTATGTGCCAGATCTTTGGAAAGTGTAGCAGTTTATGACCAAGGAAGAGAAAGAGAACATTATAAAAGACAAACTGGATAAGTTTGATTGCATTAAATTCAGAAGAGTTTACACAAATTAAACCATTGCAACCAAGATTAAAAGGAATGCAGTAGGTTGGGAAACAATACAACTAATGCTTCTGACAAAGGACTCATTTCTGAAACATATAGAGAACTGAGTCAAATTTATAAGAAAACACTTCATTCCCCAATTGATAAATTTTAAAAGGATATCTAAAGGCAATTCTCACTGAAGGAAAAAAGTTATGTATAGTCATATGTTGCGGCTTGCTTCCTTGGGGCCCACAGTGGCGACCTCCCTCCCAGAGGCGAGCTGAGAATAAGGAGTCAAGCCACTACTGCCTTATGCCTCCAGCTCAATTTTATTACTGCTTAGCTATTACATATATACTGTTAGGTCTTCTGGGGTAGAACAAAGAATAATGAGGTAATTGGAGGGTGCAAGAAGGGTGTAAAAGCTTCCTTTTGCATTACAGGATAGGGGGTACGTTAGGGAGGAGGCGATAAGGCACAGCTCTGTCTAGTGCCCTTGGTCAGTGGGGCGGAATGTCCATCTCCCAAGGACTTCAGCTCCCAAAGACTCCAGCACACCTTTATCTCTAAGGGCAGCTTGCCAGCTCCTGAGTTTGTCCAGGTGGCGGTTTACTTGGAGATGATTTGTGTCATGGCTGTTAGAATAGCCTGTGT
This sequence comes from Macrotis lagotis, assembly GCF_037893015.1. Classification (NCBI taxonomy): domain Eukaryota; kingdom Metazoa; phylum Chordata; class Mammalia; order Peramelemorphia; family Peramelidae; genus Macrotis; species Macrotis lagotis. The sequence continues at coordinate 263,070,903 of NC_133659.1, read as the reverse complement.
ACCCACAGTCATATGAAATATTACTCTAAATCATTATTGATTAGAGAAATGCAAATTAAAATTGGCCAATATTTCTGAAAAGGAAAATGATCAATATTGCAAGGGCTGTGGGAAAACAGGGCCCCTAATGCCTTGTTGGTAGAGTTGTAAACTCATCCAACCTTTCTAGAGAGCAATTTTGAATTATGACCAAAATGCATTAAAACTCTGTATACCCTTTGATCCAGCAAAACCCCTATTGGGTCTGTTTCCTGAAGAGATCATGCAAAAAGGTAAACATTCTACATATCTAAAAACATTCATAGCAACTCTGTAGTAGCAAAAACTTAGAAACTGAGGGGGCCATCGATTGGAGAATGAAAAAATTGTGGTATATGAATGTGGTGGAACATTACTGTTCTATAAGAAATCATGCAGGAGGCAACTTTGGAGAAACCTGGAAAGACTGGTATGAATTGATACTGAGTGAGAGAGCAAAATCAGAAGAACTTTATAAACACACCAACAGCAACATGCAGTGATGATCTGCTTTGATGAAGTTTTTCATTTCAGCAGTCCAATAATCAAAGACAATTCTAAAAGACTTGTGATGAAAAGTACTATCCACATCCAGAGAAAGAAGAGTGGAGTTTAAATAAAGACCAAAGTTTACTATCTTCAATTTGTAAAACTTAGCCTATATCCTATTTTTTTTTCCCTTCTGTTTGGATTTGATTTTTCTTTCACAACATGTTCAATATGGATCTTTGTTTTTAAGCTGGTTATAAATCTAGAGTCTATATCATATTGTTTTCTGTCAAGCAGAGTAGGGAAGGGTGTGAAAGAGAAAAATGTAAACTACTAAGCCTTGCAAAAATGGTTGGTTAAAAACTACTATTGTATGTAGTTGGAAAAACAAATGAATGAAATATTTAAATTTAAAAAGGAAAATTAGAATAACATTATCATTTCACCAAATGACAATGCAAAAATGTCTACATGTCCTTAAGAAGTAAATGGTAACATGATTATAGCAATATATGACACATTTTAAATAATCTTCTAAAGGTGACAATGGGACTGCAGGCCTCAGAGCCATCCTACAGTAATTACCATTACCTAATTATTCAAATTATGCCCCTCAAATCCCAGCCCTTCAGTTTTCTATACAGGTGAAAGCTCCTTGAGGAAACTATTGGGGGAAAAAAGGAAAGGAAATATTACATAAGGGTTGAGTTAGAGTCTTGGATAGCCAAAAGGTGCTATTGTTAATGAAAAAAGAATGTGTATGTTGGTGACAATGGTAAGTAGGTATAATAAACAAGTTATACATTTAAGAGCCTCAGGATTTTTTTAGATCAAAAATTGAATCATCTACTGCATCCCTGAGGCATTTGGGTATTTCCTAGGTCCTAAGGGAAAGAAAGTTAAAGCACTACCTGGGATTATCACCCAAATTTGATATCCTTAAAACATCTCTAGTAATTTCTGATATAAATTTATAGAACGCAAGTACTTTTAATGACTTCCTTAAAGATTAGACTGGTAAGGAACTACACAAGTGTCTTTTGTGGTTTGTTTTATTTTAAATTTTCCCAGGACATTCCGAATGCCCTTCACTCAATATTTTTATATCATTTATTTGGAAAAGGTCTTAATAAAAGTAGCTAACATGGGAAAACTTTAATAAATTTACCTATGATATGTGTTTACAGAACTAAATACCTTCTCAGGGAAAAGTCACAATTATTATAGCATAAATAATTTAATTAACTTTAATTAAAATACCAACAATTTAAGAAAAATACTCACCATTTATGTGCTTTGAAATAGTCACAAATGACTAGCTTCAGAGAATGCCACACTCCACTATGAAATACCAAAGAATGAAAAAATACATACTTCAACTGGTTTTACTACATGTCTGATTCGAGAGCCATTTCATGTTGAACATCTTAATTGTGGGGTAGCTTTCAATAGGAGTCATTTTCTGAGAGAAAATTTAGGATATTCTACTGAAAAGACAGCATCTTCAAAAAGCTGAATGGAGGGTTATTTTTAAAGGTAAATCATTTAGAATGTTTTTTCTTCCTTCATGTTAAATATATAATGTATAATATTCATATGAAGTTAATTTTCTGCTTATGAATTTTTGAACGCATCTGATTTTTGTGATCTAAAAATGAAGATGGTCCTCTTTTACCTAATAATTATTAAAAATGTTAGTTAAGTTTTTAAGTTTTTACAATGTTTCTTAGATCCATGACTATTATATGTACCAGCCTGTTAACTTCTCAGATATAGACATATCAGATTTTACACAATTTCTATAACCTTAACAAAGTGACATTCATATAAGGATTCTTTAAAGTGAATACTATATTCTCATCAACCTATACTTAGAAGCTTTCTTTCTTCAGATTTATTTTCCCTTGCTAATGCCATCTTAACACTTAAAAGATTTTTCTTTCTGTTTCTTTTTCAGAATTTCTTCAACAAAACACACATATAGCTTAAAAAAATACACAAAAAAATCAACACACATATAAACACACACTCCTTTTTTAGAGTATCCGAGATAGCTTTTGCAAAGTAATCTCATGTCATTTGAACAATTATTTCCTAACTTAGTTTATTTGATTATAATGCATAAAGAATTCTTACACTCGGTATATAGACTTAAGAGGTAATATATAACTCTGACATCTTTTATAAGAACCTCACAGCCTGACACAATTGTAATGTAGACAACATTAAGTTCAGCAAATGTTTAATTTTTTGACAATACCAAAATGCCCTTATAATACATATGATGGAATCAATCAGACAATAAAGATGAAAGCATTACTCTTTATGGGTCTATATCATGTAAGCATCTGAGTGCTACTCATATGATATTGATATGATATGAATGTTAGTTGATAAATGTTTTCCTATGAAGCATTTAATTAAATTGTTCATTTTAAAAGCATTGTTTTGCAATTTTGAGGAAAGTATTCCATGTAAAAGTCTCTTTATTGACTCTGAGTTGACCATTTTGTTTTACCTGAATAGATACAAGCATTGTGTTTACTTGTTCTCTTTGAGAATCAGTTCACCTTCACTACATTTCCTTTGTTTCACTGAAACTTTTAGTATAATATGGTGAGGGGAAATAAGAGAAAAGGAAAGAGAAAAGTATAGAGGGGAAAAGATAGCATAGAGGTAAATACAGACTTTGTAATCCTAATTTTAAATGTGAATGGGTAGTTTATATTTTGGTAAATAGTCATCCATCATTTATTGGCATACAGTTGGGAAAAATAGTTCTAACAACTCTAATTTCCTCATCATCATTTATGAGTACACTCTTTTCATTTTTGAAACTGATAATTTGGTGGTATTCTTTTTTTAATCAGGTTAACCAAAAAAAAATTCTATTTTTTTTCCTAAAAAAACTCCTGGTTTTATTTTATTTATTTATTTATTTATCTTTTTATCTATTGATCTATTTATTTATTTGTTTGTTTGTTATTTATTTATGTATTTATTTATTTATTAGGTTAGTGGTGTTCTTGCAGTCAATTTTATTACTTTCTTCTTTGCTTTTCAAAATTTCTAATTTGGTACTCAATTAGGGATCATTAATTTCTTCTTTTTCTAGCTTTTGTAGTTGCATGTTCAATTCAGTGATCTCTTCTGTCTCTATTCTATTTATATGTGAATTTAGAAAGCTATAAATTTTCCCCTAAAATTCCTTTGCCTATATCCCATAAATTGGTCTGCTGTCTCACTGTTTTCATTTTCTTAGATGGAACAGTAAATTATTTCTATGATTTGTTGTTTGATCTACTCATTCTTTAAAATTAGGTTATTTGGTTTCCAATTAATTTTTGATTTCTCTTTCATTGACCTTATATTCTATGTAATTTCTATTGTATCTTTTTTTCTGAAAAGCATGCATTTATTATTTATGCCTTTCTGCATTTGATTCTAAGGTTTGTATACCCTATTACATAATCAATTTTGGTTTGGTGCCATGGTGCCATGCAGAGAAAAATATATAATCTATTCTATCTCCATTCAGTTTTCTCCAGAGATTTATCTAAATTTTCTAAGATTTTAAACTTCTTATCTTCTTGTTTATATTGTGTTTAGATTTATCTAATTCTAAGAGAGATAGGATGATTCCACACTATTAGATTTTTGCTATTGTATCTCTTTGTAATTCATTCAGCTCCTCTAAGAATTTTGATACTATACAACTTGGTGCATATTTGTTTAATAATAATAATAATAATAATAATAATAATAATATCTTTATTGCCTATGGTTTCTTTTAGTATGATCTATTTTTGCTTTGGCTTTGTCTGAGATCAGAATTGTTACCCATGAAACATAATGTATTTTGCTCCAGCCTTTTACCTTTAACAAATGTGTGTTTCTCTCTGTTTAAATGTGTTTCTTGTAAACAACATATTGTAGGATTCTGGTTTTTTATTCTGTGATCCACCTCTGTTTTATGGAGAATTCATCCCATTCACATTTAATATGACTACTTCTGTATTTCCCCTCCAAAATATCTTTGCCCATTTATACTTTTCTCTTTCCTTTTCACTTATTCCTTCTTACCTTATAACTTTTCTTTTAAATTTTAACTCTTACTTTACTTTTAATTTTACCTTTGCCTTCCCTTTTATCAATCCCTTCTTCCCCTTTCTTTCCCCGTATTTCCCTGTAGGGTAGGTTCGATTTTTAAATTCATTGGGAATTTTTTGTTTTTCTCTCTCCAGGCCAAATATGTTGAGAGTAGGATTTACTCAGTGTTCCCACCCTCTCTTCTTTCCCTCTACTATAATAGATCTTTGGGCCTCTTCACCTGGTGTAATTTATCACCTAATTCCCTTCCTTCTCCTAATAAGGTATTTCTAATCTTCATTGTTTTAACTCTGTGTTGTATCTATAATACCTTTGTCAAAATATACTCCTTTAGGGGAGGCTAGGTGGCACAGTGGATAAAGCACCGGCCCTGGAGTCAGGAGTACCTGGGCTCAAATTGGGTCTCAGACACTTAATAATTACCTAGCTGCGTGGCCTTGGGCAAGCAACTTAACCCCATTTGCCTTGCAAAAACCTAAAAGAAATAAAAAACAATATATACTCCTTTAATCTGTCCTTATAGAAGTATCATTCTCAAAGACTGACCAATTGACTGCTTGATTGACAGATAAGAAGCATTGCCTCATAGTCACTAAGTAGCTTCACTTCTTCTGTTCCATTTGAAATATATTTCTCAAGAGTCATAAATCATATCAAATTACAATTGATTTATACCACCCCCTCTTTTCAAGTGGACATAAAATCCTCATGAGGATTAGCATCATGCTAATACAAATCATTTCCTAAACCATTTATACCACCCCTGTCCAAGCACACTCCCTCCAATTGTAGCCAAAGTATCAAGCAAAGTAAAATCACTACATAATCTTTTAATATTCAGTGCTTCTAAATACACTCTTTCCTTCTATCTCTATAGTACTCCAACTATAGCCCTGAAAGCCTCTTCAATCAAAGAACTGAGTACACTACTTCCCTCTGTCCCTTTGGCACTCCAAACATAACCGCTGTAACCCTTGTTAACTAAAGTATAGAGTAAGGCAAGATCATTTCTGAACTATTTATAACTAACAGTTCTTAGTACTTTTCCACTATCTATTGCCATTGTACAACAATGCTCCTTAAGGACAGCTTAGGTGGCACAGTGGGTAGAGCACCAGTCCTGGAGTCAGGAGTACCTGAGTTCAAATCTGGCCTCAGACTTTTAATAATTACCTAGCTGTGTGGCCTTGGGCAAGCCACTTAACCCCATTTCCTTGCAAAAACCTAACAAAAAATAAATCATAGATGGTCAGACTTGAGAGAAGCATGGAATGATTTAGAGGATCTGATGCTGAGCAAAGGGAGTAGAACCAAGAGAATAATGTGCACATCAATAACAAAACAGTGAAATGAACAACCTTGATGGAAGCAGCTCCTCTCAGCAGTCCAGAGAGCTAAGACAGCTGTATTAGACTGGCTATGGACTACATTATCCCCATCCAGAGGAAGAGAAACAAAACAAAACAAAACGCACAAACTCACAAAAACAACCCTTCAGAATCTAATGAACACGTTTTAAAAATTTTATCTTATATATCTCATTTCCTTGATCCTAATTTCTTTTACTAAAATTTACTAACTTGTACAAATTAAAATGTGTATGTACAACATTGGCCTGGCTGTTCGCTGCTAAGGGGAGGGGAGTGGGAAGGGAAGGTGCAAGGAAATTTTGTAACTTAAAAATTTACATATGAAAATGGATGAAAATTTTAAAAGAAAAAAATTAAGACCTTCACAACCTTTAAAAAGAAAATGAACTTGAGGAAAAAGATTCAAACTCTTTTCCTCACTTATCTCCAATTTTACTACCAGAACAAAAGAAATTTCCAATGTTGATTTCATGAACAAAAACAGACATTTGCACATTTCTTTGCTAGGTTCTCTTTTATGGTGAGGAATGTATGTTTTCCTTCAGTGCAAATTTAAATAGGACCATTTAATATAAGAACATATATATACATATATATATATATATATATGAATGCGTGTGTGATTTGCTGATGCTTTACCCCTCACACTTTTTTTGCATGCTTGAACATTCACATGCAATGTTTGCTATTCTGTTTCTTCTGCCTTCTGAATAGAAAACAATAGTGCTGTCCTATTTCATCTTCTCTTCCTACTTTTGTGAAGTTGTTATAAAAATTGAAGATTGGCATCAGTCACCACTTTCTTTACAAATTACAGTAGTAAACAGAATTTCATTTAGTTATATGTTCCATATAACCACGAAGTGTGGCTTTAGAAAATTTTAGAAAATCAAATGAAATATATTTCCCTCTGGATTAAAAGAATATTTCTATTGTTACAAACTGTATAAATGTTTTCATTTAATACTTTCAGTCTATCCTTAGGATGTTTTAATTCTGTTATTTAATCTGAATTCTATTATTTAACAATTTCCAGGAATTTTATTTTCTGGTTTGCTCATTCTAAATTTATACTCATTTTGTAATTAGACTGTCTGCAGGTTAATGCAGTATTAATATTTGATATTAATAGTCTTAAAGTATAGAATGTAACATTTTATTTCTAAAGAAAAATATTTTATTGGCCAAAATGGCAAGAAAAATAGAGGAAAATTATATTCAATACCTGAGACGTGACTACTGCACTAACAAAATTCAAGTTTCTTTGCATATAATCAATTTTGATAAGCTCCTGATTATGTTAATAATAGTATTATTTTATTAGATTAATATATTTTTATTGAATGACTAAGCAAACCAAGCTGGTTTCCGAGTTTATTGGTAATTTCTTTCTGTGTGCAACTCTTTCAAAAGATTTTCTGGAATTCTGTGTATTATCTCAGGTTCCTTATTCCTCACTTTCTTCATTGTTCTAAATATTATTTTAATGTTATTTCAGATGCAGCAGGAGTTTCACAAAAATGTAACCAAAGAACTTAATGAAAGTATGTCCAAATTGTTCAATAATAAAATGTTATAATTTGATGGTCTAACGGATTTTTAATATGCTGGAAAAACTCCCACAAATATCAGTCATTAGTATAACACATAAGATATACATATTGATTTTAGAGCAAACTCATCAAGTTATTCACATATTACTTCTATTATGTATTCTGCAGCAGAAGTTGCTATGTAAGCTGCAGTTATATTTATGTTAATGGTGTCCTGTTTGTTTATGCACATATTGATCTCTTCTTCCTATTTAATTGTGTTTATTATTGCCTTTGGGCTCACAATGAAGTCAGCTATACCAATTGTATTTCCTATTTGAGGAAAATATGAACCTGACTTTCATTTAGTTGCAACTACTTTGCTTTTTTTTTGTTAAATTTATGATATGAAAATTTTGTTCTTTCAGTACTGGTGACTACTGGACAAAATTATAGCTTATGATTCTGATACTTAAACTGATATTTGTAGATGGTTTGTCAATTATGGGGATATATAATGTATATGTATATGTATATTATACATAATGTAAATTCGTTTTTATTTTCTTCTTTCTTTTTTCGCCAGCTAAAGCTGAACTTGAATCTAGTTCTGGTATGCCTTCTCCATTATTTTCTCTTGAAGAATCCTCAGATTTTGAGGCTCTAGCTTCCAGAGCAGCACAGGAATATACAGAAGTTTTAAAGAAAAGGTTCATAATTTAAAGGAAGATATAGCTCATTTCATAAATGTATATTATGTTTATATAGTATTTAGTATATGTTATGTATATAGAAATTTATACATAACATATATGTATATTTGTCTAATCCTTTATTAAAGCTATTATTTCTTTTTAACACTGCTCCTCAAATTGTTAGCTAATATAGACACTCTAGATATCATTAATTTGACTGTAATCCTTTCATCATCTATCTTTAAATGTTGTACTTTGTTTTGTGTTTAATATCCTTGTATCTAAGCCTAAGCATTTAGTAAATTTAGGTAGAATTATTTTGCTGCTATTTCTATTATCTATATATAAATGTTAATAAATCTGTAACAGTGACATAAAATTTATAAAATGTTTTTAAAGTTATTAACTCATTTTAAATTACAATGCCCTTAAACTTTTTTGTTTGTAAATTTTAATTAAATAAATCCAATAGATCATTTTTCTTTCAATTTTTAGGGTAATGATGATTGTCTTTGTGAAGGCTCTAATCACAAAGCTTAGATTCATTCAAATCCTAAAGAGATGGATAGATAGATATTTTTTCTTTAAGTCTATGAAAGGCTAGTCACACCATTGTTTGAACTAACTGTTCAATTCAGTCAGGTCTGACTGTTTGTGACTCCATTTGGCATTTTTTTGCCAAAGATACTGGGGTAGTTTGCCATTTCCTTTTCTAGTTCATGTTACACATAAAGAAACTGAAGCAAAAGGGTTAAGTGACTTGAATAGGGCTCCAAGTATACTGGACAGATCATAGACTTTCATGCATAAGAGTTTCTAAATCCAGACCCAGTACTCTCTCTACTCCATCACTAGATTAAACATAGGTAGTTAAGTTGGGGTGTAGGGTGTGTTCAAGGAAGATTAGTAACTTGATATGAGGACTGCCAAGCCCTTTTCAGGGCTACTTTCTACATTTGATATCCACCTGAGCCACTTAACTGTCCTCTGGGGCTCCAAGAAACTATAGCATTCACAGCAGTCGCATCACTGCTATGACAGGAGGGCTAAACTAGGTTGAGGTTAATCAAAAGAGTCTCAAGCTCATGGATGAGTAATGGGAGTGTCTATTCCAAGCATGTGAAGTCTTCTACTGGTGGAATGGGCAGAGGAGAACAGTTTGTTCCTATGGCCATGAAGTCAGCTGAAGCAGTTGCTGTGGAGTACTTAGAGCTTGGTTAGACATGGATGATGCCAAAGTCATCCTCCGCATCTAGAGTCTTCACCAGTTGTCTTGACTCTGTCTTGCTATGCTGAATCATGGTGACTTTGGAAGACAAAGTGAAGTGGATGACATCATGGAGCTCTACCTCACTTAAATTCAATTTACACACAATAGCCTGTAACAAACCAAAGTGCCCTGAAGACTTTTTTTTATGGTCCAAAGACATAGGGTGCATCTGAACTACTCAGTGCTCATTAACAATAGGACCATGATCTTAGAGAAATGGACTTAACACTTCCATATTGTTCTTAATGGATGATCATCTATTAAGGCAGAAGTCATTGACAATTTTACCTCAAGTTGAAGTCAATCACTCTCTAGCTGAAGTTCCAATTGAAGAAGAGATTTTGAATGCCATTAGGCTCCTTTCAAATGGCAAAGCATCTGGTGCTGATTCTATTCCTGCTGAGATCTACAAGGTGGGGGTCCATTGTTCATCCAGAAACTAATTGAAAGTTTCCAGGTTATATGGCATGAAAAAGTTATCCCCCCAAGAATTAAAGGATGCCTCTATCATCCATCTCTATAAAGGTAAAGGGAATAGATCATCTTGTGACAATCACAGCAGTATTTCTCCTTTAGTCACTGCTGGTAAGATTCTTTCCAGTCCTTCTCAATAGGATGATGCCTCAGCTGAAAGATGGTCACCTCGGTGGGAGCTGTTGTAACTTCAGAAAGGGTAAAGGAACAGTCAATATGGTGTTTGCTGCCTGATAACTCCAAGAAAAATGCCAGGAGCAAAACATGTCTGTTTTTAGGTTTGTAGATCTGATGAAGGCCTTTGATGCCAAGGTCATGTCAGTCATGAGGCCTTATGGAAAATTTTGTCAAAATGTGCTCGCCCAGAGAAGTCATTACTATTGTATGTCAGTTTCGGGATTGTGTGCATGCCCAGGGTCTGAATGATGAATGATGCTCTCAAAATTTCCCAGTCACCAATGGGAATACTTAAAGCACGATGTTTTTAAACATTGTTATCAAATGTGTTTGCCAGGGCATCAAGGTCAGCTATGGCACTGATGGCAAATTCTTTAACTTAAAAAGGCTACAAGCCACGATAAATTGAAAGGAGTTTGGTGCATGATCTTCTGTTTGCAGATGATTGTGCTCTCATGCAGCCTCTGAAACTGAGACACAAAAAGTATGAACCAATTCTCTACTGCTTGTGCTAATTAATTTGGTTGTAAAATTAACACCAAGAAAACACAGGTGCTCCACACCATCCATATGTAAAACTATGGATTACAGCAAATGGAGAAGTTTTGAGTACTGTGGACAAGTTTATTTACTTGGACAGTGTCCTTTCCAAGGAGGTATACATGGACAATTAAGTTGACACATGCATTGCCAGAGCTAGCTCTGGATTTGGCAAACTCTGGATGAAAACATGTGAGAGGGAAGAGGTATTAGATTACCAACTGAATGTCTACTGAGCCATTGTGCTGACATCTTTGCTATATACCTTGATAATCTACCAGCACCATGTCAGGAAACTGCATTGCTTCCATTTAAATTGTCTTAGGAAGATTTTGAAGATCACATGGCAGAAGATACCAGACACTGCAGTCCTTTCTTGACCTAAGCTATCTAGTATTTCAACGTTACTACTGAGTGTGCAGCTACAATGGGCTGAACACATTGTTAGAATTCCAGACATACACCTGCTCCAATAAACTATTTTACAGAGAGCTCATATGGTGTACCCTCATCAGTGTGCTGGGTTCTGCACTGAGAAAGGGATATTTGAAGCAGCTCAATGAAAACATGACATATCTAAGTTTAAATTACCCATTCCAGATGTTCACATGGACTATTTATGCCCATCCTGTGGTAGAGCATTCCAAGCTCATATTGGTCTAATCAGCCATGGTGGGTAATTTGTCTCAAATATAGTGATGTGGTTTTGTTCTTCTTTGATAGTGAAGGACAAGGACCAACCAAAAAATATAGGTAATAAATCAAAACAAATTTTTTCAGTGACCATATACAAAAATACCAATGTCCCAAAACTCTTAGTGCAGTTTTAAGCTTTAATGACATCAAGTGTGCATGCTACAAACTTACTAAAAACATTATTTAACCTTTTTATACTTATTTAGTTTTATGAATTTCAGATAAATAATTTTAATTTTAACAAGGCAAGGGTGCGGCTAGGTGGTGCAGTGGTTAAAGCACCGACCCTGGAGTCAAGAGTACCTGAGTTCAAATCCCCTCTCAGACACTTAATAATTACCTAGCTGTGTGGCCTTGGGCAAGCTACTTAACCCCATTTGCCTTGCAAAAAAAACCTAAAAAAAATTTTAACAAGACAGGACTCCCTACCAGTATATATTGCTAGTACCACAATTTCTGAATGATATCTTCATAAATGCTGTGGCTTGCTTCCTTGGGGCCCACAGCAGTGACCTCCCTCCAGGAGGGGAGCGGAGAATAAGGAGTCAAGCCACTACTGCCTTATGCCTCCTGCTCAATTTTATTATTGCTTAGCTATTACATATATACTGTTAGGTCTTTCGGGGTAGAACAAAGAATAATGAGGTAATTGTTAGGGGTGCAAGCAATGTGTACAGGATAGGAGGGTACGTTAGGGAGGAGATGATAAGGCACAGCTGTGTCTAGTGCCCTTGGACAGTGGGGTGGAATGTCCAGCTCCCAAGGACTCTGGCTCCCAAGGACTCCAGCTCACCTTATCTCTCAGGGTGGCAAGCCAGCTCCTGAGACTGTCCAGGTGGTGGTTTACTTGGAGATGATTTGTGTGATGGCTGTTAGAATAGCCTGTGTACCCACATCTTCCCCCTGTTTTTCATTTAGGACCTGGAGGGTCTGGATGGTCATGGCAGAGCCGATGAGTGTTTTTGCAGCTCTGCGCTGGCTAATCAACGAACAGAGAAGGAGTAATAGACAAATGAGAATGTGAACCCGAAGAACAATTTTGGTTGGGGAAGTCCAGCTAAAAAAATCATTCAAGAGCGTGTCTATGGAATCACTATCTAGTTGTGGTTGGATGACCATGTCATTGAGGTCCAGGACCTTATATGTCATGTTGGCAAGCAGGGATTGTAAGTGGGATTCCCACTGGGAGGAAAGCTGCCTATTGAGGAGAGTTTGAGCATGGGAAAGGTTTTTTACAAGGAATGGTGTTACACAAAAGGAGGTATATCTTGCATCACACATGGTCCTAATTTGTTGTTCTACAAAAGAGATTCATTCATTAGTGAGGGCTAGCTGTTGGTTTAGGTTAAGGATAACTCCTCTCAGGAGATTATTAACCTCATTTTGCTGGTGAAAGATTCCAGCCATTTGTCTGGCCATGTGCTCTATATCCTCCAGCCATGGGGTGGTGGCAAGGGTGGTGGCTATAGAGGTGGCTGCAGAAGCTATAAATATAATAAGGGATGCTATGAGCAGGACAAGTAGGCCAATAGCTTGGGATTCCCTGTGATAGATTGTAACTTCCTGAGTCCACCCATCAGTGGCCACAGGTATCCATAGATACCGGGGTGTATGGACCAGGACATGTATGTCAGCATCAGGCAGGGTGCAGGAGGTAAGACAGCAAAAATTATTACTGGAGCAGTTCAGGATATAAGAGTGGTCAGGGGTCAGATTGGTAGCTACCCAGAAAAATGGGGGTGTGAGACAGGCCTGACTGTGTAAAAATACTGATTTTTCTGGCTGTATTGTAGGCTCAACCAGTGCTAGCTTGGACGGCCTAGGGTCTGTTTCCCCCAAGTTCCATTATGCCAGACAAGCCCTCTCATGAAAGAAAGAGGTCTAATGTCTGTGCAGGCTGAAGGGGCGCACAGAGGGGCCTGAGACAGGGTGGTGTATTTTATATATGGGGGGTCTATATCTCAATGGGGGTTGCCCCAATCTCATCTAAATCAGAATAGATACTGAGCCGGGAACCAATAAGGAATGCATAGGGGCCTCTGCATGGGGCCCAGGGGATCTGTGGAGACCAGAACTGGGAGGAATGTCCAACATTAGGGAGAAAAGGGCAGGGAGGGGAGTGTGGAATTTGGGTAGTCTGGTATTCTCAGGTCCATAGTACAGTGTTCTAAAATCCTTGGGCCAGCACACACCAGTACCATTGTATCCCCATAGACTTCCAGCTGGGAATCTTATGTCAGAAGAGTCAAAAGCAAAAAGGTCCCCTGGAAATGAATGGGTTAGTTGGACCCAGTATGGGTGTGCAAAGGCCCATTTAAAGGTGAAACCAACAGAACTGGAAATTTTAAGAGTCCCAGGAAACAGTGTGGCTGCTTGTTCTTCCGGTGAGAGTGTGGGGAGACCCATAGTTCCACTACTGGCAAAGAGTGCAGGGAAGAGAGCTGCATCATAACCTATGGGTAAAAGAATTGGGGGAAAGGGATAAGTGCCCATGGTGGGGTGGCCTGTACTTCAGGGGTATTCAGAAGGAACAGCATAGTAATGAGGAGTTGCTGAAGAGACAAGTGTCCTCTGGGTTTAAAGTCCATTGCTCTTTTTGCCAAGGTGAGGAGCTCGTCCTGGAGTGCTATGGGAGGTTGGGGAAATTGTCTCCTCCCCCTCCGTCCTCTGCATCTTGGGTCTTGTCTACTGTTGTTCAGAGACATTCTCTGCATCTCTTTGGTGAGGGCTGTGACGTGGGGCGTCATCTCGAGAGGCAGGTCAGATCAAAGGGTCAGGAATCCACAGCGGGGCATTGCAATCTGTGGGAAAAAACACAAGCAAACCCTCTCCCTTGTGTTAGAGTAGGGTCAGGTCCCTTCCATTTGTTAGAAATAGGATCCTTCCAGTGAACCATGGGCAAAGGTGTGGCTGGGAAAAGGGCCCCCCAGTCTTTAAAGGCGTGTTTAAAGAATCAAAAGTCAGGAAGTTCATAGTAAAGAGGGGCCTGTGCAGGGCAATTTTCGGGCCATGCCAGTTGTGGGCATCACTGTCTTTTTGTTTTAGGAGAGTGTTTTTTAACATGTTGTGAGTCCATTCAACAATTGCCTGGCCTTGTGGGTTGTGAGGTATTCCTGTGACATGTTTAATTCTCCACTGGGAACAAAATGTGGCAAAGGTGGAAGAGGTAAAGCAGGGGCCATTATCTGTTTTTATAGTGTGAGGGTCCCCTAGTGTGCAGAAGGCAGAAATCAAAGCAGTGACAACTGGTCTGGAAGTTTCAGAAGTCATGGCTTCAGCAAAAAAGAAAGTGAGAAAAAGTGTCAATACAAGTAAATAAGTATTTGTGCTGGCCAAAAGGCGCAAAATGAGTGACATCAGCCTGCCACAAAGAGTTGGGTCGGAGCCCACAAGGGTTGACTCCTGTCCTAGTGAGTGGGCCGAGGGGTAAAAAGGGTGCACACTTACTGCACTGTTGAGAGAGGTGTTTGCATGCCTCAATGGTTAGATCAGGGTAACGATGGTGAAGGGATGCTGGGGACAAATGAAACCTGTGGTGGAGCTCCTTTGCTTGCTGCAGGGGGTCAGAGGGGGTAGTTAACAAGATAAGATTGTCCAAGAGACCATTGCCTGCAGACAAGGGGCCTGGCAGCCCGGTATGTGAGCGTATGTGGGAGAGGAACCACGGTGCTGCTCTGCTGTGTAGAAGTGACTGGCAGGAATGCATCAGAGCAGAGATGAGGTCAGTGTCTTCTGGGGGCAGGGATGCAAAGGGGAGGCTAGAAAGCGTCTGCACAGCATAAGCGCTGTCACTGAAAATGTTGATGGGATCGGAGGGGAAGCGGGCAAGGACCAAGGCTAGGGCCTGCAGTTCTCCCCATTGCACAGACTGGGTATGAGGGCTCTTATGAGTGAACAAAACAGAGCAATTTTTATGGTTAACATAGCCCAGGTGCTTTCTGTTTGCATCTGTAAAGGCTACATAAGCCTGTGGAATGGGTCGAGGGGAGGGAAATGAGAAGGGGAGTATGCTGACAGGAAGTGCCCAACTTTTTTTGTCTGGCTACCTACTGTGCTTATCATAGCACTGGCTTGAGGTTAGTACTTAATATAAGTATTTACCAGTTTATATGGAGCGTGCATTTAAAATAAATCGTTCAATCGTACAGGAAAAAGTTTTGGAACTGATGTCGACTGGATGGACTCCACTCCAGCAGAAACACCACTTTGTGAGAGGATGATGAAGTTCCCCAATACATGGGTTGTAGACATCCTCCCACTCCGAATTAGTTCTCGCAGTCAAAGTAAATCAGTACAAGTAGCCTCTGTATAGTCAAAGCTCTTAGGTACTCCAAAGAAAAACAATATCTGCTTTCCCTCAATGAGAATGTCTTGAATACTCCCATCATGAAGGCCATCAGGTCATTTCTGTTGACATGCAGGACTCTTTGAAATGCTAAACATGCATGAGCCCTTGTATTCTAAAACCAGAGAGATTTGAAACCCAATAAAATATGTGATTAAGATGTCACCTGAAAAGAAAGGAAAACCCCATGTCATCTTACGAACTAATGCCAATGAAATGGGAAATATGGGGTAATATTTATCAGATGATAGTAGAGTGCTCTGAATTTTCTGTATCTCTCAGCTGCTTGATCATCAAATATTCTTTCATTAGTTACAGATGTTTAAAGATAAAAAGCAGTTGATAATAATGAAAAGTAATTAATTATTGTTCTTGTTTTTTAGGAGGATAAACGAATAAGGAGGGAAAGGGTTTGGCAAGATTTTAGATTGCTAATTAAATTATAATAAAATTTTATTTATTCTTACACTAAATCTGTTAGCTTGCCATTTCATTGCAGTTTAAGGATTGATATTTTTAGCTGCAGAATTCAGATTCTTCCCTGGGAGTAGGAATAAGAGGGTAAAGATGAAATCTTGTGTGTTACCTCTAGAGCAAGCATTCCAGAGAACTGAATAGAAGGGTTTGCTGGCTTTCTATTGGGAGGGCGGAGGCATTAACAAGGGTGAGAATAAAGGAACAGTCAGTGAAGGAGTGGACATTAGTTTGAACAATGCAGTCAGGTGCTGAGAATGACTGGAATGCCAAGGGTACTTCAGCATTTTTTTTCTATTTTTTTTATCCCCTTCATTCTATCTCCCAAATTCCTGGAGCATTTTGGTAAAGATGATATGGTATAACATTGTGTCACAGTGGCAGATATGAAATGTTGGTGTAACTATAGGAATAAATTATGTATATATTTGTTAAAAGTTTAATCATTTGACTAGACATTTCCTGACTTATAAATATGTCAAAAATAGCTCTCTAAAAGGTCAGTATTTCCTTGTTCTGTAAAATCCACAAAAAAGATGAAAAATGATTTGAGTACTACTACAATCTTTGTGGGCCCAGAACATCTTGTGCCTTGAATCGTTGTTAAGTATTAAGTGTCTGTTGTATATCTCAGCACTGAGGGAGATGCGATATTTAGTTAAGAAGCAGTACTGTTCTAGTGAAGTTTACAGTTTAATATTAGAGGACTGACTCCTTAAAAGGAAATTAGTACAGATCAACCGTTGTTCAACAGGCAATTGTTACATAGTATTTCTTTTATTTGCAAGGAGAAATTTTTTTAGATAATAAAAGAGTTTGTTTTTTTAACATTTTGTTTGTTTTCCAATTATATACAATGGTAATATGTACCCATCATTTTTTGGAAAGCTCTGAATTCTACAATTTTCCCCCCTCCTCTCTTCCCTTCCCTCCCAGAAGGCTATCTGATAGTCTCTATTTTGTTTTCATGCCAGACACTGATGTAAATTGAATGTATTATAAGAGTAAATATAAGTAAACATAACCCCCTCCCAAGAAGATGAGAAACCTCAAGAATAGAGAGAAAAAAAATTGTACTTTAGTCCGTGTTCAGATTTCAATGACTGCCTCTGGGATGAGTTGCTTTTTTATCATAAGTCCGCCAGAGAATTTGCTTCAATATTTCCCCCCATTTGCTATTACTAGCTGTACCTCCACTCTATTCATCTCCACTCTCATTTATTCTATTTTTTTTCTCTCTCTCTCCTTTCATCCTTACACTGTCCAAAAGTGTGTTGCATCTGAGTAACCTCTCCCTCCTTCTTCCCTCTCTTCTATTACCTATTCCCCGCTTCGCTCCCCCCTCCCCCATTCCCCCTCATCCTGTCTCTTTCCTCCCATCTTTCTCCAGGGCAAGATAGCTTTCCTCACCCTATTAAGTGTATATGTTATTTCCTCTCTGAGCCATTTCTGATGAGAAGGAAGGCTCACTCATTCCCCCTTGCCTTCCCCCCCTTCCCCTCCATTGAAAAACTTTTTTTTTTACTTTTATGTGAAATCTCTCAGCTTCTTCTTCATCTCCTTTTCCTTCCTCCCAGTACTTTTGCCCCATCGCCCATTGACTCCATCCCTTTACCATATCATACCATTATATTCTGCTTCTTCTGATGTCCTTTCTAT